>NC_136792.1:14320625-14353125 GCF_951216825.1 Electrona antarctica | reverse complement strand
GCGGACAAATGGACACACATTGTACGGCATCAGGTCTCTACAGTCTTTACAGAAACTGACCAGTGATAAAGATCAAGTGGGAAGTGCGTAGCCTAGAAACCAGACAGAGGCGCTCCTTCACCGTTCTTTTCTATCCGGATTTCCATACTGATTACGCAGGCGAGTGAGGAAGTGACTGTCTCGCGCCATCCACGGTCCATTAGATTGGAAGCCACTGGTCCCTCTCCGCACCACAGAGCAATCAGTAGCCGTGAGTCCCATGAGTGCCCATCCTGCCCGTTGGAATGCATGATTTCCAGACTGAGAAGCGAGGGGAAACTATAGAAAAAGTGCCGCTCAGCAGGTCTCCACCAGGGCAGGTCAGGTTGTGGTTGGTGTTGTATACTGTGTAACGATTTGCGGGATTTTTGGACAAAATCTGGAGGAGTAATAGCAAAAAGTCGGCCTCCTGGTGGCGCTATAACAGGCCATTCTGGAAAATTTGGGGCAGAGGTTCATCGTTGTCATCTAGAGTGTGTTCAAAGTTTGGCATGGATCGGACGGACGCACGCGGTGCCGAGCGCCAGCTATCCTGAGGGAAACTTCTGAGGGAACCAGCTACGCACGCACGCACGCACGCGTGACGCACACGCACACGCACACGCACACACACACACACACACACACACACACACACACACACACACACACACACACACACACACACACACACACACTGTGAGGGGCGCTAATATATTAAAGTCTAGCTCATGTTGATTAGGTGATGTAAAACAAACGGTGCAAACACAAACATTAAACGCCATTAACAATAAAGAGACAATATGACGCAATGAGTTACATTATGCCATAAATTGTCAATGGCGTTTACAAAACAAACATTGAACTAAAGACAAACATTAAACCTGTGTATAAGAGGGGCTGGTGCCCCTCAAAAATCAGAACGGAGCTAAATCAGTCTGGATTCCAGGCTAGGAAGTGCATGGGTCCCTTGGTGCTTTTTAGTTCAGACCACCACCAGATCCCCATCTCATTGATCAACCAGCTCAGAAACAGACAGAAAGAAGATAAACACTCCTACCCTCCAGAGAAGCCTGTTCTTCGCTCTATTACATTGCTTCAGAATCACAAGTTCACAACATGTCTTAAGTATCAGAGAGGAAGGAATGTCTTTAATCCTACAGGCTACAGGCCCTGTGGGTGAATTAAAGTAAGTGTTAAGACTGATCTGATATCAGTAGCTGTCTCAAAACAAATCACCTGAATAATGCAAAAACAAAGCCACGTTACTAGATCTCTGTGTTTTGTATACTTTGAAACAGTGTACAAAACCTTCTTGGTTTTTGTGAAGGTACGGTTCTTAATAGAGCAAATATAATAATCTATGATTGGGTACTTGATTTGTACTGAACAATCATAGCATAGAAACCAGTGAAAAACATCTCACTTTTCTACAGAGCGGCATTAACACAGATCACAACACATGAAAAGATTTGGATGTTCTTGGCAAGGATCAGCAATAAGGAGTGAAAACCACAGAGCATAGAATTTAGTTTCTGTTTCTGTGACGATGCTGTGAGAGAGAGTTCAATTTGATTTATCTCCCTAGAGCTCCACAGTCCACATGGGCAAAACAAAGTGGCACTGAAAACTGAAAAATGACAGCGAATTGAAATACACATTTCTAGCCATTAACTGGGGAGAGTTAAAGTTACAAAAGCTTTGTTAACTTTCCAAACGATGACTAGAGATGACTCTCAACTAGAGAGTGAAATTAGATTATGCACAAAGGATCTCTGGCTGGTGAAGACTTGACAAGGCAGATCAATACTGCGGTGAGAGAGGGGTCAGCTGCGCTTCCCTATCAGACCTGCTGTCTGTTAGCAAGCAGACAGAAGAAAGGGCATCTTGCAAAGATTTTCTGTTTACAGTTGCCTTTTGCTGAGGCTTTTTCAACACTTCTTTTACACTTTTTAATTGTATTCAAATATGATATTTTATGATGCATTTCTTTTACACTTAACACTTAGGCCGCTATCATTTATTGAAAAATTAGGATCTAATTCACGCCAGCATTTTTTTAATTTCAGCTCTTATTTTGAAAAGCCGCCATTTCCGGTCCATGAGCAGTAGTCATAACCTTGGAATCTACACGGAGCTAGGCAGGCCTTGTTTACAATCTGAATCCAGCCCGGAGCTCTGGAGAGCTCTACATCGTCAGATCTGTGCCGTCAAAGAAACGCTGTTTTGACCAAAATGCCATCTGGGACAAGGAATAGGAGATACAGGCGATTGAAAGAAATGGATAGAATGGATTCTTATGGCGACGACGATCTAAGATGGGCGATCCAGTGCTGTGCTAACAACACAGCTAGCTAACCGGCATTTTGGCTCGAGCAATCGAACGCGCTATAAAAGCTCAATTGCCGAAGGCCGTCGGCAATGGCGTTAAGCGTCACTATCAAAATTAGGCTTCAATTGACTTTAATCGTCGGCAATGGCGCTGAAAGTATTAATATGCATCATCCGTCATCCAGACCGTACCTTGAACCTTAATTGGATTAAGGTTGGATTCCCTTTGAGGAGAAGCAGTGAGTAACCATTGACAGAAGGCTTTACAAAAGGCCAGGTTAAGCTATGACATCTGAGACCCCAGGACACTCTTTCCTGAATACAGATGCATGTGTGTAGGCAGAATTCTTATTGAGATTCAACAGATATCTCACATCACTCCTCTCTGCTCATCGACCTGTCATGAATAAGCAGGCACATGTGAGCAAAAACAGCCAACTCTGTTCAACTCCTCTGCCATTAATAGATAAAACTGTAATCTTAATGAGCTCTGATGACATCTTCTGTCAAAACAAGTGTCTGTTCTGCTGCAACAACAAACATCTACGACATCAAATGGAACTTTCTGTTTTCAAGTATAGCGGTTTCAAAAGAAGCAGACAGCCTGACCTGAGAAGAACCCACACAGTAGAACTGATACCACATAGATATCAGCACAGAACTCATATTACTGTGATACTACTGAAATATGCATAGCCTACAACTGATATCAGGATAAGACAGATATTCAACATAACAATCATTCATCTATCTATGCTTATATCTGTCAATGAATCCATCCAGCTACCCACCCATCCATCCATCTATCCATCCGACATCTGCCTCATGTAATGCAACAATACTGAAGTGAATGTCTGAAGAGGATATGAAGGGTAGAGAGTGTGTCACTACTAATTCTTTCTGATGATGGTGGAGCTTAGAGGAGAGAAATGGTCAGTCTTTGGTCAGAGAAGTTATGCTGGGCTTGTTTGCTAGCTGGCATATAACACCATGAAAACCAAGACCATACCAATAGACCATGTGTACTTCTCAGCCACAGGACATGCTCTCCATTTAAATCACTTTGAACAGCTCCATAGTACATACACTGAACACACACTGAGACTGCACAGTTCAAAAGCAAATGCCCGGGGATGGGATGCGTTGTTTATCATCCATTCAAAGTACATTGATCTGTGATTTGGTTTTGTCTAGTGCCTGATAATAGCTTATGGTTATCTTTATGTGGAAGAACCCCAGATACTTTGTTTTCCAGGGCACTGGCATCAAGTTTAGTTTCCAATTCAACACAGATGTTCAAAATGTGAATGTGATCATTGTTATTATTTTACATTGTTACACATAAAGATGTGAGACAGGCTTTAGAGACACGTGCCAAGGACGACCTGAAGTACATACCCCAAACCCCTTGAAGTACAAACCCCAAACATACAGAGACATTTCCCCACAGAAGTGCAGCAATGTAAACTCTGTTATCCTGCTACCAGCAGCCTTCTTCAAGCACCCCCTGCACACCAGACAGGATATTAATATTTATGACTGCCCCGACACATGTTGAATCATAAAATGCTGTTCTCAATGTGAGAAGAGTTTGAGGTTCTAAAAGGGGAGTGTGAGGCAAGTGGTATAAAGTACATTTACTCAATATTGTAAAAATGTTGGGTATTTTTATTTATTTTAATTTTACTAGAGTATCTCAAATTTTCAGTAGTTTTACTTCTACTCCACTACATCTCAGAGGCAGATATTGTACTTTTATTCCGCTACAATTCCTTCCACCTGCCAGAATTTGGTTCTCCCAGTCCCGGCAGAGTAATTCCGGAGCAACGGATTGTGTGGCCTTGCTCATTCCCTGATGGACTGATCGAGGGTAGCTACTGGGACGTAAATCGGGATTTGATCAACCCCGGCTGGGTCGCCTGAGTGAGGGGTATGATGTTGAGAGACCCGAAACCCTGTTGACCTCAGGAAACATCACTGAGGATACGTCCCAGGTGCATCCATGCGATGTATAGTTATTCTATTTATATAGTGACTCATAGGAATAGACTAGGAATAGGGGCGCTAGCCCCTCCTATATACAGGTTTAATGTTTGTTTTTAGTTCAATGTTTGTTTTATTGACAATAAAGAGAATTTAATGTTTGTTTTACATCATCATGTTGTCACTTCACATGGGTGTGATTTTTTCCTTCTGTATGATTCAAATACGCCTTGCATCAAACAGCAGAACACAGCATGTCAGGGTTCAGACAAGCCAATTAGTATCCAACTGGGAGCTGTTTGGATGCAGAGAGACAACATCAAGTCAGTCATCTAGAAATAAAATCACACCCGTGTGAACTGAGTGGTGTAAGGTTTTATATAGCATGATCAGCTGTGGTCTGACGTAATGTCTGACGTTAAAGATCTTTGGCTAGGTAGACTCGTCTTCTGATGTGATGATTTGTGACCATGAAGTTGATTCAGCTGGAGTTTTTGTCCGATGTGAGGTATTATATAAGGTAAGGTATTATATAGCCTGATCATCTCTGATCTGACGTAATGAAATCACACCTGGATGTGATTTCACAACTGGCTTTTTTTGTGCAGAGAAAATGACCACGGTTGCTACGGTCATCCAGTTCACCCGGGTGTGATTTAATTACGTCAGAAATTATTTTGAACATAGCAACCATGGTCATTTTTTTATGCACACAAAAGCCAGTTGTAGGAGTGGTTTACACCACTCAAAAAAACGAATCTGTTTTTCAATCGCTTTCAGTTAACTTGTTCTGCGAAACTGAAACTGATTGTGCAATAGGCCCTATGCACACAGCAGCCATAGTGGCAAGAAATTGGGCTGCTTCCTTCCTTCCCCTTTCCAGGTGTTACCAATTATACTACTTAAAGGAGCATTCAGTGATTTGGGTGATTTGGAAAACCCCCCGGTCCGCCCCGGTAACAAGATGTGCATGCACATGCATGCTCTACAGTGGGGGGAAGTGCAACAGGCCAACAGCACGCACACCAAGGCCCACCTCTGCTCGATCATGATTGGCGGAAGGCCCCTCGCATCCTGATTGGATGAAGACTTGGCCACCTAGCCAAAAACGAAACCTACGGTATTTTGACCCCAGGGGAGTCCCTGGGGTCAAAAAACCTTAGGTTTCTTAGGTACTGGGGACAGGGAGGAACTCCTTATATGGCCAGCACACTCTATAGTAGGGAGGATTATCACAACAAAACAAAAAAATAAGTGATATTTGAATTAAGTGAAATCACTGAATATACCTTTAAGGCTCTGTTCCATGTAGCGTATAGCAGAGCCTTTCTGGTGAGTCAACATGCACCTGTCTCTGTTTGACCAGAATAGAACACAACCGTAATCAGTGTAATTGGTAACACCTGTGAAGGAAGGAAGGAAGGAAGGATACTAGGAAGGAAGGATACTAGGAAGGAAGGAAGGAAGGAAGAGGCCCAATATCTGGCCAATGTGGCTTGCTGTGCACGCTGGGCAGGACCAAAGATGCTCAATCATGATGTTAGGAAGATCCACCATCCCATTCTCGTACATGGCACACATTACAATGGTCTCTAAATTACTAGAGCTTGTACATTCCTGGTGCACAGATTTCTGTAAGTAAGGAAACATTGCCTTGAGTGTGGATGGATCTTGTTTATCAAGCGTAGTCACCCTCCAAAGGCCCATTGAGCCAGGAAAAAAACATGCAAAATGAGTTCAAATCAATGGCTAAAGGCCACCACTGGCCCAGTTTCTTTAACGACAGAGGAGGAGGCTGGTAGAGATAAATGACAGGCTGAGTTTGGAGCTCAGTGGGAAACAGATATTACACCCACTGAGCTGCTTCATCATTTACACTAATGATGCATCTGTAGGCAGTTTATGCCTCCCAAATATGTCATATTGTTGTATTACTTTCTGACCTCACTCTGTTAAGGGACACTTCTCTTAGCAGACGTCCTATATTGCATACAGAGGTGCCAAAGGCAGTAGGGTGACTTTCTGCATTGCCATTGTTAACTATACTTCAAGGGCTTCCTGAAATGACTTTAATCTCTGGTTGCTATCAGACACAGCCCCCAGACCTTTTGGTTTAAATTTAAAACAGTGTCATTATTCCAACAGTATCGTATTTCATTACTATCTGATAATAATAATCAATTGCATTTTATAGCGCTTTTCCAAGTGCTCAAAGCGTTTTACAATGGTTCATTCATTCATACATTAGGAGGTGTAGCGGCGAACAGTCGACGCCAGCGTCCTCACAAGCAAGCTCACACCGACCGACTCATTGGAGGCAATGTAGGGTTCAGTGTCTTGCCCAAGGACACTTCGACATGTGGACAGGAGGAGCCGGGATTCGAACCACCGACCCAGGGATCATTGGACGACCTGCTCTACCTCCTGAGCCACAGCTGCGTGAGATCAATTCCTATGTTAACTTTTGCCTTCAAAGAAAGACAGTGGTGCTCTTTGACACTTTGTTTAGCCCTTCCACCAGTGGTACTTCTTGTTGACTGATAGCAATTAGCCACACAGGGTTTGTGCCACAGGGACACCCGTTGTATATATGTGGCTGGTAGAGAGATGTCAGACATTGTGCAATACTCGAGAGATACAATACTTGGACCTCTTAACAGTTTAGATGCCACGCCCGAGATAACGAGATCTGATTAATTGGCGTTAATCCAGCATTTTAAACTAACCACCACTAGTGTCCATGTAAAAACGGCCAAAATCCCTGCGTGCATGCACGCATGCCGTCTTTATGGACTGGCTCAAAATGAGATGAAATAAGCATGATCGGCGCGTAATAAATCATTAATCCAGCCTCCCGATCATGAAAACACTGATCGCAGTGCTAGTAGGCCTCGTTGGGCCTCCGCAGACCCCGGGGTCTATCTAGATAGATTTCACTTCAAACAAAAACAAAGACCGGCCCTTCTCCGCTCATGTTACAGATTCGGCTGGCACCTGCTATACCTACAGCTCTACCGCCCTCTGGTGTGTCGTTTAAAATCCCCGATGTGTGTCGCCTCGGAAGGGAGTGAAGCAAAGGAAGGAAAGAGGATTCACGTGATAATATTCTCAGAATCTCAGCATTTATTTTGATAAAACACGAGATGAAATCGTTACAAAGCAGCATGTAAAAAGGTACACGCAAAGTTGTCTGTTTCAACCAAGTCTCCAGAGCCAAATGTAAGTCAGAGTTGAACAGCCCCAAGAACTTACATACTCAAGTAGTTATGAAATATGCTATATGATTCACCATATACCACAGGTGTTCAAGGAGTAAAGCTATACGCCCGTAGCTGTTGTCAGCTATGGCTAGTGAGCGACAGGGGAGAGAAGCTGGCTGAGGCTACATTTCAGAACCAAGGACAGCGCCTGCAGTTATAGGCAAGGTGGCTGAGGGGAGACTTCAGCACCGGGGACAGCGACGGTAACTATACACCTACACTGTTGGAATGAATTTCAGAAGTTTCATATATTTTAATTTGAAATTCTTGTCCTCACTTCCTGGCCTACCGGCATATGAAAACAAATTATTTTTGCACTACCGATCTAGGATCATTGCTAGACAAAGAACCTATCCTCAGTCTAAACAGTATAATATCAAGAAAAATAACAATAATCACATTGAGTCTATACAGACTACTGTAGACTATAGTCTGTCTATATAACATGAATGTTCAATTTTAGCCTTAAAGGAGAATTCCATGCTAGAAGTATTTCTTACCTTTCTTTGTAGTCGTTACGTCCCCACCAAAGAGGTCCAGGTGTTTTCTTGTGCAAAAGCTCCTTATTGGCTATTTCCCCTACCATAAGCCCTCAATGAATTGCATTGAATGGGAATTGAATGGGGCTATGGGGTGTTGTGCTAATTCGCTTATTTCCATCGAAATAAGTAGTAAAGTGTGCCGCTTGGGATATTATTTACATTATGAAGAGAGGATATAAACAAAAACATTACAATTTTGAGCGATGGAAATAAGCGAATTAGCACAACACCCCATAGCCCCATTCAATTCCCATTCAATTCAATGCAATTCATTTAGGGCTTATGGTAGGGGAAATAGCCAATAAGGAGCTTTTGCACAAAATAACACCTGTACCTCTTTGGTGGGGACGTAACAACTACAAAGAAAGGTAAGAAAGCCTTTTAGTGTGGAATTCTCCTTTAAGACTGAAAGGTCATCAAGGCTAGGGAAAGTGCTTAAAAGGATGAACTGCAGGCCAATGTGGGTCACGGGCAACTACCCAGGTTGAATATATTGTTTCCTCTCCTGCTCAGATGCCCCACTATATCCAAGTAGAGGGCATTCATGTGTATAATCTCCTTAGTTGCTCAAGCGTGCTAGCACTTTGTAAACCTATACACCTATGGACCTTTGCATATTACAGCCATGCTGTGTAACATTCATTTTAGCAGTAGTTTCTTTTTCTTTGGAAGGAAAAGGCAATCAATTCCAGGGGCAGTGGTTGAGTATAGCTGCTTACTGCAAGAACTGCGGCTGGGGACGACTGGGTCTTTTTTTCCCCGGGCTCTGCCTTCATGGTGACATTTGCATCTTACCACCTCCACTGATTCATTCCCAATCCAATCTCTCCATCTAATCACACACACGCATGAAAGCACACATCCCACGTCCGAAACCGTTGAGAAATTACAGAGTTACCGTGTGGGGGTCCCCATGGGGTCCCTCTACTGTACTGTACTGTCACTGTACTGTACTGTACTGTACTGTCACACCCGAAATCATCATATTATATTATATACAGTTAATATGTGTGTGTGTTAGGCTGCGCAACAGTGATACTTGGTTGTGAAAACAAACCAAACGCTATTTTCGTGCTCGGACAGACCCAGCCAGCCAGCCAAGGACAGACCCAGGGACAGACCCAGAGACACACAAAGCTCCGTAATGAAGTGGTTGTACCGGCCCTGTGAGTGGCTTTGTGAGAATAGTATTGGAGTCAGACTAGCATGGTGAAGTGCTTATATTACACGTTCATATTTAGGAAAGGTATTTATTTTCTTCCCTTTTTTCCTCCTAAACATCTGGCACAAGCTCTTATGATGTGCTTCATTAGAATCAATCAAAAATGAATTAGACCATCATTCAGCCCAGGACACTGTATTGGGACAGGACAGGAAATTAGACAGGAAATTGGGAGACAAAATTGGTGGACAGCAGCCACTCAAAACTCAGAAATAGCTACAAAAACAGCTGAAGTACCGGTACTTGAAAGCTATTTTATTATTCTTAAAGTAGGCCTAGAGAACATGTCTGGCTGTTTTGTTTCTTTGTACCATAAAAAGGTCTTTAATACTTAAGTTTTGATACTTAAATACATCTTAATACCACGAGCTGTGTGTGTGTGTGTGTGTGTGTGTGTGTGTGTGTGTGTGTGTGTGTGTGTGTGTGTGTGTGTGTGCGCGTGCGTGCGTGCGTGCGTGCGTGCGTGCGTGCGTGCGTGCGTGCGTGCGTGCGTGCGTGCATGCATGCGTGCAGGGCTGAACAGGGTAAAAAATTCAGCCGACATTTTATTTGGCACAGACCGTCGCACCACAACCGGCACACAGATATGTACCGCCCTGCTCTGTCGAGGCTCACACAAACAAACAAGCTCTAACACCAACACTTTTATACTGAAAAACAGAAAATGAATGGAGTGGCCCACCGGGCATATGCCCTGTACGTCAAGTGGCCAGTCCAGGCCTGAATTTACTTTTACTCTTGAATACTTAAGTACATTTAAAAGCCCATACTTTTTTACTCTTACTCAAGTAACATTTTGACTGAGCTACTTTTACTTATAGTGGAGTAAATCTGAACAGGTCGTATTTGTACTCAATACCGGGGTCGAGTACTCTGTCCACCTCTGCATGTATGTATGTATAGTGAATATATATATATTCTACATACATACATACATACATACATACATACATACATACATACATACATACATACATACATACATACATACATACATACATACATACATACATACAACACAACGATATGCACAGAACCTCAAACACACGCATGCTACTACGTATACATACCGACTGAAACCTCGGTTTCCATGCAGTGAATGGAAGAGTTGTTTTTGTGAGGCAGGTTGGCTCTGGGATAAAGCCTGTGTTTCTGAAGGTCAGTGTTTCAAATTGATAATCAATCCCTAGACATGGATTAGTCTATTTGGTCGAACCACGGCCACAGACAAGGGGTAGAATAAAGCACACTGTCCTTACAGGTAATTCTCTGGTGGCTGAGTGCCTGAATGGTCCATATGGTCAGGGGTCCTTCACTCCAAAAGAAAGAGAAAGAGAAAAGAAAGAATGCGAGAGAGAGAATTAATGAGAGAGAAAGAGAGAGGCCTGTATAAACTATAAGCTACAAGATCACTAGAGTTCAACACATTTTGCTCCCTCAAGCAATCCGAATAATATATTGACGTATTACATTTTTAGTCTGAAAAGCCCAACCATCCGAAGTCGGGTGACAAAGACAGCATCACTAAAAGAGAACCCCATGGCCATATTAGTCAGCTCTGACTGGGATATCCCCAGGTGTTCCCATGTAGGCCAGTGTGTCCAGAATAATCCACCTGGTCCTCGCTCTGGCCTATGGCCTCTACCCGGCTAGACATGCCTGGGGAGGCGACCAGGAGGCCACCAGGAGGTGACCAGGAGGCCACCAGGAGGTGACCAGGAGGTGACCCGGAGGCCACCAGGAGGTGACCAGGAGGTGACCCGGAGGCCACCAGGAGGTGACCAGGAGGTGACCCGGAGGCCACCAGGAGGTGACCAGGAGGTGACCCGGAGGCCACCAGGAGGCCAAGAGGTGACCAGGAGGCCACCAGGAGGCCAAGAGGTGACCAGGAGGCTACCAGGAGGCCACCAGGAGGCCAAGGGGTGACCAGGAGGCCACCAGGAGGCCACCAGGAGGTGACCAGGAGGCTACCAGGAGGCCACCAGGAGGCCAAGAGGTGACCAGGAGGCTACCAGGAGGCCACCAGGAGGCCAAGAGGTGACCAGGAGGCCACCAGGAGGTGACTAGGAGCACCAGGAGGTGACCAGGAGGCGACCAGGAGGCCATAATTGTGTAACAGTAACACGTGTGTTACGCTCGAAGTGTTAAGTAGCCAAATGTGCCGGGGACCCCAAAAGCAAAGACACTAAGACAGGAGTAAACAAAAGGGAATTTATTTCAAACTTGAGCATGAGGGGAATCCTGGAAGGAGCGATGGAGCTGGGAGACACTGGGTTTGTGGAGGGAGCCTGGAACAAAAACAGAGGAACAAAGTTAGCACAAAAAACAGCAGATCTACCACAGGAACAACTCAAAGCAAAAATAGAAGATCTACAATATGCACGATAATAGTACGCTAGGAACTGAAACTAAACTGCCGGTAACACTAACCACAGTAGTCAACGTCCAAGCATCGGGCGCCGGCTCTCAGCAGCTTAGATTGGCAGCTTCTGATGGTGATTGTGGAGCAGCTGGGCTGATTGGAATCAGCCCCACCTGTGCTGGCTGCTGGCTGAGGAAGACGCCCGGCCCTTGCCCTATGATGTCGTGCAGCGGAGGGACTAGGAACGTGAGGAGCTTGTGGCACAACAGTACCCCCCCCCTGAGGGGAGGCACCGGACGACCGTCCCGGAGCACCAGGATTGTCCCGATAGAAGTCGTCCAATAGGGAGGGGTCCGCAAGGTAGGACCGGGGCACCCAGCTACGGTCTTCAGGGCCGAAGCCCTCCCAGTCCACGAGGTACTGGAAACCTCTCCCCCGACGACGGACGGCAAGTAGCTTCCGAACTGTCCAAACAGGGTCACCATCAGCCAGGACTCGAGGGGGCGGAGGAGCTGAAGCCGGGGGAGACAGGGCGCTGGAGGCCATAGGCTTAAGCTGGGACACATGGAACACAGGATGAACCTTGAGAGCGGGAGGGAGATCCAGAAGGACTGCAACAGGGCTGATTATACGGCTCACGGTGTACGGGCCAACAAACCGGGGATTTAACTTGCGGGTAGACGTCTGGGAGGTCTGGAGGGGCAGGTCCCGGGCCAACAGCCAAACTTTCTGGCCAGGTTGGTAGACAGGGGCACGCACCCTCCGTCGGTTGGCATTACGCTGAGTATGCGCAGAGGCACGGAGCAGTGCAGCCCGGGCAGCCTTCCAGATGCGACGACACCGGCGGAGGTGTGCCTTGGTGGACGGAACTGCCACCTCCAGCTCTTGTTGGGGAGGTTGGTAACCCAGCGAGCACTGAAAGGGTGACATACCGGTGGCAGAGCTCACCATGGCGTTGAGGGAATACTCCACCCAAGCTAGGTACTTGGCCCAGGAAGAGGGGTTGCTCCGCCTGTCCGTTGGACTGCGGATGGTACCCAGAGGAGAGGCTGGCTGTGGCCCCAATTCCCTTGCAAAAGGCCTGCCACACATTGGAGACGAACTGGGGACCACTGTCGGAAACAATGTCAGAGGGAATTCCGTGAAGGCGGACGACATGGAGCGTGAGGAGGTCTGCCGTTTCAGCAGCAGAAGGGAGTTTGGGGAGAGAGACGAACTGGACCGCCTTAGAGAACCGGTCGACCACCGTCAGAATGGTGTCACAGCCGTGGGACATGGGGAGCCCCGTCACAAAGTCCATAGCTATGTGAGACCAGGGCCGACTCGGAATGGGAAGGGGTTGCAGGAGGCCTGCCGGAGGGCGATGGGAAGCCTTACTGCGGGCACAGACGGTGCAGGCGGCTACAAACTCCCTGACATCCTTCTTAAGGGTGGGCCACCAGAACCTCTGGCCGATGAACACTGCTGTCCGGCGCTCTCCGGGGTGACAGGCAACACGACTGGAGTGACCCCACTCCAACACCTGAGGCCGGACTGCATCAGGAACAAACTGCCTCTTCTGAGGACCATTACCCGGGTCTGGCTGGGCCTGTAAGGCCTCCCTCACCACCGAGTCGATGGCCCAGGTGACAACACCCACCACCCGGGCAGGGGGAAGGATGGTGTCGGAACTCTCCTGGACAGCAGGGCTTTCACCAGGGAACTGACGGGAAAGAGCGTCAGCCTTGATGTTCTTGGAGCCCGGGCGGTAAGTGAGAGTGAAATCGAAACGGCTTAGGAACAACTAAGCCAGGCTCAGGCTGATGTTGCTGGGGGTTGGGAGAACTGGGGCCAGAACCGGGAATGGGATTAGGATTTCCGCTGACAGGGAATTGGGCCCTAAGCGCATCCAGGGACTGTTGTATGCCTGCCAAGGCCCCTGATATGGAGTTAACCTGGGCAGAAAGTGCAGCCACAGAACCGACAGTGGTTTGTGATGTCTGCTCAAGAACAGCAATTTGGGACTGGACAGTGGGAAACGCCTTCCTTAATTCTTGCTGCAGTACGGAAAGTTTAGTAGCCTGGCCCAACACTAGCTCACGTAACTCTGGGTATGTCTGCTTCCCTGCCCCTGGAGGCCCGGCTTGGCTCATTTTGGCTTGGACGTTCTGTTACGCTCGAAGTGTTAAGTAGCCAAATGTGCCGGGGACCCCAAAGGCAAAGACACTGAGACACGAGTAAACAAAAGGGAATTTATTTCAAACTTGGTTTGTTAGGAGCATGAGGGGAATCCTGGAAGGAGCGATGGAGCTGGGAGACACTGGGTTTGTGGAGGGAGCCTGGAACAAAAACAGAGGAACAAAGTTAGCACAAAAAACAGCAGATCTACCACAGGAACAACTCAAAGCAAAAATAGAAGATCTACAATATGCACGATAATAGTACGCTAGCAGTGATGTAAATAGGTTTTCAATGTAATGGGTCCCGGGATGCACAGGTGGTCATTCAAGTGAGTCCCAAAAAATTCTTATGAGTCCCAAAAAAAATCACACCTGTGTGAAGTGAGTGGTGCAACTCCGTGTGGGGGTTCGCGGGGGGGGATGTTCCAGACCCCCAGGAACACGCCCAGGGGGCTGGGCCGGTTCCGGCGTACCGCGTCGCGTCCGAAGCGGTTGAGAATGACAGAGTTACCGTGTGGCGGCCCCTCTACTGTACTGTAATGTACTGGCACCCCCGAAAGCATACAGTTAATACGTGCGTGTGTGTTTGTGTGTGCATTAGGTTGCGCACAGATGGTGAAAAACAACCATGCTGTTTTCGTGCTCATACCCAGACACCCAGACACCCAGCCACCCACCCACACACATAGCTCCGTAAGGGAGTGGTTGCACCACTCAAAAATAATAATAATAAAACATGTTTTATTTTATTTTATAAAAAAATATATATAAACATATCAAATAGGCCTATACAGTATATTTTTAATGTAGGCTAGTAGTATTAGCAAGCACAACTCAGTAAGAAATACTAATAGTGGGCAACAGTGGATTTAACAGAGCTTAAACCAAAAGTTTTTGCAGTTGCAATTATTATACTTAGTCAAAATATCAGCGTGTGTTACACAATGTGTGTTTCCCATTGAATCGGGTCTGCTTGTCACGCTAAAACATGTTCCCCTAAATATTTCTGTCGGAGGCAGCGCCGTTTAGTTGAGAGAGTTGCGACATCTCCGTTCACTGCTTATTCGTGGGGCTGCATGCGTCACTGATCACTATTTTCGTCACTCTGTCTCTAAACAGCTCTAGTCTAGAGGCTGCGCTGAGTGCGCTCAGTCAGAGCCAACATGGCGGCGCACAGCGCGCTGTGTTGACAGTGTTGTCCCCCCCCCTGGGATAGGCACAATAAGCCATTGGCTTCAGCCTAAACCCTTTTGGTCTAAGTGTAAAAAAACACGATGAATTGAATACATGTAATGTAATGTTTTTTTGTTTTTGTATTTATGACCAAAATAAAACTGAACTGAACTGAACTGAACTGAACTGAACTGACTAGTGGTTCTACAAGAACGATTCCTACGTGGATTTTATTTTTTATAACATAGGATGAGGTCGGATGCGGGCATGCAAAATGATCGTGTCCCTAGATTATTGTTTTACCGCATTTCCCCCCCCCGCGATTTTTTCTTCTTCACGTGGATTATTATTACTGTGTGCTGAGTACCTCCGCTCAACCTCTGCGTCCACGGGACGCAAAGCTTGAGCGGAGGTTGCGGCCCAAAACTATAAAGTGCGTTTTGGGACGCAAAACGCACCCTATTTACATCACTGCGCTAGGAACTGAAACTAAACTGCCGGTAACACTAACCACAGTAGTCAACGTCCAAGCATCGGGCGCCGGCTCTCAGCAGCTTATATTGGCAGCTTCTGATGGTGATTGTGGAGCAGCTGGGCTGATTGGAATCAGCCCCACCTGTGCTGGCTGCTGGCTGAGGAAGAGGCCCGGCCCTTGCCCTATGATGTCGTGCAGGGGAGGGACTAGGAACGTGAGGAGCTTGTGGCACAACAACGTGGTGTTAATGCAGGCGTTCATGATCAAGTTCATCTGCTTGATTATTCATGAACACACAAATGATCATATCATCAAATACTGCATTAAAAAGGGAGTCATAACAAATATATAATTTGTATTACTACGAATGAATGAAATAACAAAATAATGAAATAATAAACAGATAAGACAGACAGAGAATCTATAATATCTGTCTCTACTGTAACTGAGCTCGACTTAACTATACAAATGAATAGACTCTGTAGACACAAAGGCCTGCCCCCTAACGCCCTAGTGAAGTCTACATCAATACTCATAGCTGGTCAAAGTTAATGAGGAGCAGCGAGTGCATTCTCCGGCAGAGTAGCCAGTGCATTGCCATTATGGAAATGAAGCAACTTCAATATCGAACAAGAAATGGCATTGAAATCTTTATACAGTATGTATGTCAGCTGACATGATTAAACACAGCATGAGTGTGTGTCTGTCTTCAAGGAAATGAACATTCACTGGCCACAATGGCTGATGATGGAATCCTAATCTATACGCTGCCACTTGTACCTTTTGCAGACAATACAGACCACACACAATCGGGGACTGCCCATAACTGTGTGGCTGGTTAAGACTCACCCTGCTGCGGGTTAAAAATCACACGTGGCTTCCTGTGAGGTTAGGTAGGGATACTGTTAGTAATCAAATCAAATCAAATTACATTTATTTATATAGCACACTTAAAAACAACTATCATTGTACCAAAGTGCTTTACAGGTCAGAAAGAGCAATACAATACAATGCAATGCAATGCAAATTACAATACAATACAGTAAAATACAATGCAGATATATAAGATAGTCAATAATAAAACCAAAAGAGTATTGGTAATGGTCTGACTATAGAGGTCGGACCCATGACATGTTACAGACACAATGACCCATGACATGTTTACAGACACAATCACAATCTGCCAGTGGTGGTGTTCATTTCCCACCCGAAACACATTGCAGAAAAACAAACTCCAGCTAATGAGAAGCAGCAAACATCTGATCATAGCCGTTTAATTCAATAGGCTACGGAAATAGGCTACGGAGGAAATGGATCAAATTTACAGCCAAAGCAGAGGAAGGAAATAGAAGTAATCTACCCGGAAAGGTGAAATTATGCCTAACAGTGATCGGAAATTTGTCAGAAATTACAGCCATTCTAAGTGGATAATGTGTTGGTTTTTTATAAAGATAGACCAAACATAGCTGAATTAGAGTGAAACCGGGTCTAATCTCCCGAGAGAGAGAGAGAGAGAGAGTGTGTGTGTGTGTGTGTGTGTGTGTGTGTGTGTGTGTGTGTGTGTGTGTGTGTGTGTGTGTGTGTGTGTGTGTGTGTGTGTGTGTGTGTGTGTGTGTGTGTGTGTGTGTGTGCGTGCGTGCGTGCGTGCACACACACATGGCATGCAGGTACATGTTGTAGTCAACCTTTTTCCCTGTTGATCTCACAGCTGAATAAACAACAATTAAGTCTTACTGAATCCCTTCACAGGTTCTGGTCACAGCAGCTACCACCAATTTAAATGCTTGGCTAAGAACCACAGTAACAACCAAAGGTTATCTGAGGTTTTACAGAATATGTTATTACAGCAAACTAAAAACAGTTGTATAATTGCTGCCATAATATGGAATACTTACAGTATTCAATAAAAAAACCTACCGGTAAGAGTCAATTAAGAGGCAACTGGCCATGTCACAGTCTATGCTGTGAAAACTGCAGGTTTGGCGGATACTTCTGAGATCAGCACTTTATATTGTATTGGGAATTGGACCAGGTTGAGCTGGTGACAGTGACCAGACCGTGGGTGGAATAGGACCAGGTTCAGCTGGTGACAGTGACCAGACCGTGGGTGTCTCCAGGAGACTTTGTGACAGGGTTTAGTGTGAAAGTAGACACAAGGAGACACTGTCCGTTCTCATTCATTTTACCAATGCCAGTGGCTGTCGTTCAATTTTGAGTCATTTTTACTTTACTGGAGCATTTCCAGGTTTCAATACATTTACTTCTAATCTAATACAAATAGTGTTGCTCCACTACAATTATTTGAAAACTTGAGTTACTTGTTACATTGTAACAAGTAACTCAGTACTTCAGCCCTATATACTGTATGTACTGGCCAATCTACAAAGCCAATCTTGAAAACAGCCAATCTACAAGCCACGTCACCCCTTTTGCAACCAGATCTTATTGTCTCCACCAGGCCGAAGGCATGGGGAGAGAGTATGTTTTGCACTCCGTCCGTCCGTCCGTGTGTGTGTCCGTCCGTGTGTGTGTCCGTCCGTGTGTGTGTCCGTCCGTCTGTGAACAGCTAATCTCCGGCACCGTTAACCCGGTCGATTATTTTGCACACACACTCCCTGGATGCCAACGATGAACCTCTGCCCCAGAATTTCCAGAACGGCCTGTTATAGCGCCACCAGGAGGCCACTTTGTGCAAAACACGTTTTTGGACAGTACACCTACAGATTTTGTCCAAACATCACGCAAATTGGTACACAGTCTCTCTAGAGCCATTCAACGAAACGGGTCTTTCAGATTTCTCAGACTCCATCCTGATTGGCTAAGATTGGCTTCCAAAGTTTGCAGGAGTGCTCAGTTTCAAACAAAATGCTGCAAATCATGGACACATCGTGTGATTTCCGTGAAATTGTGCACGCACATTCCCACTAGGCCGAGGAAGAAATGCCACGTGAACATTTTCAACTCAGCCTCATGGTGGCGCTATAACTCGCCGAAAAGTGTTTTTACCTCTAACTGCACGGATCTGTGGATAACTTTGTATGCCAACTCCCTAGAGGCCAAGGAAAAACCTTTGCCTGGAATTTTTCACATCTGCTCTTTATAGCGCCACCAGGAGGCCGACATATGTAAAACACATTTTCTAATATTACTCCTTCAGATTTTATCCAAATTTAACGCAAATCGGTACACATGCTCTCCATAGCCATGTGATAAAGACGCGTTTGTTTGATTTCTCATAATCCACCTTCATTGCCTACGATTGGCTTCTAAACCTTTTAGGAGTAGCCCGCTTTGTACCCGTTTTGTACAAATTGCCACAATTACTCAACGCAGCGTCCGATTGCGGTGAAACTGTGCATGCATATTCCCACTAGGCTGAGGAAGAAATGCCACTTGACAGTTTTCAAATCAGCCTCATGGTGGCGCTACAACAGGCCAAGCCGCGACACACACACACACACACACACACACACACACACACACACACACACACACACACACACACACACACACACACACACACACACACACACACACACACACACACACACACACACACACACACACACACACACACACACCCTCCTGATGGAGACCTGTGCCCAGAAGGGCACTTTTTCTAGTTTTTAGTGATGTTTAGGACGCAAGAAACACTTTCGTGGACGTTTTTACGTGTGTGTTCAAGCAAAATTTGTCTTGAAAATGTGATCTCATGCACTTCCTTCCTGGACTACAAGTCACACTTCCACGCAGCCTCTCCACAAGGAGGGGCAGTGCACAAAAGCACACACACAAAAGGTCAATGTAGGAATTCAGCAATCCAGTCAAACCCTAGTCCAACACACAGACTGTGTGTGTGTGTGTGTGTGTGTGTGTGTGTGTGTGTGTGTGTGTGTGTGTGTGCGTGTGTGTTAATGACACAACCAAATGAGCAGTTCCTGCAGTTGATTCACTTTTTAATTTATGTAAATCATCTCTGATGTCAATCAGAAGATTAATTGGTTTGGAATTTTTGCTCTAGAAATCACAAATCTCTGGTGATTTCTAAAGACATTAATTAGTAGAGACGCTGGAGTAATTTCACCGGCATATCCTTTCCGAGTGTGTGTGCTCACATGCACGCATTACAGTGCGTTGTTGTGCATGTGTGTGTGTCCTCTGTGTGTCTGTGTTTGTTCAGTCAGTTCTATACACTGTATCAGTTTGTCAGATTATGTAAAATGCTGTGTCATGCTTGTCATGCTGGTTTTATAGGCTCAGAGAAGTGTGTCTACTGGTCTGTCGGCATGGCAAAAATGGAATTGCCAGTTCGTTCCTGTAATCAATGAGCATCGTGAGCTCTGTGGTTTGTGGTACTAGAGGACGGGTACTGAGTGTCATGATTGTTATATAGATTATAAACTCGCCTTCCTCATGCACCAGTGTTTCAACTACTGACAGCTTCTTTGCCAGTGCTTTCAATAAAGTCAGTAAATAGTTCAGTTTTTGTTTATATTCTGTATAGGCCTAATTCTATTACCAGGACTGTGTGAAGATTAAATATTTTCATCGGAAAGGCTCCATGGATATCATATCACATCATCTCTGTGATTATCATCATTATCAAGTCTATTTTTATCTGGTGGATTTCAAAGGTTCCAGTCTTCCCATGGGAGAGTGTGGTGGTGTTCATTTCCCACCCGAAACACATTGAAGAAAGGTGACATGACATGCTGATTGGAGCCACTTGCAGCCATTTGCCTTACAATGTTTGAGATAAACATGTGCTGCAAATGATAGAGAAGTGTGATAAGATTAAGACTAATTATGAAACAATGACACTGCCATAGCAGTGCTAACAATGGTACTGGTACTGGGACTGTTTGTAGGTATCGTGGTGTGTGCCGCCTAACGTAATATCTCCACCGGAGAGCGCATGAGGCAGAGAGACAGAGGACAGTGTCACAGCCTAGGCTGCGTCATAGATGGGAGGTACGCAGTTGCGGACGGAATGTCCAACGGGCCCTGATGCGAGATTGACAGCCCAGTGCCAAGACACGGGCATTGTAGCAAAATTCAAGTTGCTGGGAGAAAATTACCCCTGTACCTTGCGATGGAAGCAAAATAGGATTGAGTCATTTTTTTTGGCGGTCTGGATGATAAGTAGTGGGGTTGTCATAGACAGATAGTGGGTGTGTGATCTGTGGCTGAATCACACTGCCACAGGGCTCGCTTGCCTCCTTGCAGTGGGGGCGTGCGGCTCACGTGATGAAGCGCTTGGTGCTGCCATGCAATCGATGTACGAGTACGACTACAGACTCTGCTTGCGAGGACACTATAAGTCAAACTAACATGGCACTATAAGTACCTGTTGTGGGGAAAATTAAGTGTCATTCAGTTAATTAAATAGAAATGTTATATTTCAGTTAATCTTCAAATGGTACCGTGAAAGCAAATTGTGAGCTAATTGAAGGTCGATTCAAGAAGTCACTTCATCTAAATTATTTTTCAGATGTGTTTAATTATATTCTCTTGGAACTTGAATCGAGTGCATGGTATAAAAGTGCCAATTAACGATGGTCTTCTCTGTGTGAGTGTCCTATTCTCTCTAGACTACCCACTCTCTCTCTTACCTCCTCATTATTTTAAAATAGTGTAGTGTGTGTGCGTGTGTGTGCCTGCGTTTGTGCGTGCGTGCCTGCATGCGTGTGATGAGACAGAGAAACACTTGGCACTGGCAGACAATGGCAGCACTAGGTGCACAGCATGTGGTCAAACTTCTCACCACTTAAGTTTTCAGGACAGATGCAGTTATCAATCCTGACATTGTAGAACACGCATCAAGCAATGCAACTGGCCCATAGAGTGAGGATTGGGGTGATTGAAAGATAGCGAGAGAGAGAAAGGTGATGGTGATGATGATGATGATGATGAAGATTAAAACAAAATGAAAAACCTAATTTTTGGTCAAGAGACCAAGAGACAGTGAGAACTTTTGAAATGAGTTGAGACAGAGAGACAGCGAGAGAAATATTTACATATTATTGAAAAATATTCCTACATGCAGTGGATGGAGAGAGTTGTGTTTGCTCCATGAAGCTTTAATGTACAGTGCTGAGGAGCACTGTTTACTTGTCAGTTCTTGCTTCAGGTTTAACTTTTACCTCAAGACTGTCACAGTAATCTTTCCATTTTCACTGTGAAACAAATCTACAGGCCGCAAACAAAACTCAAACGCACCCATTACACATTGGGTCCGTAAGTGTTGGGCAGTAACTAGTTACTAACTTACTAGTAATATATTACTGCAATACCAGTAAGACGCCTTAAGGGCGAGAAGCAACCGCAGGAACTAAAGCATGAAAACTTACAAGCAAAGGCTCTTCAAAGCACACATGAGGAGGAAAAGGGTTAACACAAATTACAGGTGTAGTTACATAAAGCGTCTGTAGGAGGTGTAAAAGAGCAAGTTTGCCGGTACATGCAAGCATGTTAACAGTGTTAACAGACAGGAGAGTAACACTTTTCCCAGTAACGAGTAAAGTAAGGTATTACTCTGCCAGAACAGTAATAGTATACCTATTTACTTTGTACAAATAGCACATTACATATTACTTTTTTTCCCTGTTTTGTTGGCTGTTGGCTTGAAAACATTGAATTTAAAAGGTCTAGAGAGATAGCTGCTTTATTTTATAGCCTTTTTGGCTGATTGGTGACTCTTCTTCTTAATATTATTATTCAAAACAATTGGATTCAGTTCTAAAAAAAGCTGACTAAACATATTGTGTTGTTCTACATCCCTTTTTTGCGGGTGGTTGGGGCGCCAAAGTAATATCATATGTAATATTATATAATATGTAATATATTAGTCTTGATTCCATGTAATAAGTAATTAAGTATTCTTTTTCTAAGGAGTAATACGTAATATATTACTCTCCTAAGTAATATTGCCCAACACGTGGGTTTGAGTTTGGGATGGTGTTTTTGTTGAAGCATTTTGCAAAGGTTGTCATGAACGGGACTCGAGCACGCGACGCGCTGTCAGGCCAGAGCCTATATGTTCAGCGGGTTCCCACGAGCGCCCCTCACTTCACACGTGTGTGATTTTATATTCTAGCCTACTTTTAACCTATAAAATATTAAACAACCTTGCCCTGGCGCCTGGCGGCTCTTCTACATAGACTGTTTTCTTCCCCCTCAATGTCGTAAAACGGGGGTGATTTACAGCTGGGACAGCCAATCACCGGGTCCACTCGGTTTTTACTAGTCATTACCCGAGCACCGAGACACACGGGATCCGCTCTGAACGTACCCAGGAGTCACTTCTAGTAAACGGAACCGGGACCGGCTGCGGGTCGGTTCGGACCCCGGGTATTTTCGGAGCTCGTGTAAGCCCGAAGACCTCTACGCACACATTCTCTGGTGTAGATCGGCCGTACTCCGCTGATGGGTCATGTGTGTGTCTAATCCAGGTTGTTATTAGCAGCTCAAACTGTTCAAACGTGTGTGTGTGTGTGTGTGTGTGTGTGTGTGTGTGTGTGTGTGTGTGTGTGTGTGTGAGTGTGTGCGCGTGCGTGCGTGTGTGTGTGTGAGTGGCGTGGCGATGGGGATGGGTCATGCGTTCATACGTGTGTGTGTGTGTGTGCGTGCACCATGATGCCTGTGTGTTAGTCTAGCTGTTCTTAACCCCGGACAGGTAGGCTAGTATTAATAATTCATGTGACTACTTTAGAATTTTGCATGACTGCATAAGATCATGTCTATGCCATTTACCTTCCAATTAGTCTCAGCACCTCCCCCTGGTAATTAAAAGCAGGGAGATTAATCATAGACTGTGTTCACTCTTCTCCACAGCTTGAGATCTGAGCTTGAGATCTCGATACACTGACTGCATTCCTTTCAAAACATGCTGTCCCCTCCCTTCCTGGGGCACATTCCATTCCACAAATGAGGTAATTCCGAGAAAATCTCCTGTCTACACACCTGGGGGCTTAAATTAACTTCCCCAACATTTCCTCATTACGTTCCCCAGCCTCTGAAATAAATGATAAGCACTTGGCAGGCAGCTTCAACAACAGGTGGTCAACTAAAAGGAGTTTAGCCCAGATGCATCCCATAACTTCGGGTCCGCAAAGACAAACATGCTGGTGTGCAATTAGCTTAATGGTCGTTACAGCACATGGCCTGGTAATTAGACCTGACAGATTAATCAAGTCTACTAGTCCGGCAGCCGAGGTGGACGGGTGGGAAATTTGGTATATAAACTTGTCTTGACCTGTCTCTACTTAAACTTGCTGGACTCCAAACAGCTCTATCCAGTGAGAACCAGCACAGCATGATACGTACAGCAAGTGGTGGAAAAAGTACTCACATATTGTTTTACTTGAGTAAAAGTACCAATACTGCAATATAGATCAAGTACTCTGTTACTGTTAAGTAAAAGTCCGGCATTCAATATGTATTTGAGTACAAAAGTATTGGCATCAAAATTTACTTAAAGTATGAAAAGTAAAAGTACTCATTATGCAGAATGTCCCATTTCAAGTTTTCAAATGTAAAAAAATCTTTTGAAAATAGCAGATCTATCGCGACATATTGTGAACTTGTAGTTATTGTAGTTCGGCTATTTTCAAATGGCCGAAATGTATAGGTCTTAATTGGTTCACTGGTTAGTGTATGTTTTGTATAATAATCCAAATCTATATAGTAACTATAACTAAAAGTACTCGAAATTGGAAAGACTCAAGTAAAGTACAAACAAGTCAATTGTATACGTAAGTACAGTACTTAAGTAAATGTACAGTACTTAGTTACTGTCCACCAATGCGTACAGCAGTATCATCACTGGCCTTTAGACACCATCTAAACCAGTCTATATGCAGTGAGAACAACACAGATACAGAAGCTAGTATAATCCCACCTCAGTGGCCTAGACGTCTGACAGCTCTGAGATCAGTCCTAAATGAGAGCAACTGCTGAGAGAGTGGAGCAGGCTGCTGCTCTGAGATCAGTCCTAAATGAGAGCAACTGCTGAGAGAGTGGAACAGGCTGCTGCTTCACAGCTGTGAAAGTGCATGGAGCCAATTGAATTCAGGTGGGATATATTCCTCAGCCTAGTAGGAAAGTCTGTGAAAAATGTCACATAAATTGCAATGCAAAATGGCCCAATCCTGCAAAGTTTGAAAGCCAATGTTAGCCAATTAGGATGGAATATGAAATATCGGACAGATCCGTCTTGAACACATGACTATAGAGATACTGTGTAACGATTTGCGGGGTTTTTGGACAGAATCTGGAGGAGTAATATCCAAAAATGTGTTTTACAAAGGTCGGCCTCCTGGTGGCGCTATAACAGGCTGTTCTGAAACATTTGGGGCAGAGGTTCATCTTTGGCATCCAGGGAGTGTGTGTGCCAAATTTGGCATTGACTGGGTTAACGGTGCCGGAGATTAGCTGTACACAGACGGATGGACGGACTGACGGACAGACACACACACATACACGGACGGACGGGCACACACACGGACGGAGTGCAAACCATACTCTCTCCCCATGCCTTCGGCCGGGTGGAGACAATGAGAGCAACTGCTGAAAGAGTGGAACAGGCTGCTGCTTCAGCTTCTATACTGCTGTGAAAGTGCATGGAGCCAATTGAATTCAACCACTAAAAGTCCTCCATGGTGTTCTCCCACTGTGAACAAGAGGCATAAGAGGACTGATCTGGTTGGTTTCCATGGAGCTGGTCTCAAGGTGCTGCTGCTCACTAATCTGAGGAGGGAATTGGACTCTTTGCAATGTTGTTTTGTGGAGTAAATGCATGGATGTCTTGTTTTTAATGAGGAAACATCTCTGCAAGTGTGTTAGTGTGAGACAGAGACAGTCAATACATTGTTTTCATTTTCCACTGAATTTATTTTTGCTGTATGCAATTTGTTATGATCCATTGTGGACTATAGTGTACAATATAGATCTGTAGGCCTACTGATTCGTCTGTGTGTGCGTGCACGTGTTTGCGCGTGTGCATGTGTATACTAGATGTTCTCAAAGAGTGGCCCGGAGACCCCCAGGGGTCCTTGAGGGGGTTCAAAAAACATTAACCCTATTACATAGGCCTACACTAAATAGGATATTTGAAAATAGCCAATCTACAAGCTTTTACATCTTGTATTGAGGTCCCTGACATTTTGGGGAATTTGTGGGTCCTTGACTATAGCCATGGTTCACATGACGCTCATACTTCACGAGCATCATGGCTAAATTTAACTTCCACCTGTTTTGTGCGATCGCTACATTAAGAGAACGTGTACATAAACATTCAGATTTCAAATATAAAGTACTCACCACATGTGCCACGGGTGTTAAGACATTTGCTGCTGACAGATATATAGCTGAGTGAGGCTATTAAAATAGCCAAGAGACCAGATACCTCGACCTTATAAAACTTCACTGGAAAAGTGAGAACCAAAGTATCAAAACCCAAAAGATGAACTCTAGAGAAACTTAGAGTATTGCAAAAAACCTGAAAGGATTTTGACACAAGACACAAGCTTAAAGTATTTCTAAGTTTTCTTTAGTTAGTTTTAATAAAAGGCATGTGGGCATGTTCTCTCCTCCGTGTCATCAGTGCCCATACCCGAGGTGGGGTTGGCAAAAGGGCCTTTATGTGTGGAGTTTGCATGTTCTCCCTGTGTCCCCTAGGGTACCCTCATAAAAAACATGCAATAATCCTGGCCTCTAAACTACCTCCCCCTGGCTAGCCGGGGCGCCTGATGGAGGGGAAAGGAACTGGTCGGAATAACGTGTTCCTTCCACGCGCCATGCCTCTCGTTCACTGTGAAAGAGGGGCATAAGGCCTCATGATCTGGTTGGTTTCCATGGAGCTGGTCTCAACTCTCAAGGTACTGCTGCTCACTAATCTGAGGAATTGGATGCCCAGTCAGTGCAATTTAATGTTTTATTTGTATTTAGTAAAGGACGTTTTTAGTTTGGTCTTTAATGAACCATGAGGATGGGTGTGTGTGTGTGTGTGTGTGTATGTGTATGTGTGTGTGTGTGTGTGTGCGCGTGCGTGCATAGTACTAGTAATGTGAAAAATACTAGAGATGTATTTATAGTAGTACATTACACGCATATGGGCACGTATGCCTGTGTACACACACACTTTCCTATTTTTCTTAAGGAACCTCCCATTTCCTAAGCGGCCGCACTACCTCCTGAGCCACTGCCGTCCTATACTAGGCTGTAATCAATATACCTTACAGTCTACAGTATGCTGTATGCAGACATCAAAAATAGTTATTTACAGCGAGCACCACTTCTGCTGAATCTCAGAAAGGGCCCCTGATCCCCTCCTAGGGGGATTTAGAGCTACCCCACTGCTGTGACTTGTCTTCTATATTTCACTAAATGGGACCATTACTAAATGAACATCATGCTGTGTTAAAGTCAAAGAAGATACTAGCACTCCAGAACATAAACCCATTAGGGTTTATGTTTTTTCTGACCCGGAGCTTCGCGCTTAGTTTGAACTAATTTGCTAATGGATGCTCAAATCCCATTCTGCACATTTGCCAAACAAAACAGGTAGCTGTGCCCATCTGAACAGCGCTAGCTGCCAGCTAGGCTGTTGGCTATATCGTTTAGCATGTAGGCGGGGGACAGGAGGTGTTTTTGGCAGTATTCACAGAGAGCCAGGCAGTGACATTACACCAGCCAGCCAGCCAGGCCTCCCTAGAGGCAGCCGTGTTAAATACCAACTCTTGGACCACAAGTTGCAGGCTTGTGGTGGTGTGAACTGTGAACACAGGCGTTTGTGTGCCTGTGCCAGCACTGTATAGATGTGTGTGTACTGTATGTGGGAATATGTACTGTACATGCATGTGTGTGTGTGTGCCACTATGTTAACATAATAGTAGGCTCTAGGCCACACACACACACACACACACACACACACACACACACACACACACACACACACACACACACACAATTCAATTAACAGTTTGCATCAAGAGGAAAAGCAACCCATCATCCATGTAATGGACTGGAATGTGCCTTTGAAGCTGAGAGAGAGAGAGAGAGAGAGAGAGAGATACAAACAAGGAAAGAATGAACAGAATACAGACTTGAATGTTTAACTTAGAGGTGATAATAAACAGACATGTGCAGAGTTCTGTCAGGGAACTCAGTGCAGTTGTTGGCGGCTGTCCATTGGGCCGCCCCAACTCCACGTCCACTCATCCAATCACACACTCATTTCATTCTCAGACCACTCTATTTAATCTGGAGGTTTGCACTACTCATTACTGTTTGGTTTTGCTGCTGCTCATGCTGATGCTGCCGCTCTCACCACTGCTGTCTTGCTCAAACACTGTGCTCACCCTCCACCACCCCAGCTACCACCTGTTGTTTTGGATTTGCTGTTTATGTACAGGGGATTCGGAGTCCCTATGGTTGAAAGCACACATTTACAGCCGTCACTCGATCCTGTGGGTTTACACTCTCTAACATCCTATGAATTAGACCTTCCTCACCCAGGAGTCAGCCCAGCTCCTTATTCAGACATCAGTCATGTCAAAACTTGACTATTGTAACTCCCTCCTTACTGGCCTACCGTCATGCGCACTCAAGCCTCTCCAATTAATCCAAAATGCCGGAGCTCGCTTGGTCTTCAACCAACCAAAACTCTCACATGTATCCCCCCTTCTCCGCTCCCTCCATTGGCTCCCGGTCGCTGCCCGCACAGAATACAAAAGTCTGATGCTGGCATTCAAAGCAAACAAAGGTATGGCACCCCCATATCTTGCAAGTCTGATCGAACCCTACAAACGCGCGCTCAAATCAGCCAACGCAGGAAAGCTGGTAGTACCTTCACTAAAAATGATGGGACAATGCTCGACATGTCCCAAACTCTTCTCTCTTCTGGCTCCAAAACTATGGAATGCACTTCCCACTGCAATCAGAACTGCAGACTCACTCCCAATCTTCCGCCGTGGGCTGAAAACCCACCTCTTCAGACTCCATCTTAGCCCGTAGCACTAGCCGTAGCACTTGCCCTAGCCCCAACGACCTTACAGGAGTATGCAAAGGCTCAACTCATCTAACTTGGAAAGAACTTTATGTAGACAATAGCACTATATAGTATATATGCATAGTTTCATTATATAGATATTCCACTGTTTATATAGCTTATGTATGATTCATGATGACTATTTCTATGTATGTACTGTATTACCATGTTTTTGTTCTTGCTTATAAATCGCTCTGGATTAAGAGCACCTGCTAAATGCCTAAACCCTAAATTGTAAATTGTTGGGAGATGCGCTTTATCAGAGTACCTAAAAGCAGATCCAATTAATATTGCCAAACCATAATAAATATATTGCTCATTTTATATTCAATAAATATATATTCTATCCATTCATGAGTTCTCCTGACTGAACTGCAATTCCATTCTGATACTAATTGATAGGTCTAATTGAGACTCCCAGTTGATTAGACTGTGGGACAAAAAAGACCTCCTTCTGCCCTTTTCTGTGCAGCCACTCTACCTCCCAACCCCAAGGTACTGACACCCCAAGACTTACTTTGTCAATATTACGTTCATGATAAATCTTTCCGAGTACCACATTCATAGCTATTCGGTGTGAAAATGTACCTACCGTATTCTGAAGGAGAGCGGACCACTGGAGGTGCTTCTCATCCACATGGCTAAGAACAGCAGAGGCGTCCAGACTGCCATATGCCAATATAAAGGAGAATACAGTATGTATCCATCCAATCATCTTTACAGTATCACATTTTACAAACCTTCCACAGTGCTGCAGAGAGAGAAAAAACAATCAAGAAAGGTTATACCCATAGTAAAAATTGCACGGTTAAGCCAGAACTGCAATAAGTGGAGGAAGAAGAAGACATACAAAAACAATAAGGGACCATAGGCCCTGTCACACTTTGCCCTATAGTGTGGGTAATGTTTGCCAAAAACGTGGATGCAGAGAAGTCGGTTCTTTATTCACCCAGAGCAAAAACAAAGGTATTTACAGCTTTACTGGACAGGTGGCCCTAGCTCCTTCCACCTCCACAGTCCTACTTTGACTGCCAGGCAGTGGGAGGCCTCCCTACATATAAAGGCTAAGCCCCTCCCACTGGAACATACCACCCTGAATTGATTCCACAATTATACCAGTCCCATGTCCAGAGACAATACTTTTAACACTTAATAATTCACATTTAAATCATTACACATTTCACATAACCCACATATTTATAATCAGAGTTTTCTCTCTATATATACACACACACGCAAACAAAACACTGATGGCATGTCCCCTACCCAAACCCACAGTTGGTAGGTGCAGCTCCCTACAGTGGAGCCACCAATCAGTAATCAAGCATCCACCCATATACATACACAGCCCAAAATAATATAATTCTCTGCAACATACACAATAAATAATAATTCAAACTTTAACCCATTTGTCCCGACCTTCCTGTTAGATTAGAAATAAATAATCAGAATTTAATACAGGTCGTACAATATATCATCAGTGGCAGGGTGAACTGCCACAGGCCCCTTATAAAACCCATACAAAATATATTATTGTACATTATACGACAAAAGACATCACCTAGCATCACAAGAACATGCTGAACATACAGATGAACCCATATTACAATTCACACGCACGCACGCACACACGCACGCACGCACGCATGCAACGCACGCACGCACGCACGCACGCACGCACGCACGCACACACACATGCACACACGCGCACACCCGCACCTTCGCCCCTTGCTTCATGGCTTTCAATCCAAGTCCCTCAACTGGTTCAGAAAATGTATACGAAAATGTGAACACTATTCTCTATCCTCTTCTAAACCATAAATAAACCATCCATGTAGGACACCTAAAAATTACATAAATAGAAACCATGATCCTCCCAGGTAGTGTTCTGTTTTCTTTGAGGGTTTAATCTGCTCAGAGATTGTGATGAGCAATACAATGAAGGCCAGGTTTTCACAGAAAATACGACTGAGTTATTGCCAAGAAAACCCCGCTGGAACAGTACTGTCAAAGTGTCAACACATCCGACATCATTGCACAGTTTGCACAGTTGACAGTTTGTTGTGACGTTATGCAAATAACGTCTGTCACCAGACGTCCCTTGCAGACAGAAGAGCAGAGACGGATCGTTTTGTAAACGCTAATTAATTAATTACCGAAAAAGCCTCACAGCTTCCATCAATATATTTTTTTATTACTTTGATGTTGATGTTTAGCTGTATAAAGAATTTGTATTAATTCCTCAGGTAACATCCCTGAGGGAGAGCTACAGGGCCTTGTGTGATCACGGTACAGCCTGAAGAGAGCTCTTATCCGGTTGGGTTCTGTTCAGTAGTGTTTGCTCAAGTGTTTATTTCTTTTTGTCATTTTTCAGTATTATTATTGCTATTTTCCTGTTTTTGCACTGTTGAATCTGTAATGGACTTTGGTTGAGGAGTTTTTGGGAAAAATAAAGACCCTTAAACTGCATTTGACTGTTCTGGGAGCCGTAGACTATACCATAGAAACAATAGCAAGAAACCGAAGAGAGATATATCGACACAGCTAAATATAAGCCATGATTTCAAACAGTACTTTTGTAATCACATAAACACAAGCTGATAGACTGAGCTGTTTATTAGCTATATTATTTTCATGAGCGCCCCAAGGTAACGTGGACGTTCTTTCAGCACAGTGTTGTTAAAGGGGCATTCCACTCATTTTCAACATTTTACATTCCACTCATTTTCAACATTTGACTATGTCATTAATGTTCCTTAGAGCTGTTGTGTGGAAATAATAAAAAAGTTCCCCCATTCTGTGTTTCCTAGAACTAGAGGTCTGAAAAAAATCATTAACATGGTGAAACACATCTTGATGATGTCATCAAGATGTGTTTCACCATGTTAATGATTCTTTTTATAATTACAGGAAACACAAAATGGGGGGACTTTTTATTATTTCCACACAACAGCTCTAAGGTATATTAATGACATAGTAAAATGTTGAAAATGGGTGGTTTTCCCCTTTAAGTAGCCTAACACATTGTCAGATGTGAGAAATTGAGCCTCTTATTTATACCGCAGGTGAAAGCATCTCAGCCACTCTGAAGCGATATATACACCCATGCTTTTATATCACATTCTATCATCTCACCACCCGTTATGTGTGCGCTGCCTGTATGTTTGTGTCCTACACAGTCTTTTTGTGTGATGTTTTCATTTTTTACATGAACTACTTGAACTAATGTATGTAGTTGTATTGTTTTAATTTTCCTTTCCCCAGCATGTTGTTTGTCTCTTATGTATTTGTATGTTGACTTTATGTGCTATGGACTTTTGTTTGAAATAAAGATTATATACTGTATGTAGAGGGGGGAAAAGATCAGACCAAGTACAGATCCGGCAATGAGCTGCCAGGGGGAGGGACGCCAGCTGCCGGGAAGGTGGGTGGATTATGACAGCTCCGTTCCGTGGCAGTGTCGGCCCGTTCGGCGGCCGTCGCTCCAGACGCCGCAACTGCCTGTAACAGCTGCGGCGCTGCCGGGGAAGGTGCACTCCACTGCCGGTCGCTTCCGCGGCAGTGCGTTGGTCCGACAGGTGTTGCGTCATGCTTGCGGTTAGGATTAGGGGTAGGGGTAGGGGCAGGTTGTCGGACTGATGCCGCCGAGAAACACTGCCACCTGCCGCAGACACTCCGCGGCTGATGCCGCTGCTGGAAAATGCACTCACTCTCCCTCGTAAACCAAGACCTACGGCTACGGTCGCAATCAACATGAATCGATATAAAGATAATGTGTAAACAAACAAACAAAAACCATAGACAGACAGATATGTTGGCTTAGATCTCTGGAAAACTAAGGTGGAAATGTTTTCAAACCTTTTGATAGGCAACTTTCAATTGCAATCAACGTCTCAAATACCAATATGTTCAGTTAAAACAGTGTTA
>NC_136792.1:14290625-14315625 GCF_951216825.1 Electrona antarctica | reverse complement strand
TCAGCTGTCATGGTAACCCATAGAGGAAAGGCAACTACTGTACATCCAACACTGCAAACAAAGATACATGAAATGCTTCATAGATACAGATGGATTTCAAAAATAAAGCTTTATATTTGACAGCATTTTATTTACAGTATTTGCCCTCTCATGATCACTTTCTTCAGAAACTTCATGGACACACCTAAACCATCAAACATTTCCAATTAATATGCTGTTTCCCACTGTAAGGAGAAATATAACGGTACACTGAATCACTCAATTTAAAATGTTTCGGAACGAGCATTACTCACAAAACAAAGCAATTCTCCCATAAATGTGTGATGTCATATAAACACTATTTTGAGCCGTGGTGCAACTGACAGCCATAAAGTCTTTTACTGCAGACTCTGAAACCTCTGGACTTTGTCAGCTTCAACTTAATACTGCAGGTAGATTTCCGTTGCAGTTAGATTCAACCGTGGCCAATCAAATGACAGCTTTTCATTACTTTTAACAGTAGTGTCCCTGTGCTCAGCAGAACGGTGTATTCGTAATTTCCACAGTGTCAGCACGGAAAAGCCTCGCAAAATGTAATTTCTCCCAAGATCAAACTGATGTCCTTGTGTGGGAGGTGCAGAGTCATCATCAACAACAAATCTACAAACCTCAAGCAGTCCACCAAGAGCAGATGATATTAAATTAATCTTGGGAGGAAATAACACATTGCAGTTGTATATCTGCTGCGCTGGTCCTATGTGAAGCCTTTTTCATTGTAAGGTCCAATTCATAATCACTACCGTTTTACATAAGCACCGCCATGAAATGGTTCAGTGATCTCTTGCGATGAGCCAATAAAACCTGGCTGGTAGTATGTGTAATAATCTATCTACTTCACCGATCACTAAGTCTTTTATGAAGGAGACGTGTATTGGGCTCTATTTTCGTCACTGCTGTTACCCGTGGCCGCTCCCGAAAATTACAAGTATAGGAGCTTGCTCTGTCCTTAAATGGTATACACACACACACACACACACACACACACACACACACACACACACACACACACACACACACACACACACACACACACACACACACACACACACACACACACACACACACACACACACACACACACACACACACACACACATTATGTAGGCAGTGACTAATTCTGCTCAGGAAATGGTCTATTTGCCTATGTATTGTGTGCTTCACCTCAGCACACCTGTCCTGAAATAATGCCATGAATGTCAGATGTGTTACATTGTTTTTCTCTGATTTTCAAATCCAACTGTGGGCATTTCAAACCATCTTCCAAATAGCTCTGTTTCAGGTATACACTGAAAAGGTTGCCTGTGTTCTACGAAAAAGGTCCTACCCTGGGATAAAAGGTCAACATGTGTGATGAACAGAGAGCCTTTTAAGTACAGTCCATTTCCGTCTCTAGATGTGTTGTCCAGACAAGATATCTGGACAACTACCAGCCATAGAATGTTCTGCTCACATTCATGCTCCAAGAGAACGCTAGTACGCTATTGATAATAAAACGTCCACCTGTCCTGCACACAAGATGGAAGATTGCCATTACACAGGCATCTAGACAGGCATCTTTTCTACAGTGTTCAGAACTGAAAAGTCTGTTTGTGGGTCTGTAGAGGACGCACTGGATTTATCAGTGTGGTAGTGTGCTAATAGAACTCAAATACTTCACAGGGCAATGCACAAAATGTCTGTATTTGTCTGGACATCTAGGTCTGTCTGTCTCCAATTTTTGCCCATGTACTGTATGTAATCAACACGATGTCAGTAGTTTCATATGGCATCAAGGATCCTGCATCTCCGAAGTCGATCGGTCATATGGTAGTGTGTGTACTGAATTGGGTACTTGGACAACAGATGTACTCTGACAACAAGTACAATGGGTTTGCATAAACAGGGGCCATGCATTCACAGCTTGCATCTTTGTTGGGCACTGCCTACTGTTTTCTAGTATTCTTTTATCTGGAGTTCTAAAGTACTACAACAGAACACAAGTGTGTACTAAGCAGTACTGTGAGTTCTTGAAAGGAGAGAAATGTTGCATATAAATGAGTTATTTTGATGCCTGCAGAGATTGTTTATGGACGAGCAGCACAATCTCACTGTAAGGAACACCTCAGTATTTGGACCCGTATGCAGAATAACCCAGGCAACAACGACTTGCACTCAAGCACTTTTATTTAAACTCAGAAAACCCTCCCAGGGCATATATAACATAAACTCCCACTCTTGGGAAACACAGTGTTATAATCGAGCAACCTAACCAATAACAAAGAGTCACTAATATACCTCCATGCTCATTAACCAAAGTCTCTTCAGCTTAGAAGCGCAGGTGGACACAGTCTCACAATCAGCCAGGGGAAGGGAGGCAACAGAGGAGCAAAGGTAGGGACGGCGGTCCAGGCGTGGTACGTCCTAGGACAGGACGTGACACTCACAGCCTGGGCCTGACGGCGAAACGGACTCTTAATTTCTACGGAAAGTAAACAAAATACACAGACCCTTTTTCATCAAATAAATTGATGATGAGGCACATATACACTAGTATATCATTACAATAACGCCTTCACCTCCACCCCACACTATACACTATCATTACAATAACGCCTTCACCTCCACCCCACACTATACACTATCATTACAATAACGCCTTCACCTCCACCCCACACTATACACTATCATTACAATAACGCCTTCACCTCCACCCCACACTATACACTATCATTACAATAACGCCTTCACCTCCACCCCACACTATACACTATCATTACAATAACGCCTTCACCTCCACCCCACACTAGTATATCATTACAATAACGCCTTCACCTCCACCCCACACTATACACTAGTACAGTATATCATTACAATAACGCCTTCACCTCCACCCCACACTATACACTAGTACAGTATATCATTACAATAACGCCTTCACCTCCACCCCACACTATACACTATCATTACAATAACGCCTTCACCTCCACCCCACACTATACACTAGTACAGTATATCATTACAATAACGCCTTCACCTCCACCCCACACTATACACTAGTACAGTATATCATTACAATAACGCCTTCACCTCCACCCCACACTATACACTATCATTACAATAACGCCTTCACCTCCACCCCACACTATACACTAGTACAGTATATCATTACAATAACGCCTTCACCTCCACCCCACACTACAGGACCATCAATTCAACACCTTCTCTTATCTGTACTAGATGCCAATGTGATTGTGCTGTATGCTGCAGCAATACTGTACTGTATGTAATGTGACCAATGTAATGCTTCCAGCTGAATACACAACATTATTCTGCACAGTTTGTGTTTGTTTTAATAATTACACAGCGCAGCAGTAAATCAGAGTCTCTCTGAGCTCAGTCCTCTGCAGGAAGGAGGCTAACTTCCTGTTTGCATCAAACATGGCTCCATATGGACAGGCCTTTGTGTGGAAAAAAAACGTCAACTTCTGTCACCTTGCGTGTGTTACTGCATGGCGTATGATGTGTAGAAATGTGCACTCAGAAGAGTACAAAGTGCAAAACCTGTGCCATTTGTTGGCACAGGTTTTGTACAAGGGAAACAATATGTGTCAGTGAAAGGCCTATATTACACAATGTAATGAATCTGTTCAAATACTGTCTGCATACATTAACAATAAAGTACAAGCCCCAATAAAACATGTTGCAACACCGACTCAATGATAGCAAATCCACACCTCATTACATGGAAGACAAATTACTTCCTGACAATTCTACTGAGAGGACTACAGACTTCTACATAAACATTTTATAGCTCTAAATCAGAAAAGACAAGTTAGACATTTTGAGTTATTCACTGCAGTGAATCCAAGCCCTGAACCTGCCACTATAACCTCCAAATGTACGCCTGTCTGCTCACAGTGAGCGAGCCACTGCAGGGTCACTGCAGAGAAATGTCCCCTCAGGGATGATGACTACAAATCCTCATTCTATATGTGATATTAACTCTACAGTGTCAAGGAGAGGTGGTCCTATTCAGTGCATGCTTTTGTAAATGTATACTGTATACTTGGGTGTGTTGACGGATGTCTGTGCCTATATCCACAGCATGACTTAACTAGAACTGCACTCTGTTGAGTGCCAACTTGCGCATTGCACACCATAAATGGTTGAAATTAAATACTAAAACAACAAATAAATCTTTCAAGATGTCCAACATTAATATGAAATACAATTGTTTTGTTTAAAACAGTATTTTAAAAAAACTTTAGAGAGAAACAGTAAAGATATCAATATTTAAAGTATCTTTTACTTATTTGTCTCTTGAAGTAACTTCTGAAAACCTCCTGAACGATACGAAATAATTAAATATTATGCTGCTCTTTTGTAAACATTTGTAATTCTTTATAAACGATTCTGAAACGTTGACTGATTCCTTAATTACTGATTAAGTAATCTTTTTAGTTGTTGTTGTTGACGTAATTAAGATAACTTTGGGAGGGTACTAGTACACACAAGTAGGCTATTTATGACATAGTTGTGTATCTCGCAAGTTGCTAGTTTCAGATGAAACATACATACTCACCCAAATCATTTAACGTTCTCTAGGAAAATTATATATCCAAAAAGAAAATATATACAATATGGTCGATGGTGACGTAATTATGATATGTTTCAATATTGTTTGGGTAACAGGTAACGTATAGTATACATGTACAGTATGTAAGTTGAAAGTACTATACTGTGGACGGCTGGACGTATGTATGGTATGCGTGGTAGGTGTATGTACTGATATACATACAACTGTATGTACATCAGTGACGTCATCAGTAGGTAGGTCTACTTGAAAGCACTGAGCACTGAACAGTCAAGCCAACTGTCTCGGTACAGCCATAGAGGTGAACACTGAACAGTGTTCAAATATGTTTTCCAACAGTGTTAAAATACATTCCCACTGCCTTGTGGTTTCCCGTAGCTTTCTATTTTCCCGGGCCCTCGCGTAAATAAAATAAAATAAAATAAAATAAAACAAATAAATTGGCTTCCCCACATAGCCATTTACTATAAAATCATGTTAAGTAAACCTTTCAAGTGTAATACATTTCAAAAAGATTATAGTGAGGGAGTTACTTTCAAGTGGTAGCATATAGCGATGCCATGACCCTGCTGCTGGAAGGCCCATTTATGAATATTACAGACACAGAGATCCACTGCTGTTCTCTGAGTGAAGAGACTATTTCTCAGCTTATAACATAATTGCAGGGTTTCTCAAAGTGGGTGCCGTGTCTAGGGTTTCATGACATGCATCCAGCGGTGCTGCGGAATATTTTGATAATATTTTGATAATATCAATATCACTTCAGTCTAAGCCCTACTCAGTTAAACAGTTGTACTGTACTCTTTTTCAAGCTATACTAAATCTGTAATGACATTCTTGGATGCAGGCGCAGGTTTCAAGGATGTTTAATAAATCCAGGCAAAGGTACAAGGGAATAGGCAAAAGTCGTAGTCAAAGGCAAAGTTAGAATAAGCCACAAACACTGACATAAGCTACAAACGGACGGGACCGTGTAGAGTGGCTAGTGTCTAGTGCAGGCAAACAATACTGACTCAAGTGGAGTGGCAGAGGGGGTGATTATATAGGTGTGGACTAATGAGGAGCAGGTGTGTATAGTTAGTAGGTTGGAGATGATGATCCCTGGAAAGAGGGCATGGGCGTGGTCCTGACAGTACCCCCCCACCTGACGCGCGGCACTAGCCGCAGGACGAGCACGGCCGCTTAGGAGGGTCCGGAGGTCGACCAGATGGGCGGAGCCACCCAGGAAACCAGTGAAGTCGGCCCGGCCGCTTGGGAGGAGAGTCTGGAGGACGACCAGACAGGTGGGGCCACTTAGGAGTACTGGGCAGCGGAGGGCCAGGCAGCACAGGCACGGGACAACTGGGTGACACAGTCATTGGGGCGCAGAGTTGCGGCAGCGGAGCCTCAGTGGCAGCAGGCTTCAGCGGCAGGGCCTGAGAGGAGGCGAGCTGCAGCGACGGGGCCTCAGAGGTGAGCTGCAGCGACGGGACCTCAGAGGTGAGCTGCAGCGACGGGGCCTCAGAGGAGAGCTGCATAGGCAGGACTGCAGGCGGAGGAGCTGGGGCTGCAGGTGGAGGAGCTGGGGCTGCAGGTGGAAGAGCTGGGGCTGCAGACGGGACTGCAGGTAGAGGAGCTGGGGCTGCAGACGGGACTGCAGGTAGAGGAGCTGGGGCTGCAGACGGGACTGCAGGTAGAGGAGCTGGGGCTGCAGACAGGACTGCAGGAGGAGCTGGGGCTGCAGACGGGACTGCAGGTGGAGGAGCTGGGGCTGCAGGCGGGACTGCAGGTGGAGGAGCTGGGGCTGCAGACGGGACTGCAGGTGGAGGAGCTGGGGCTGCAGACGGGGCTGCAGGTGGAGGAGCTGGGGCTGCAGACGGGACTGCAGGTGGAGGAGCTGGGGCTGCAGACGGGACTGCAGGTGGAGGAGGGGCTGCAGACGGGACTGCAGGTGGAGGAGCCGGGTTATGAGCTTGTAGATCGGCACTTGGGGCTGTTGTGGGCTGGCCGGACTGAAGAGCAGCCGTCATGGTGGTGTTCAGCTGGTGGAGTTTGTGAAGAACGCTATCCATGGCAATGCCCAGCTCATTCAGCTTAGTGTTGTGGTAACCAAGGAGTCGGCCCTGCTCACTGACAACATGCTGCAAACCTGCTGCATCCTCTTTGGGGTCAGTATTGTTTGCCTGCACTAGACACTAGCCACTCTACACGGTCCCGTCCGTTTGTAGCTTATGTCAGTGTTTGTTGCTTCTTCTAACTTTGCCTTTGACTACGACTTTTGCCTATTCCCTTGTACCTTTGCCTGGATCTATTAAACATCCTTGAAACCTGCGCCTGCATCCAAGAATGTCATTACAAAATCTCTTGTATTTGCCAAAACTAGCACATCTACAAGCTCACAATGTGTCGCGCTGCATCACATTTGTGAGTGGCTATTTTTGGCCAATGTTCCCCACAGAATGGGGATACCGGGGTGGGGTTAGTGCTTAAAAGTATCTGTTCTAATGGAAACTGATATTCCATCAGTTCCATCCAAGTTTTCCTTGTGATATACTGTATATTATTCACATAGCCTACCGTAATATGACATAGATTATCATGTAAGGTGCTATAAAGAAACAATGTAATTCAGGGGTGCCGTGGCAGTTGACCACAAGGGTGAAGAAAGGGTCAGAAAAGAGAGCTTTTACTCACTGCATCTCTCTCTCTCTCCCTCTCTCTCTCTCTCTTTCTCTCTCTCTCTCGAACGTTGGGGTACCATTGAAAACCTATATATAAAGGCAAAAGAAATCTAATTTTAATTATGCTTTAAGTAGCATGTGACATGTCAAACTAGGGGTTATTCATGATTCTGAATCCATTCCAAGCATTAGTTTTGCACCATGATCCAAAATTTATATAATAATCATTTTTTAATGTAATTTGGAAGGATCATAAAAAACCTTGAACGATTTAATACTATTGCAATTTATTTTGAGTCACGCCTTTTTTTTTAGCTTAGATTGACTGGCCTCTCTCTCTCTCTCTTCTGGTGGGAACAGTCTGATCGATAAAGTAATTGGAAGTTAGATTATTATCAGAGTAAATGGCAAGAAGCCAAAGTAGTTGCTAGGCAACCACCTCATGCCATCTCAATTGTCTTAGACTACAATGGAAGAAATAACAATCTTAACGTGTGGAATATGAATATAAGATAAGAGAGAAATGAACAAATCTTGAAATGGGGATACATTTAAGCCGTGTGCATAAAATCAAGGGAATTATTTTCACAACTCTATTTGCATGTGGGCTGCTTAGTAGCTGTATGTGAATTCTCCCCAAAAGCAACAAAGCCGATTACCAGAAAGAATTGGCCTAAATGGATGCAGTGAATATAGGCTGATAATATCTTTTCACAGTCACACTGTAATTACAGTACATTCATTTGCTGTATTATTTTGGCTCGGCATCAAATGGTTCCACATAAAACCAGAAGCTTTGTGAAGCCCTCATCTGCTGCACATCCGTGGTGATCATTTTGACAATCAAATTTGTCATGCTTTCATTAAGTGTTAGGGCTTTTGAGCAGGAAGTAGGACATAGATATCAGTGAACCTGAGATCAGAAATATCAAAGTCAAATAGGTTCAGAAGAGGAAAGTAAAGTTTTCCTATTTACCATTTTAGCGAGATCGGTGTGACAAGGGAAGATGATCGGTGTGACAAGGGAAGGGATCGGTGTGACATGGGAAGATGATCGGTGTGACAAGGGAAGATGATCGGTGTGACAAGGGAAGATGATCGGTGTGACAAGGGAAGATGATCGGTGTGACAAGGGAAGATGATCGGTGTGACAAGGGAAGATGATCGGTGTGACAAGGGTAGATGATCGGTGTGACAAGGGAAGATGATCGGTGTGACATGGGTAGATGATCGGTGTGACAAGGGTAGATGATCGGTGTGACATGGGAAGATGATCGGTGTGACATGGGAAGATGATCGGTGTGACAAGGATAGATGATCGGTGTGACATGGGAAGATGATCGGTGTGACAAGGGAAGATGATCGGTGTGACAAGGGAAGATGATCGGTGTGACAAGGGAAGATGATCGGTGTGACAAGGGAAGATGTAATCCACTCAGATCGGTGTGACAAGGGAGTCTCAGATGGGTGTGACAAGGGAGTCTCAGATGGGTGTGACAAGGGAGTCGCAGATGGGTGTGACAAGGGAAGATGCAATCCACTCAGTCTGGGCAACATGACCAAGTTGGGTGTCTCAGTTTCTAATTACCATAACTTCGGTAACATATTGTACATTAATGTACAAATAATGTACAATCTCTCCTTCCCTATAAATGCAGAGTATGGGGATATTATTATATTATCCAATAGTGGTACGTTGCTGGAAATTAGGATTCACCAAGGTCACTCACAGAGTCACAGCACACCTTGAGTTTGGTCGATAATATTCTATTCTACCCAAGGTGCCGATGGAAATAAACGAGGGTACACTCGTACGGGTACACAAGGGTACACTCGTACCCTCGTCATGGCAAAGCCATGCAGTGTTTATTCATAACGAGGCAGGGTGTAGCTGTAGCCGTGGGCTGTTGATGAGGGAAGAAGGTTGGATGGCCGGAGGGTATACAAGGTTGAAGATGAGCACCTACGTAGGGGTGAAACTTGTAAGCCAGATGAGAGCCTCCGAGAACATTGGTGGTTAGTGAGGCGGCCGCTCCGCAGATTAGTGAGAATAGGGCAGTTGCTCCGCTGCCTGACTCTAGTTCGCAGGCATCATAATTGGTGACAGCGATCAACAGGATCGTCTAGAGGGAGAGTCAAGCAGGGAAGTGTTCAATATGGATCCAACAGGAGTTGTTCAATTTGCTGCCTGGATGACCTTGTGAGGGAGAATTGATTGAAGAGATATAGAAGAGAGAAGGTGGTCATTTTCTCTGCAAAATGCTTGGTGCTGATATTGTGTGTGAAATGATTGATAAAATGACACATCTGGGTGAGAGGATGCTCTTTATCCAGAGTGATTTACAGTAAGCAAGGACCAGGTAACACATACATCAAATGTATAGAGCCAGTGCCTCAGTAATGTACTGTAGGATCATAGGTGAACCAAGGAAGAACCTATAGCATCAGTCTAAACAGTATAATATCAAAAAATAAATAATCTGTACATTGAACCTATAGGATGCCAGGTCAACAAATTAATCTGACATCTGTCTAAATACAATTTAACCTTAACTGCATGGTCATAAAGGCTAGGTCAAGTGCGTTGTATGTCAGACCAACGCATGCACCCCGCTCAAGCGCTACAGGCTACTGAAGAGGTGAGGCTTCATTATAGCGGACTGGAATGGGGAGTTTGGTCCACATTTTGGGAGCCAGAAGGGAGAAGAGTCTGGGGCTTGTGGAGCATTGTCCCAGATGTTTTGAATAGGTTCAGACTGCTTCCCTGTGTTAGCTGATCTGAGTGAGCGGGAGGGGTTGAAGGGCTGGAACAGGCTTTGAAGATGTGGGGGTGCCATACCTTTGGTTGCTTTGTAGGCCAACATCAGTGTTTTGTACTCTGTGGGGGCAGTAACTTCAGGGAACCAATGGAGGGAGTGTATTATTTAGTTTAAAACACTGGCATGTACAGTGCAATACTGACACTGTGAGTGTAATACTGACACTGTGTCAATATTGTATGCCGGTGTTTTAAACTAAATAAAACACTGTGGAGCTGAGCTGTTGTGTGGACTTCTTCTACATCAGTGGTTTTCAACCTTTTTTTACATCAAGTAGTCCAGGCATTCTAGCTCATTTTGGACCTAAGAGCTAAAGTAATTGTAACACAAGATTTTTTTTCACAGACCATTTCTATGAGGTCTCCGGAACAACATACTAAAAGTCCCAAGAAATCCCAGTTGGGGAAATATGTTTAATTGGCATCAATCCAAGATGTCCGCCAATAAGACTATTCTCAGAAACTGCATAGACAATTACCAATCTTGGAATGAATTCCTTACCAATAAGTAATTGAAACAGATTTATTTTCACAGACCATTTCTATGAAGTCTCCAGAACAACATATTAAAAGTCCCAAGAAGTCGTAGTTGTAGAAATTTGTTAAATTGGCATAAATCCAAAATGGACACTAACTGGGACTATTATCAGGAAAAAATGCCATATAAATTCCTGACCAAGAGGTCATAATTTCCTTCTTCACAGACCATTTCTATGAAGTCATCAGAACACCATACTAAAAGTCATAGGAAATCCTAGCTGTGGAAATATGTTTAATTGGCGTCAATCCATGCAGCATGTCTGCCAATTAGTGGCTCAGCAGCAGTGGCTCAGAGGTAGTGTGGCCGGATGGGAACCACAAGGTTCCCAGTTCGAACCTGGGCTCCCCCAGAGTTAGTGACGAAGTGTCCTTGAGCAAGACGCTGAACCCCTAATTGCTTCTGCAGGTTGGTGCCTTGCATGGTTTCCTCCACCATCTGTGTGTGAATGGGTGAATGTAATGCACAATCTATGTAAAACGCCATGGATAAAGGCACTAGGCTATATAATATTTACCCTTATCAAATTATGACGGGCCCAATTTCCATTCGTCTGAGATTTCAATTGACTTCCAAATATATTTTGAGCTGAGGATATTCAGATACAATACTGTGCATTTTAGCCATTTTGAACCAATATAACTGAAGGCTGTTATTATCATGTTCTATCTAGACTATAGAACATGCTGCCATCAGTAGACCTATACACGATCATGATTTTGTTTAGCACTTTGTTCGTTATAAGCTAACAAGCCAAATGGGCATTACATTTATAACTAATGTTAGATTAATGTTAGATTAATAATGTTAGATTAATAATCGTTATCATTTTTCCAGAAATCCAAACAATTTAGTTGCCACTCACCTTTGAATTACTTTCCAAAACTGAAACTAAATAAGAATAGTTACAATATAGTAATAATAATAATATTAATAATACTCAGTTTCATCGACTTCAAAGAAATTTGACTCGATCTACAGAGGCACAATGGTGAAGATCCTTAAGGCCCACTCCGGGCGACCATACGCAGGAACAAGGGCCAAGCTGGTGACCCCAGATGACAACAGCGAGGAGTTTGACATCCTGGCTAGGTTAATGCAGGGGAAAAAACAACCTAGCCCCCTTCCTCTTCATCATAGTCCTGTATTATGCACCCAGGAAGGCCATCAGTGGACGAGAGCAGGATCTTGGCTTTACTCTAACGCCAAGGAGGTCGAGATGACATACCAAAGTAGTCCTGACAGACTGTTGTTGTCCGCACAGACTAGACTATGCGGACAACCTCAGCCTGCTCTCCGACAACGTGGAACAAGCACACCTTTTTTCCAACAGTACTCCTACAGATGTTGTCCGAAAAACATGCAAATTACATAAAAAACTGCCGATCTACGAGGTCATGCTGCAAAACTGTATGCACCAAAAACAGCCGATCTACAAGATCACGCTGCTACACGCGGTTATCACCTATAACATCTCACCGGAACATCCACCTCTGACAACAGGAGGCACTGTGCTGAAGGAAGTCAAGGACTTCAAGTTTCTGGGCTCATGGGTCAACTGAACGGAGCAAGATCTGAAAGTGAGGGAGGCACTTGCATGGAGGTCCTTGAACGGCATGGCCAGTGTATGGATCTCCCTCCAACCTCCCCTGTGAAATCAAACTCAGCTTCTTCTATGCAACGGTGGAGTCTGTTCCTCTATATGGCAGTGAATGCTGGACCCTGAAGCCAACCCTGCAGAAGTCTCTAGACGGGTGCTACACCAGAATGTTGCATGCAGTATTTAACTTCAACATGTTACCAACAAGATTCTGTAGCCAGTCACATTACCAGTCGACTAAAGAGCCATGGCCCAATGGGCGAGTAGTAACGCAGCACCGTATAGCCTACAGTTGTCCGCCCCACATGGAAGCGCGTCCACACGCGCCAGCCAGGAGCTAGGCTCGGCTGACTGGGGGACCTCCACCCCAGGGAGACTGACAGAGCTGCCGACTACTAGGTTAAGGTCTGTGCCGCCTGCGGGAACATACTTGTAGAGGTTACCCATACACACCGCTGCACCAATGTAGCCACGGCCGGGGCGGGAGACGAACCCGGGTTCCCCATTCCACAGGCACATACGTTACCAGTCATGGACGAATGAGCCATGGCCCAATGGGCAGCTTGAATTATTGTAGGACTCTGACTAATACATTTGTAATATAGTTCGTCAACCAACAATTGGTATGCTGAAAAAAACATTGCACAAATTCCTATGAGCTGGGGGCTCTAAATGTATCTAATCAAACTGCAACCCATTTTGTATTAACCACTCTGTCCCAAAATAAATCACTTAAAATCATTCAAATGTATGCCATTTTAAAATAAAGTGGTGGCTATTTTGGATTGATGCAAATTAAATGATGTGTGGTGAAAGAAATCCTGTTACAATTACCTTTTGGCCAGGAATTTATTCTAATATTGGCAATTTTTCTTATAATAGTCTCAATTGGTGGACATCTTGGATTGATGCCAAATTAACATATTTCTGCAACTAGGATTTCTTATGACTTTTAGTATGGTGTTCTGGAGACTTCATAGAAATGGTCTGTGCAGACAAAATCTGTTACAATTACCTCTTGGTCAGGAATATATTCAAAGATTGGCCATTTTTCTGATAATAATCCAAATTGGCGGCCATTTTGGATGAATGCAATTAAACATATTTCCGCAACCGGGATTTCTTGGGACTTTTAGTATGTTGTTCTAGACACCTCTCAGAAATGATGTGTGGTGTAAAAAATCCTGTTACAATTACCTCTTGGTCAGGAATTTATTCTAAGATTGGCAATATTTCTGATAATGGTATTATTGGCAGACATCGTGGATTGATGCCAATTAAACATATTTCTGCAACTAGGATTTCTTAGGATTTTTAGTATGGTGTTCTGGAGACTTCATAGAAATGGTCTGTGCAGAAAAAAATCTGTTACAATTACCTGATGGTCAAAATTGTGTTCCAAGATTGGCCAAATAAGCCCAATTGGCGGCCATTTTGGATTAATGCAATTAAACATATTTCCCCAACTGGGATTTCTTGGGACTTTTAGTATGTTGTTCTGGAGACCTCATAGAAATGGTCTGTGAATAAAAATCTTTTGTTACAATTACTTTCTTGTGAAATGCTATTTTGCCTGGACTACAAGGCCCATTTATATGTATTCAGCATTTGAGCCACGGACCACCATTTGATGACATTTAGCAACTCAGACACAAAACTAAAGAATATTTTGTCGTCGTTGCAGATACGATTTTGTCCACAATTCCATGCTGTATTGATGTTGGTACAATTAGGAGAGATAACAGGCAAACGTTGATCAGAATAACAATTCTTCTACATTCTCTAATTGTGTAGACTTCTTGTAAATTAAGCAATGAAGATGTTTAACAGTAATGTTAACTCTTGAGAGCGTAAAATTGGTTTAATTATACGCTCTCAAGAGTTAAAGACCTATATTCTATAAGGGTCCATTTGGTTACCAACTCTCTCCACTTGGAACCCCCTCAAGGACCACTGGTTGAAAACCACTGTTCTACATTGTATCAACCTTTGTCCAGCATTTAATGAGCAGCAGCCAAAGAAATACAGACAAGTACATTTAATGAAAATAAATATCCATATGCAAATTAATAATACCATAATATAATATAGCCAAAAAGAATAACAACTGATACACTGAGGGTAAGGGTTTTTGTTTCTAACGTTGATGCATATAAAATTATGAGACAGACCGACACCCCATTCAATTTCAATGAGGAAAATATCTTGGATTGATCTTTCTTTATTTCCAGTTAGATCAAGACACTGTTGTCTATACAGTCACCGATTTATGCTGTGTTCCGTTTTCACCCATTTGTAGGAGAGATGACTATACCTGTTCAGTACAATTTTCATGTATAGAGGTGCAATATGAGAGGTTTCAATATGACATTAATCATTAATTCAGAAACTTCTCCCAGAATCTGGGGAACAATTTCCAATGAAAACGTGAAATAAATTATTCAAAGTAATCAATTTATTCTGGTTTAATCTATTTTAGGTTTGCATGTCTTTTGGTAACTATATGCTGAGTAATCTCGCCTCATGAGATGCATAGTTGATAAAGTCTATCCACTGTGACTCATTGTATTTGTACACTGTTCTTAGTAAAAGCTGTATTTGTCTCCAAGTGCTAAAATGCTTCACCTTTAGACAGGCATTTACTGCAGGGGGCCAGAGGAGAAGTGGAGAGATACAGACACAAATCAATAGGGACCCAGTGTGTTTGGTTTGTGCATCTGCATATCATATTAATAGTATCAGTGCTGCCTGAGCTGTAATGTACCCCTTTGATTTGTCCCTTCCTAAGAGATTTCAAAACAAAATGAAGCTGAGCCAATAATGCAGGCCAGGCTGAGGCAGGTTGAGCAGAGCTGCATGGTTACCACCTACACACAGTCACTGCTGCTGCTTTCTCTCCTCACTTCTTATCTTAGCCTCTCACAGCTTCCAACACCCTCACCTCCAATACCACTTTACCTTGAGTAATAGTTCCATTAACTGCATGGCGGCAGTAGGGACATTTACCCCAGACACTTGTATCTTCTTAACAAGTAAACACTGATGGCTGGGGCTGGTTAAGACCAGTGGCTATTATTTTATTTTGAACACTGTGCCCCACCATTTTAACACACAACGTGGCGCCAGTGCCAAATAAATATGCTTACAAAACACGTCCGCCTGCCCCGGATATCCGTCCATATTTGAGCCAGATTCTCATTATAGCCTAGGGATCGCCGCGGATTGTTATTCCAACCAGTTCCTTTCCCTTCCATCAGGGGCCCCGGCTAGCCAGGAGGAGGCAGTATAGAGACAAGGATTACTGCATGTTTTTTGTGAGGGTATAGTACTACCCTAGGGGACACAGGGAGAACATGCAAACTAAAGGCCGTTTTGCCAACCCCACCTAGGGTATGGGCAGATTGGGCACTGATGGCGCGGAGGAGAGACCACGCTCTGCAGGGCCCACAGCATCCCCGGCAGGAATCAAAGCCAGGACCTTCTAGCTGTGAGGCAACAGCGCTACAGACTGCGCCACCATGCCCTGTGCGAGTGGCAATGTGAGTTTAACGTTATTTAATGCAATCAGACTTTTCACTTTTCTGTTTGGATGTATGGGCTGTCAAGGCCAGAAAGTAGTTTTTTCTCACATAACTTCAGGGTATGATGATAATGTCACGCGCATACCCTCTATTGGGCAGGCTATTTAAGCTCACGTTAAGTGTTTGTTCATTCTGCGTTCCTTCTGCACCTGTCCCTGGTTAGTTGTTATGCGCCGTTTGCTCCCACCACCACCCGAGCACCACCAGTGGGCTCTGATATTAGTTCTATTCCCCATGGGGGGGTTGTTATCATAGTGATCTATCTCCCTGCTCTTAATGGTTAATGATGGTTATCTAAGAAATCCAGAAAAGGTTGAGAACCTGCACTGTCTGGCATAGACACATCAATATAGTTTTGTTCCATCCAGTTTTTATCCACACAGGAGAAGAAAGTGCTGTGTGGCGACCCTGTGTTCAGGGTTGTTCCTTTGACTTCAAACACTATGAACCACATGATGCAGGAGTGTTTTGCACATTATACTGCTCTACATGTAGACCTGTATTTATCGTCCAAACACTCCCCATCTATAAGACTGTGACCGTATAAAGTATAAATATTGTTGGTATGTTTTTGATTGAGGAAATCAGCTTTAAGGAGGTAAGCAATTCTTGAGTTGCAATCAGCCTCAAGCAGCTGTGAGGATGATAGGAACGACCCAGGTGCACATAACTTTTGGTTCTGCTGGGTTTAACAGAGTGAAGGAAATGTATTTATAGCCTTTCTCTGAGATTTTGTCTGCATGGTTAATTGTAACCGCCGGGAATTTACTTAGATTTTACGGCAAGCACATTTAGCATTTACTGAATTTCCCCCACAGGGTAATACGTATTTATCTATAGAAGAGAGCACAGCACAGAGGACACAGGTAATTTACAATTATTGTACAGTCTCCATTCCCTCCTTAGCCTTTGTGTGGTGTATATTATTTATAAAAAAGAGGAGCGTGAACAGAGATGTTCTAGTCAGTGAATGAATGAATGAATGAATTAATTAATGAATTAATGATTTCCATGTCTGGCTGCCTCACAGCCCATGTCTTACGGAATTATTCAGACAAAATTTAAAGAACACAGTATTTCCAGTGCTGACACAAAAATAATAAATTAAATAAATCAATACCACACACTGTATACTGTACATGACTGATCAAAATGACAGATACAGTCTAGTAGTCTAATTGCCAGACTAGAGAGTGGAGGGTGAGAGAGAGAGAGAGAGAGAGAGAGAGAGAGAGAGAGAGAGAGAGAGAGAGATACAAACAAGGAGAAAATGAACAGAAGCTTTATATCTGAGACAGCAAGTCACAGCATAGGATTATACAGTCAATATTGATGTTTGACTTGGAGCGCTGACAGGAAATCACTGCAGCCCTACAGGTTATTACATTTCCATTCTGACTCATATTAACAATATTGTGTGAAGGGTTCATGGCTTGACGTGCTTTTATACATATCAAAACCACACGTGTAAAACATGTGTAAAGTCACACACTGCACTTTGTACTCAAGCCATATAGTTTAGTGCATTTGCCATACTGTGCAGATTGATTGGATCGGAGATGGGAGCTGACAGATATCTCACATGAGACACAAATTTGTAACACAATATGTAAACTGTTGCCATGGGTATGATGATTACATGTCACTCTTCATTTCCATTCAGCGGTTTGGAGCACGAAGAGCTGCATATAGCCTAATGATATCTCAAATCTCATAATGGAACATCGTAGTGCCCAAGCCTCTTTCCCTGTGTCTAGAATGGTAGAACATGATGTACTCTGTAGTCTGTACTGCTACTAACTATGTTGTATGTACTCACTGTGTCTCATTACTTTAAATCAAGGCTTGTTTCCACTGAAATGTAATTGTATATACTGTTGTTTCTACACTGGAGTGACACTGGCATTGGAATTCACTTGAAACAGCACTGCCTCCATACAGTATAGAGTAGGCTCTATATCCAAAGTACCTATAGAATTACCCCAAATGCTTGTCCTTCAATTAGAATGCAATTAATCCTCAAAGAGAATTGTTATGATCTTGAAAGGTTTAATTAATAGTTGAACTTGAACAACCTGCAACAATTAACTTTACAATGTTTTCATCATGGCCACCTTGTGAAGCATATAAGCAATGCCAATTATTTGGGGATAAACTTGTGAATCCATACAAATCAACCAGAAAATAATCTCATACCATTCAGTATTTGCAACCTGTAAGCTATTACTACACAATGTAAATATAAAGCACATGAAGATAAAGGGAAAAGAAAAACGAAGTTGATAAATGTATCACTGAAAAGTGCCGAGCTGGCAACCGATTAATGTATGATGTGCCCCGTCTATCCCTTTATTTCAGTGAGACATGAATAAATGGGGCTCCATGCTATATGGACAAAAGGAAAAGTCCAACTTTGACATTTCCATTAAAGTGCAGCAGTGTGACATTGTTGATAAACAGCACTGTATATGACCACCTAATGGCATCATAAAGTTGGTAGGGAAACATATAATGCACTCATTTCCTTCCACATACTTCACAGCTGCTGGGGTTCTGACTTAACAGCTTCTGTTGAGCAGCATGGGAATCAGTGTATAATATAGTAATATAGTATAATATTCAGTATGAGTGCATACATACATTGTGTGTCAGAGTATAGTGATGGGTCCTCCTCAGATAGGGAATGGACATTGATGTTGTTGCTTACTAAAATGTGCGTGCATGTGCCTCGTGCACGCGCGTTTTCGCGCATTTTCACACGGAAAAGTGGCTTTTAATTTCCCTCTCCACATGCAAGTTATATGAACAAACTGACAAAATGCATCATAAAAAGGCATAGGCCTATTTAGGCTACACATGACATTGGCAAGGCGCCGATATCAAAACAAAACATATAAATTATGGGTGCATGTGTTACACGACAACCCACCTCAAACCCTAACCTAACCATAACCGCAAGCATGGGAGCAGGCGCTAGTCCGAGGTGCGGACGCATGTCGAACCAATGCTCCGTCGGACCATAGTTTGCCTCCCGGGCTCGGCGACCCGGGTGTTGTATCGTCATCATTCATATAGATCCCTCCCCGTCAGAATCTAATATCTAACATTAAATTGCAGCAGCATTCAGCAGTTCAGTTGGCACGGCGGCCATAGTAATTAGTAAATACTATATTATTTCTCACTGCAATAGTGACTATTAGAGAAATAATATAGTTAAATAGTAAATGCTTTACCTTAAACCCCAAATGTGCTCTTGCGCTCCGGGGTGGTTCATTCCCTCATCGTGGCATTTACTGTATATCCAACGTGTGTTACGTGTCCAGAATGTCATTATGTACGTGAGGATAATAACGGTAGTCGCCTGGCTCATGGCTGCAGGTGCAGGGGCCGGGGCCGCCAGGGCGTGCAGGTAGACTCGAGCTAGGCCCCGGCTGAACACTGCTGCTGGTGCTGCTGTTGTTGTTTTTATTATTGTCCGACGACGACGACGACAACTCCACGACAATGTCCTCTTCAACGTTAGCACTCGTCCCCTGCTGAACACTGCTGCTGGTGCTCATGAAGGGTTCATGAACTAGACTTGATTTGGGCTTGGACCCACCAAAGAAATCACTCATTCTCTTCTGAGCCATGTTGACAACAACAACAACAACAACAACACACACACTGTCAGGCTGACCGAAGAAATTCAAATTTGTGCGCCCCGTGCGTAAAGGTAACCGGAAATAGCATCAGCAGCAGAGCAGAGACGATGATAAATATAAAAACAAACCAAAAAAGTCACACAAGTGTAGTTTAAGAATACTATTTATTTAGCCCAAAATGTTTGGGCTACTATTTATTGTATCCTCCAACCAGTCCACTTTTTATTTATATAAATAATAACGTGACATTTCTATTCATATATTCTTTTCTTTTCCCCCCTCCTGTTCGAGGGGGGGCTGTGCCTGGGGGAGGGGGTGCTTCAGCCCCTCCAGCACCCCTACTTCCCTCAGCCATGTTAAGTATGTTATATAATCTCAGCATGTGAACATCTTAGATAACAACCAGTAAATTATACAAAGATAATTGGCAAAATCCATCAAAGAGACAGCTTTTTTTAAGCTTTAAGAAGAGAGGTCTGGAAATTACTTGTGTCTAGGGCTGCAACTATAACGATTATTTTCATAATCGATTCATCGGCCGATTATTTAAATGATTAATCGATTCATCGGATTATAGCATTTATTTAGCTGCTGATTAGGCTGCTATTCAAATAAAAGACAAATGGCCCGGTTTCCCAAAGGACACCTCTTACACCATGGTGTAAGTCTGGTGTAAGAGGTGTCCTTGTAAGAGGTATGGAGTTGCACATGCTCAGTTGCCCTCTAGGCCGCACATGAATCCTGTGTGCGGCCTAATTGGCTGCATGGCAGCCAATCAAACACTATGTCCTTTTTTGGGAAACACTGTCAAACACAACAACATAGAAATACACAACCTAGACTAAAGCCTCTTTAGCCTACACACTGGCAGTATTAAAACCATTTGCAGAGAAATGTGTGGTGCGAGTGGTGACTTTCTTCATCTCATTTAAATATAAAAACTTTGAAATTAAGGCCTACTTCAGCATCAAAGAAATTCAATTGAATTACATTTTTTTTAGAGTGAAGAGAGCCTACTGTCAGCTGTCCAGCAGTCCAAATATTATTAAATTAAATTTCAGAATGGTAGACCTGAGGCCTGAGGCCTACCATACCAGGCCTCAGGCCTCAACTATCATCAGATTGTAAGGGAAGAGAGATGGCTCAATCCTCTTTTGTTTAGTTACACTCAACACTGGAAAAACTATGGTTAAGTGGAAAAACACCCATGATTAATTGCAAAAACAACTCCAGCACTTAGTTGCCGATTCGATTCGATTAAACGATTACTAAATTAGTTGGCAACTAATTGAATAATCGATTCGATTACGATTAATCGTTGCAGTCATACTTTATTTGGGATGATTCTAAACTAAGTGATATAAGTTAGCCATTGAATCGATCCATTATTGATTAGAAAGAAATTAAAATACAAATAATTCAGAATGTCATTCACAACAGGAATCATGTTTGCTTTATGTCTTGCCTGTATTGCCATTTTGCTGTGATTTCTGTGATTTCCCTGCAGTGGAGCCAACAGCGTCACACTGATGGCACAGTCAGGGGAGCAGCAGGGCGATCATGCATGCTGCCATTTCACTGAGACTTACAGCACAGATAAATATGACTGCTGGGAACAGGAGACAGACAAAGTGCCTCTGTGTCTAACTGTGTGATTATAATCACACAGTTAGAGGCAGTTTGTTCAGCACGGACACAAGCTGATCAGCAAGGGTGAGGATGATCTGTTTGCCACAGAGAACAGCTACGTACAGGCTGTCCCGTGTTAATTCCTTCATTCATTTATTAATTCATTCAACCATTATATTCTCGGAAATACATTGAAGGCATGGGCCCTGATCATTTTCAATTATGCAGAGACTACAAAAGTCATAATGTAATAATATTGAAATAAGAACAGCAATAACAAGTTGTGGACTGTAAAAACAAGCACAGAACAAGAGCACGAAAACAACAATAAATAGCACACCTTAATTAAAACAATGACCATTTTATACCACAAGATTAATGAGCAGGTTTCTAAATTGCCCCTGCAGTGAAATCATGGAGTAAATTTTTAAAGAGCATTGTAACTCATTCCAGGTAAAGGGAGCGCTATACTGTAAGGTTTGCCTAGTTCTGTGTTGAGTTGACCCTGCAGGCACACGTAGTGGGATGTTAATGGCTGCCCAACCAACGGTCAACATTGTCTTACAGTTAGAAGGTTATGGCCAGGCATAACTCTACTCCAGTGCATTACATATGGCTGTGTCTCTGAAAAGCCCATATGGTTTCCCGAACATGTTCCATTATTGCGCTCCCAGAATTCCTGAAACTCATTTTAACTGGTGATACAGTGTGTAAAAGATAAGATTTTTCTGTTTTATTGTTGCTCATTTTCTTTTTACTATTGTAATTCACAATTTAGGCATTTAGCAGATGCTCTTAATCCAGAGCGATTTACAGTAAGTACCGGTAATAAGTACCGGTAATACATCAAATACATAGAAAAAATTGTAATCAAGAATCATACGTAAGCTAAGAACCTAACAGTGGAATATAATGAAACTATGCGTAATGGACTATGCATGCAATGAGTGACCATATATTTATCAATGTCTCTGCCTTATTATCGGCACGACAGTGTTTCTGAAGGAACGAGTTCCGTAAGCAGCGATGAAGTAATGGAGTGACCTGTCCTGTAGGCCTACGCTCTAGCTGTGCTCAGGTTGATGCAACTACATGCCAGTGTGCTATATATAGATGTTATTAAATGTAAATTGACAAATTTATTGTGTAATCTCTGTATAAGTATAATACATTCAAATGGCCCACCATAGGAATCCTGGAACGAATACATGTGCAAGGAAGTGACAAATGATTTTATTGGACTCAGAGGCGAATACTTCTTATTACTGTCATGGGTGCCCCCCCGCCGCAGTGGGGAAAACAATGTTTTTTTACAAAACATTGTAGAGAGTGAGAAAGAAAGGCTACTGTACTGCAACTTTTATACTCTACCTGGTAGGTTAAACAAAATGTGTGACTACGTGACAAAACGTCAGTCATGGGGGAGGGAAGCTCATGGGTGCTAATTTGTGTTCCTATTCTCTTCATTGGTGCTCAAGCATCGACGCACCCACATAGTCGGCGCCGCACCCACATACATAGTCTGCGCCGCACCCACATAGTTGGCGCCGCACCCACATAGTCTGCGCCGCACCCACATAGTCTGCGCCGCACCCACATAGTCTGCGCCGCACCCACATAGTCGGCGCCGCACCCACATACATAGTCTGCGCCGCACCCACATAGTCGGCGCCGCACCCACATAGTCTGCGCCGCACCCACATAGTCTGCGCCGCACCCACATAGTCTGCGCCGCACCCACATAGTCGGCGCCGCACCCACATAGTCTGCGCCGCACCCACATAGTCTGCGCCGCACCCACATAGTCTGCGCCGCACCCACATAGTCGGCGCCGCACCCACATAGTCTGCGCCGCACCCACATAGTCTGCGCCGCACCCACATAGTCTGCGCCGCACCCACATAGTCGGCGCCGCACCCACATAGTCGGCGCCGCACCCACATAGTCTGCGCCGCACCCACATAGTCTGCGCCGCACCCACATAGTCGGCGCCGCACCCACATAGTCTGCGCCGCACCCACATAGTCGGCGCCGCACCCACATAGTCAGCGCCGCACCCACATAGTCGGCGCCGCACCCACATAGTCTGTGCCGCACCCACATAGTCTGCGCTGCACCCACATAGTCTGCGCTGCACCCACATAGTCTGTGCCGCACCCACATAGTCTGCGCCGCACCCACATAGTCTGCGCCGCACCCACATAGTCTGCACCGCACCCACATAGTCTGTGCCGCACCCACATAGTCTGCGCCGCACCCACATAGTCTGCGCTGCACCCACATAGTCTGCGCTGCACCCACATAGTCTGTGCCGCACCCACATAGTCTGCGCCGCACCCACATAGTCTGCGCTGCACCCACATAGTCTGCGCTGCACCCACATAGTCTGTGCTGCTGATTGGACTTGAACCACGCTCTCTTTACAGTACTCTGGCAAAATAAAAATCACTCAAATACCGTTCTCACTTCATCACCCAGAACACTGCGGTAGCTGTTTGTGATAGCAATATATGGGACACATGAATAACTGTTTGAAATTACTTTTCCCTCAGTGGACACAGCTATAGGGAACTTGTATTTCTTGCTTGTTTTGAAACAGATTCACATATTGTCTATGCTATTACAAGAAATGAGTGTGCACACTGCTATACTTTACGTGCAGGCTCCACACCTTGTCCACTGAAGCCATTTCACAGTGGTGGAAAGTAACTAGTACATTTACTCAAGAACGGTACTGTACTTAAGTACACTTTTGAGATATTTTTACTTTACTTAATTGAAAACATTTGTTGCAAGTTACAAAAAACTTCAGCCCTATTTGAACATTGGCTATTTGAAAATAGCAGATGTACAGTACAAGCACACAACATGTTGCGACTTTTACTTGTAGAGCGTATATCTACAGTAGGATTAATTTACTTCAGTAAATAAATTACTTTTGCCACCACTGCTATTTCACCTGAAATGGGGTGCATGTACAACATGGTGACCATGCATGTACACCATGCATGTACCGTATGCACCATGCATGGTGCACATGCATGTGCACCATGCATGTACACATGCATGTGCACCATGCATGTGCACCATGCATGTACACATGCATGTGCACCATGCATGTACACATGCATGTACACATGCATGGTGCAGAGGTTCTCAGACCTTTTTGGATCAGGTCTCCCCTGTAAATAATCCTTTCATCCACAGCACCTCTGAATTACATGTTTACTTCATTGCACCTTTTGGCATATTATTGTGGTATGTAAATATGCACATCTTTTCCCCAAAGATACAGTATGTCATGAGGAAAACTGCAGAGAATATGTATTTCTTATAGGACAGATTAGAAATAACTAGCTAACATATATATACTAATAGTTCAAATAGAATATACTATCTCACAATGTGTCGATGTAGATCAGCTAGTTGAACTTTATTTCTTTTTTTCCCCCTTTTTTTTTAAAATAGTAAATAAAGGCAAAAAAGTTTAGGGATAAGGGCTAAGGCACTGATGAAAATAGGTCCCTTGGTGTACTGTATAGGCTGAAAAAGAAAACACCAAGTACAGTTTAACCCGGGTCCGTTTAGTGTAAGTATCGAGGGTCTAAAGTGGTTAAACTGACTGTCTATTCTGAAGCACCCCTGGACTTGCTTCAAGGCACCCACTTTGAGAAGCCCTGCCATAGTGGAACATTCTACTATTACCACTTCTTATAATGTGCATGCTACACACTCTGCCCACTAGGTATTACACCTGCTAAAGCCCACGCCAGGATCCATCCCTATCTAAGATTAACGAGGCGATCAGCCCACACCTGATAAGTGGATCTAAGCCTCCAATAGGCAATCAATCTAAAACAGGTGAAGCTATTATGGCAGTCCACAATAGAGCCATTCCACGGCCGTCATCTTAGTTGG
>NC_136792.1:13840625-14285625 GCF_951216825.1 Electrona antarctica | reverse complement strand
CTGGAACATATACGGAGAGTTATATTGAACCCAGCCAAAATGTGAAGGCCCTTGTTATAACACCACCATGATGCAGATTTGAACAAGTGCATGAACTGAGGGATTGCATGAGTGATGAATATACAGCGATGAAGGGACAGCGAGAGATCGAAACCTTAGACGGATAGACGACAGAGAAAAGCGGAGAGGAAAAGATATATTGGATGTGAGGACGAATGAGAGAGAGAGAGAGAGAGCGAGAGAGATACAGGGGAGTGGGGTAAGTGTTAATGAGGGGGGTAGGGGAGGTAGAGAGTCATTGGTCAGCTTCGAGGCATTGCAGGACAGAACAGACTCATTTAGGTATCTGCAGTCGATGCTGCTGAATGGCAACGGTGCTTCCTCTGTTGCTGCTTACAGGGACGTGCTTGGAGTGTAGAGCAGCATTCTTCCTGTGGCCCTAAATCAGCTATGCACTGGACATGCAAGTCAGCAGCAAACACACACACACACACACACACACACACACACACACACACACACACACACACACACACACACACACACACACACACACACACACACACACACACACACACACACACACACACGCACATTCATGCACTCATGCACACACGCATGCATGCACAATCTTTTATCAGATCCTCTCACTCATTTTGTGGGCAGCAGTGGCCTACGGGTTAGAGGAGTGCCCTTGTTGCCGAAAGGTTTCCGGTTCGATTCCCCGGGTGGGCAGGACTAAGCTGGGTCGGGAAGTGATTGTCATCACTCACTGAAGTGCCCTTGAGCAAGGCACTGAACCCCCAACTGCTCCAGTGGAGCTGCTTAGTGGCCAACAGTATTAGTCTGAGGTTGTACTGGTCAGCCCCCAGGTTTTAATGTGTGTGTGTGTGTGTGTCTCTATGTGCAGGGAGTTGCTGAAAATGAGCACTTGTGCTCAGCTACTACCCTGGATAAATAAAGGATTAAAAAATAGCCACCAGAGAATAATTATTTTACTCACTGAACTGAACTAAACTGACCTCGAGGCATGGACCACTGAGTCACTTTAAAAAAAAATCATACAAATGATTCAAGTTCACAGAAACATTGATCAGTGTTATGAGTCATGACCATACAGCAGATAGATGAGTTTAGGTGCACACTCACACCCAAGGAGAGTTCAGAAAAAACACTAGACCACCTGTGAGCTATTAGCGAACAGAGCAGGGGCATCTGTACCGCTGCTGTGTCCTTGTCTGTATCCCCTGGGTGGTCTGCATTATCAAAGCAACATGACTTTGACTCCTGTTGTGCTTTACCCTTACCTGAGGACACCAGGTGTTCATATACCCTACAGTTGTGCTGTTCATTTCATGTTTTCTCCCACAGCTTCAAATATAGATAGATACTAGAGATTCCATGAATGCAGCAGAAATGCACAAGGCTATAACTGATAACTGTGAATGTGTTTTAGTAGCAGGAAATTCAGTGTGTGCATATAGTATACAGTATGCTTTACTTATAGGCTACTTAAATAGGACAATATCACTAACATAACACAACACAACACAACACAACACAACACAACACAACACAACACAACACAACACAACACAACACAACACAACACACCACACACCACACACCACACACACACACACACACACACACACACACAGACTAGGGCTGTCTTTGACTCAGGATGTAGCAAGTGGAAGTGGGGTGGGGGGTTGTCAACATAAATGCAGAAATGCAACAGTATAAGTACCTCTAAAGCATGAAAACTTACAAGCAAAGGCTCTTGAAAGCACATCAATTGAGCTGATCTATTGTACCACAACTGAACTGGCTTAACACTAATTGTGTGTGTGTGTGTGTGTGTGTGTGTGTGTGTGTGTGTGTGTGTGTGTGTGTGTGTGTGTGTGTGTGTGTGTGTGTGTGTGTGAAAGCACGAAAAGTGTGCTCCGTTTGGCAGGTGTGAAGCCTCATTCGAATCCTAATGGGCATCAAAGAACCGCATTCTACTCCGCCAAAAAACGGGGGTCTCGCTTCGCTTCCAATCGCATTTGATTTCGATTTGGTGTAGGTGGGAATGCAATCCGCAGCAAATAAAGGAAATGAAGCTAAACACAGTTGGAGACGGAGAAGGGATATTCATTTTACGCAGCGCAAAGATGTCCCGTATAACCGTGGATAGACGTGGGCAAATAAGGAGACTGAAGCCCTCATTGAAATATTAGGACGAGTACATTAATCAATTGCTTAAATGTATATTCAGTGATTTCACTTAATTCAAATATCACTTATTTTTTGCTTTGTTGTGTGCTGACCATATAAGGAGTTCCTCCCTGTTCCCAGTTAACCCCTGGGGGTCAAAAAACCTTAGGTTTCGTTTTTGGCTAGGTAGCAAAGCCTTCATCCAATCAGGATGAGAGGGGCCTTCCACCAATCATGATCGAGCGGGGGCGGGCCTTGGTGTGTGTGCTGTTGGCCTGTTGTGTCCCCCCCCCCACTGTAGAGCGTGTGCATGTGCAGATGTTGTTACCGGGGCAGACCGGTAACTGAATGCTCCTTTAAGGAAACACATAAAAAACACTGTAGTGTAGCCTACAGAATATTCAGTCCGTAAACATGGAGTGTTGTCACTGCTGTCACTGTGTGGGGAGGGAGTGGGAACTTTCTTCATGTCGATAAACTTGTAAACGGAGGTCGGATTCATTTTGTGCTGCTGTCTGCGCTGTGAGTCCACATGCCCAAAAGAACAGTGCATGCACACACACACACACACACACACACACACACACACACACACACACACACACACACACACACACACACACACACACACACACACACACACACACACACACACACACACGTACGCTCGCATCGAGTCTATCGAAGTATTAGGTGTGAATGCGACCTAAGTGTTAAATTTCAATTTGCCACCACCACATGCACTTCTACTTGCAATTTTATATAACCTGACCTGCTTTACCATATTGCTGAGATACAGCAAGATACAGTTCCACAAACCACGTTCAACCCAGATTTGGCTCCAACAATGGGTTTAATTCATTTCGCTAGCCTGACACTTATTATTAAGACTGAAAGCCCTTCCCACAGCAGCGGTTTCTGGGATGGGCGTTGTCAAAGCGGCAGTCTTCGGCGATTAGTTCACACCAACCAATAAATATAGGCTAAAGTAGCAAAGCAGATGATGTCGTTATGTGGCTAACTCGGTTGCTAACCAAACAAACACAGTCAGCAAGCGCTACTAGCATGTAAACAAATACAGTCAAATATGTTGGATGATAATGTTTCTAAAACCTCTCGTTTCTGTAAAGTTATAGCATTTATTTGAGACATGCTCTAGTACAGGGGTGCCCAACCAGTCGACTGCGGTCAGTAGACCGTGTGATGATTGCCAGGGGACCGTGAGGTGATTTCGGGAAAAAACAAAACACACACACACACAAATTGTGTGTGTGTATTGACTGGTTAGTGGTTAATGCATTAATTCTGATGCTAAGAGCTGAGAATAGTGTTGTTGGGTCTGTGCACAGGTCCAAACAGGACCACTGTTGGTATACAACACCTGAGTAGTATAATAACTAATCTACATTTCCAGAGACTGAAAACGTCCTGAAGGCATCACTTATCATGACTTCAAACACAAATCACAAAGCATGAATCCAGCCGTTCCATAGAGACTAATCCATGTGTGATAAGCTCACAGTTCTCCTCTTGTCCACTTTTCTTTCCTCTGAGATGTTTGGATCAGTCAGGGACTGGAATTTAATCAGTAGTCCAACAAACCAAGAGCTACCCCCAAACGACTGAACAGAGAATTTGTCAACCAGTAACACGCTCTGAGTCCTAATTAAGAAAGCAAAGGAAAACAAAGCTATTGTTGTTCTAAAGAGAGAGACAGACAGACAGACAGACAGACAGACAGACAGACAGACAGACAGACAGACAGACAGACAGACAGACAGACAGACAGACAGACAGACAGACAGACAGACAGACAGACAGACAGACACTTTGTGACCACATTCTTCAGCCTCTCAACAAACAATCTTTAAAATGGCCGTGCAAGGTGTGGTATATTTGGTATAGAGCATAGCAGTGGGCATGGTTTTCCGGACCCACTGAAAAATCGGCCATTCATTTTTCCCATAGAGATTTACAAAAATATAAATATTTCAATTATTTTAAGCCTAGAATGCATGCAGCCATCCAGGATCCTGGTGAATCATGACCACAACACCTTTGATTCTGTGAAGAAAGAGCAATGAACAGCTATACAATTTATTAAATGTAGTATATCATATAATTAATCATTATATTTATTTTTCTTCACAGAATCAAAGGTTTTATGGTAGAGATACTAGGGGGATGCCATACTGTGTGTCGTAGGCTAGGTGACAAGTCACCTCCCCCTTCACATTCAATAGATCCCGTGATCTTTTCCTGGGGTCTAGTAGGACTATAGTGAATATTAAAAAAATAAATCACCATAGTTCTTTGTAAAAAAAACCCCAAAAAAACATATTTAGCCCCATGTTTGAATGCCCCCGTCCCCCTGTCAAAAATAGCATAACATTCATCTTGTACTTTCTCTAATAACAACCTAAAACATGAACCTTGGTTGGAAAAAAGTAAAGTTGTCCTTTAAGTTACTAGAGAATAGAAATGTTAGTTTTGCAGTTAAAATCAATATGGGTTCCACAAGATACCACAACACAAACCAAGATTTATGACAACCGTTCGCCCCAGCGACTTCAAATTTGACACACGCATTCCAGACCCCCAGAGGGGGTGCAGTGCCAGGTGTTGAGTTGGTCGGACACACGGTTGTCCAGAACCGCCATAAAAAGGCCTCTGCCCGAGCTCTGGACAGGGCCCCTGCCCAGTTTCCATATATGGAGCTGGCCTGTTCTGACATCATTCTGATGTCTGCATATACTATTTGGGCATGCCTGACAAAGAACTCTGGGCATGAAAGGGACACAGACATAATATCTGGGTGGGGCATTCATTTCCAACTTGCATCGTTCCAAGTAGGCCAGTTCCCAAAGGGCACCACTGTAGAGGCTCCAACGGGCACCGCTCTAGTGCTCGCATACATACGGTACAGCCACTGAAATGTGATCATGAAAGTACAAAAGCATCTAAATGTGTTGCAACAATATCTTCAATAAAACAGAAAATCATCCTTTTTATTTGTGTGGCCTCTTTTACCGTCCTTGAACATCTTGCACTTTGCGCTATATGGCAATTTGAAAAGAGAACAATAATGTAGAATGGAAATAATTTTGCCATCACGAAGGAGAGCTGATGATGATGATGATGATGAATTGATGATGACGTTGGTAAATAGATTTGATAATGTGTAGAGAGATGGAACTCTTTTGTAGAACAAGTTTGAAAAGGGACACATTTCACATTCATCAGCTTCAAGAATAGAATGTTGAAACCATCTTGTTAGTGGAATTTGCGTTGCTAGGGAACAGCTTGGTTGTCCAAGTTTATTACCCTCGAACTACTCATTCACAAACACTGCAACAAACGTGAACCCATTTAGAATGTGCATGCATGTTGATGTTGTCAATTGAAAGGTCTAATAGACAGCATATCTCTGCTGTTGGGCAGAACCAGCTATGTCCAAATAAAGTTTCCAGGAAATGGAAGAAAAAAAGAAAAGAAAAAAAGTAGGCCTATGGTGACTTTAGGGAAGTTGTATTTATACAACGCAGTTTCGGGAGAAGAGACCTCCTTCCGCTCGACCTTAACCACTCCCCCCTCCTTATCAATCACTCCTCCTTCCTTATCAAACTCACCTGCCTTCCATTATCTCCTGGCCAATCCTGCCACAATCACCACAGTATAAATACACCTGTGCGCCGTCAACTACCTGTTCTCACTGCATACGTGGTCGAGAACAAACCCTCCATCCACCCCATCCACCTCCATCTCCAAATCTCTATAATCACACTTCTCTCCTTCTCTTTCAGGAACCCGGGGGCAGTACCGGAGCAGAGACGTCCGCTCTCCGAGCGCGCATACACGGTGTCCTCTCCAGAGACTACTCCCCCACCCTGAGTCTCACCCATCCCGGGTTCCCCTCCTCCCCCCATTTTTCATTCAATAAACGGTTGAACTTGAGCGAAGGTGTGGTCTCTTACTAAGTGAATACATTGTTATTACATGGCTTTGTTTAATGCCTCATTCTGATTGGTCAATCGCAGAATTCACCGGTGTGTTATTTCTTAACAGACCGATGCCTAATCAAACCCTCGGAGCCCCTGCTGTGCCCTGCTTGATTTACTGCTGTTTCCAACATGACAGCCATGTAAACACACACACACAGTGTCATATACAGCAAAACATTGCTCTCCAGTGGGTCAGGAGCTGGTGCCACAGTCTCAGTTCCGAGTGGCACTCGGGAGTGAAGGTGACTTGGTGGTGGAGCGAGGGGACTGAAGATGCCAGGAGGAGGAGGTGGGAAATGAAGGAGCGGCCTTGGGGGATGATGCGAATGGCGTAATTGAAGTGGCCAAGGAGTGAGAGGAGCTGCTGCTTGGTGCACTGCGGGGCGACGAGGTGGTCGGAGATGAGGAGTAGGATGCGGTTGAGCTTGTCTGGGGGGAGTGAGGCTTGGAAAGTGACGGAGTTGAGCGTGATGCCGAGGAACTCTATGGTGGTGAGGGGGCCTTCGGTTTTTTCGGCTGCGAGGGGGATTCCGAGGCGGTTGAAGACGGACTTGAGGATTGTGAGGCTTCTTGCTGGTGGTGCTGATGGGGGGTCGACTGTGAGGAAGTCGTCGAGAAGATGGACCAGGTATGGGAGTTTGTAATTGTTAGTGAGGATCCAGCAGAGGAGTTCGGAGAGGTTGTCAAAGTGTTTTGGGCTACTCTTACAGCCAAAGGTCAGGCGGACGGCGAAGTAGAAGGAATTGTCCCAGTGAACACCGAACAGGTGCCAAGAGTCTGGGTGGAGTGGCAAAACTTTGAAGGCGGCGGTGATGTCGGCCTTAGACAACCAGGCGTTGCGGCCGGCAAGACGGATGAGGTTAATGGCGTGGTCGACGGTGGCATATTGGAGGGAGAAGTCTTCGCTGGGGATGAGGCTGTTGATGCTGGGGACGTGGGTGCCGTGGGGTGAGGAGAGGTCGATTATGAGTATTTTCTTGCCTGAATATTTGCGGGTGGCTATGCCAATGGGGCTGATGCGGTAGGTAGGGAAGGGGGGGGAGGGAAAGGGGCCGATCATGAAGCCGTTCTTAACCTCCTTTTGGAGGAGGGAAAGAACGGTCCCTGGATCGGTGGTGGCGGACAGGAGGTTGTCGCAGGTGTGGCTGGAGGAAGGTAGGGTGATGAGTCCGGGGGAGAAACCATGGTTGAGGCCGTCTAGGAAGAAGCGGATGAAGGTGGGATTGGGGTGGTTGGAGAGTTCCTTGGCTAGTTCTGGGATGATGATGGGGGTGGTGAGGTGTTTGGCCAGTCAGCTGCGTGATGGAGGTTTGGCTTGTTTGTTGGTGCAGTTGATGCGGGTGTGAGCTTTGCCACAGAAGGTGCAGATATGGAGCATGCGGCATGAGGACATGTCGCAGCCGCCTTCGTTGTAGTTATTGCATACCATCTTGCTCCCTATGAACAGGAGCGGACGGCCGCGCCTGTCTCTGGCGTGGCTGGGGGAGGGAAGGGGTTTGGTGGAGGTGGTGACGCTGAAGAGGGAGGGGATGGTGGAGCTGGTTTGGAGTGGAGCATGGGGGCGGGGTTCTGGGGCTATGAAGGTGCAGAGGGTGGTGGGGTGGGTGGGGCAGTTGCAAAGACTGCAAGCTTCGGAGGTTTTTCCTGCAAAAATCCGGCAGTATAGCTCCAGGTCGAGGGAGCCCCAGTACGTGCCTGTATTAAATTGCTGGAGTCTGGAGGCGGCCCTGGCAGAGAATTGTCGATGATACTCATAAAAAAGGCTGCCTCCGAAGCGGGCGCAAAGGTCCATGCACAGATAGAGGTGGTCATCGAGCTCTTGGCGGCGGGAAGGATAGGTGGTGCAGAGGATGTCGCGGAAAATGGAGAAGGCTAATACAAACTCGGTGGGTGTGAGGACGGAGGAAGTGGATGGGGAGAGGTCGCGGAGAGTGATGGAGACTCCTTCTACGGTGACGGATCGGTGTTGGGCGGTGCTGGCGGAGGGGCGGATGAGGGAGGAAAGGTCAGTGTCCATACCTTGGAGGATTTGGGATCGGAGGGATGAGGAGACCATGGGGGCGTTGAGGGCGATGGCTGATGGCGGGACGGGTGCTGGCGTGGCTGTAGCAAGGGAGAAGGAAGGAGGGGGGGGGGAGAAAAGACATGTTAAATTGAGGGGCACTGGGCGCTGCTGGGGGAAATCCTAGGGTGGCTGGGGGACCTCCTAGGGCCGCTGGGGGACCTCCTAGGGAAGATGGAGCCTGGAATGGGAAAGATAGGTTGTACTGGAGGAGGGGGGAGGTGAGGTGGGGGGGGTGGAGGTGGGGTGCTGCGGCCTGCTGGAAATAGGAGGGAGGGACGGGTGGGGCAGAAGGGAGAAAACCAGGTGGAATTAGTTTGGTAGTGTGTGGTGGATGGAGGATACTGGCCGTTTGCATGGTAGATGGGGCTGAAGTGGCTGGAGCTCCTATGGTTGAGTGGTGGGAATGGAGATGGTGGGTGTCTGGGGAGAATGAGTGTCTCTTGAATGTCACTGTGGCAGCGGAACGCTGCGTGACGTCACCGGAGCGGGACGGAGCCGCCGACTTTGTGGCGGCGCCGCCACGCGACGTGGCAGCCCGACGCGAGGGGTTTCCGCGACGCGACGGCGCTGCCTGCTGCGCGACGACGCCACCACTCGGCCGAGCGGACGCCCGAGAAGCGTCTCCTGGGCTGGGTGGATGACGCGTGACGTCACGGCTGTGCGACAGACTCGCGTTGGCTGGCGAGGCTGCTGTTGTTGCGCTGTTGCTGAGCTGAGCAACGCGGGTGGATGTGAGGAGAGTAAACAAGGCTAGCTTGTTTGCTGAGCGGGTGAAGTTGATGCCCTTGGTGATGAGGGCTCTTTGAAGGCCGACTACGGTCCAATCCGACACGAGCGTTGGTGCTGGTAGGTTGGAGCCGCGCGGAGAGGCGACAGGAAGGCTGGTTGGAGAAGCCGCTGCTGCTTGAGCCTGCTGGCCGAGGCGGCGGGATGAGGTGCGGGATGGCTTGGGCTGCTGGACCGGTACCGGGTTCTGCTGGTGCCCGTCTCCTGACGGGGAGGAACGTGGACCCTCGTGGAACTCCCGGGGTGTCCGATCCATGGACGCGGCGGAACCGGGAGGTACGATCGCAACTGACCTGAGCCTACCGCGGAGGTGCTCTGGGGTGTCGGGCACGAAGAGGAGGTCGGCGGCGACGACGGCTCGGTGAGTACCGGTGTCGGCGGCGGCGGGTTCGTTGGCGGGTATGCCGACGAATAGATCCTCGTCGTCCGAGGCGTGGATATTCAGCTGGGCTGCCATACTGAGCGTTGGATTGCAAGCTGAGGTGAGCTAGATAGAGAAAATATACACGTATAGGTTCTCTTGGCGTTGGTGTGTGCTTTGTTTACTGGAAACTGGCACACTGGCATTTTTTTTAAACTTGCGTTTAAATACCCCCGGTGGTAGGTGAGGGAGGAGTGGCCAGGTTGGTTGGAGGTGGGTGAGTGGTTGGCAAGGGTGGCAAGGGTGGAGTTGGCAGTGGCAGGTGGGTTGAGCTAGGTAGTCATCTGCTTGGCCAAACCTCCCGAACCTCAGTTGTTCCAACTCCATTTTCTGGGATGGGCGTTGTCAAAGCGGCAGTCTTCGGCGATTAGTTCACACCAACCAATAAATATACACTGTAGAACCTTATGTGAAGTTTAATTTAAACAAAAGACAACGATCTCTCTGTGCTCAAATAAGGTCAGGAACATTACCATTAGCACTGGAGACTGGCAGGTTTAATGCCACCCCTGAAGATGAGAGATATTGTCTGTTCTGTGATCTAGATGAAATTGAAAACGAAGTTCACTTTTTGTTTTACTGCTCTAAATACGATGACATAAGGGATATTCTGGTTAATAAGATGTCTTCTATATGTGGGGATTTCCTAGATTTAAATGACTATGTAAAAATGGAGATATGTTTTGCCAAAGGGACTTTCGTTGTAGCAGATTTTATCTGTCAAGCTTGGGAAAGAAGGCAGAGTACTCTGTATACTTCTGAGGTGTAATATAATGAATTATGTAATGTAAACATGCTGTAAATGCATAAATTATGTAATGTAAAACATGCTGTAAATGCATAAATTATGTAATGTAAAACATGCTGTAATTGCAACTGTGAAATGGTGTCTTATAAACCCATGAGGGTTGGGCACAAGGTGTGCATGACACGAAAATAAATAAACAATCAATCAATCAATCAATATAGGCTAAAGTAGCAAAGCAAATGATGTCGTTATGTGGCTAACTCGGTTGCTAACCAAACAAACACAGTCAACAAGCGCTACTAGCATGTAAACAAATACAGTAAAATATGTTGGATGATAATGTTTCTAAAACCTCTCGTTTCTGTAAAGTTATAGCCATGTCCATTTCAGCGCTGACATTTATTTGAGACATGCTCTAGTACAGGGGTGCCCAACCAGTCGACTGCGGTCAGTAGACCGTGTGATGATTGCCAGGGGACCGCGAGGTGATTTCGGGAAAAAGAAAAAAAACACACACACACACACAAATTGTGTGTGTGTGTATTGACTGGTTAGTGGTTAATGCATTAATTCTGATGCTAAGAGGCGAGAATAGTGTTGTTGGGTCTGTGCACAGGTCCAAACCAGGACCACTGTTGGTATACAACACCTGAGTAGTATAATACCTAATCTACATTTCCAGAGACTGAAAACGTCCTGAAGGCATCACTTATCATGACTTCAAACACAAATCACAAAGCATGAATCCAGCCGTTCCATATAGACTAATCCATGTGTGATAAGCTCACAGTTCTCCTCTTGTCCACTTTTCTTTCCTCTGAGACGTTTGGATCAGTCAGAGACTGGAATTTAATCAGTAGTCCAACAAACCAAGAGCTACCCCCAAACGACTGAACAGAGAATTTGTCAACCAGTAACACGCTCTGAGTCCTAATTAAGAAAGCAAAGGAACACTTCAGTGATGCTTGCGGAACTCGACTTCGTCTCGTTCCTCACCGCATCCCTGTCGTGGCAATAATCACGTTAACCCACACCCTCTCGTGTAATATTGCTTAAGTATATCGTATAATTAATCATTATATTTATTTTTCTTCACAGAATCAAAGGTTTTATGGTAGAGATACTAAGGGGATGCCATACTGTGTGTCGTAGGCTAGGTGACAAGTCACCTCCCCCTTCACATTCAATAGATCCCGTGATCTTTTCCTGGGGTCTAGTAGGACTATAGTGAATATAAAAAAAATAAATCACCATAGTTCTTTGTAAAAAAAAACCCCCAAAAAACATATTTAGCCCCATGTTTGAATGCCCCCGTCCCCCTGTCAAAAATAGCATAACATTCATCTTGTACTTTCTCTAATAACAACCTAAAACATGAACCTTGGTTGAAAAAAACTAAAGTTGTCCTTTAAGTTACTAGAGAATAGAAATGTTAGTTTTGCAGTTAAAATCAATATGGGTTCCACAAGATACCACAACACAAACCAAGATTTATGACAACCGTTCGCCCCACCGACTTCAAATTTGACACACGCATTCCAGACCCCCAGAGGGGGTGCAGTGCCAGGTGTTGAGTTGGTCGGACACACGGTTGTCCAGAACCGCCATAAAAAGGCCTCTGCCCGAGCTCTGGACAGGGCCCCTGCCCAGTGTCCATATATGGAGCTGGCCTGTTCTGACATCGTTCTGATGTCTGCATATACTATTTGGGCATGCCAGACAAAGAACTCTGGGCATAAAAGGGACACAGACATAATATCTGGGTGGGGCATTCATTTCCAACTTGCATCGTTCCAAGTAGGCCAGTTCCCAAAAGGCACCGCTGTAGAGGCTCCAACGGGCACCGCTCTAGTGCTCGCATACATACGGTACAGCCACTGAAATGTGATCATGAAAGTACAAAAGCATCTAAATGTGTTGCAACAATATCTTCAATAAAACAGAAAATCATCCTTTTTATTTGTGTGGCCTCTTTTACCGTCCTTGAACATCTTGCACTTTGCGCTATGGCAATTTGAAAAGAGAACAATAATGTAGAATGGAAATAATTTTGCCATCACAAAGGAGAGCTGATGATGATGATGATGATGACATGATGATGACGTTGGTAAATAGATTTGATAATGTGTAGAGAGATGGAACTCTTTCGTAGAACAAGTTTGAAAAGGGACACATTTCACATTCATCAGCTTCAAGAATAGAATGTTGAAACCATCTTGTTAGTGGAATTTGCGTTGCTAGGGAACAGCTTAGTTGTCCAAGTTTATTACCTTCGAACTACTCATGTTCACAAACACTGCAACAAACGTGAACCCATTTAGAATGTGCATGCATGTTGTCAATTGAAAGGTCTAATAGACAGCATATCTCTGCTGTTGGGCAGAACCAGCTATGTCCAAATAAAGTTTCCAGGAAATGGAAGAAAAAAAGAAAAGAAAAAAAGTAGGCCTATGGTGACTTTATACATTGTTATTACATGGCTTGGTTTAATGCCTCATTCTCATTGGTCAATCGCAGAATTCACCGGTGTGTTATTTCTTAACAGACCGATGCCTAATCAAACCCTCGGAGCACCTGCTGTGCCCTGCTTGATTTACTGCTGTTTCCAACATGACAGCCATGTAAACACACACACACAGTGTCATATACAGCAAAACATTGCTCTCAAAAATGTTTTTGAAAACATTTAAGCGAGAAATAGATGAAGCATTACCCAAAAATTGATTCTATTTGATCACTTCCTTGTTTTCGGACAGTGCTGCAGCTGGGCAGATGCCGGCCCGCGTGACACTTGTGATACTTTCATTATCGCAAGCATGGAAATATCTCGTTTTGTTGTGTTTTGGGTCAATTTATTAATTTATGTATTAAGTAGCCATGTAATAAGCGGTATAATATCTGCCTAGCGGTGGTCATTGTCGGGATATAATTCACTGGCAATGACCATGCACCTAGGCAGATATTATCCCTTACGTAGATACTTTTGTGCCCTTATATCATCATCATCATCACTTCATCCAAATACAGATAAAGTGGAGTTTTTGACCAATAATGTGGAGGTTTTCTTCTGATTTAGTTGTTTTGTCCATCTCCACAAATTGGAATTAGGTGGATTGAATGACAGTTAGGATCCAGGATGGAGTTAGGAGGTTTAGTCAGAAGAACCTTTAAATACTTTGCATTGGTTCAATATTTGTAAAACCGACACACAGGTGTAACTTTGGTGTTCAATAGCACCGATTTATTAAAAACAATAAAATGGAGATAGCTGGTTTCTGCCCGACAGCAATGATATACAATGAATGTGTGGCATAGCTGCTGGACAAGTCTTCAGACCAAAATACTGCAGATCTCCAACAGTTAAATCTATATCTAGCTTTTCTGACCCTTGATCTTGGTGGCATTGCAAAATGTCCCCATGCATCATCAGAATCTGTTGTTAACCTAGACAACTAACCTGAGTTGTGGGGTGAGTGAGTCATAAGAATTGTGATGTTAAAGACTAACAAGAATTATGGTAAAAATATGGTACAGATTCGCCTATACCATATTTCCTGGTATAGGCGAATCTGAATTGCTGAATAGTCCCGGACTAACTAATTGACTAATTGTTACTGACCCCGTTATTTTATTTGTACAGCGTTTCTTATATTTAATATTAGGATCGGATCCTGAAAGGTGAGTTAAAATGGAGACCTTTTTAATCCCACATCAACAGCTTCATTTGCTATGCTTTGATTCTTCCTTTTAATAAGTTGTAGGTTCAAGCAGAATTTGTGTTATGCAATCCTCTTTTGCATTCAATAACAAATCAACCCATTCTCAAGCAGTATTGTTTTATTATTTGTTTTTTCTCTTTTTACTTCATTCAGCACAGTGGTGCACCAGACCTCCTTTCCATATTATGCATTGATGAAACACAGCTTTCTCTCTTCATAAGCAAAATATATAAATAAAGCCATGTGTTGAACAGCAAAGTATTTTTCTCATTGGGATACGCTCAACTATTGTTTTGGTCTGTTGTTATGACTCGGTGTGGTACGTGTGACCCAAATGCACAACAAGGAGAGGCAAAACAGAGTAAAGCCCACCCGGGCGGATGTTTATTGCACGAACACGGGGGGGGAAAGGAGGTGCAGGGGTCCGTAGGCTGCTCCACAGAGCTCTGGTCCCGGAAACACTGGAGAGGAGAAGAGAAGGTGAGTCAAAGGCAGGTTCACAGAGCAGAGAATAAGCACAGTAACGGCGTGACGTTTAACTGTCTAAGTCTAAATACTGAGGGCCTAAATGTCTGTCTGTCTAACTTTACCAACCGTAGACTGGGGAAGAACTGGCGCCGAGCTGCAGACAGGCCTGGCTCTTGTAGGCTCATCAGGTGATTGCAGATGACATCCAGGTGGGGAGATTGTAACAGGGAGAGAGGTGCTGTGGAATGCTCTGGAGCCCTCTGGTGGCGCTGAAGTGCCCAGAACACCCACAGCACATGGATGTGGAGGTGATGGAGAGCGAACCGTAACAGGACCCCCCCTCCAGGAGTCGCCACCTGGCGACTGGCAGAGAACGTCGGGGTGAGCCCGACGCCGTCGACGACACCTCTGCCGTGGAGGAACCCGGGCAGGAGGACATTCAGCCTGGGTGGAGGTCGGGGCGGACTGAAGGCAACAGACCTGGCAGGTGGCGCTCCAGCTGAGAATACGCCCAGAACTGAATCTACTGAATGTGAAGGGGGAGGTGACAAACTACATAATTGAGCCTACGACACAGTATCGCATCCCCCTAGTATATCCCCCTTCACATTCAGTAGATCCTGTGATCTTTGTTGATGTAATTTCCTGGGGTCTATAGGACTATAATAAAGAAATTGCCGTAACATTTTGTAAAACAAGAATGACACACATATCATTAACTGCCAGGTGAAACAAGCGCTCTCCATTCTCTGTCTGTCAGTGACAACCTCGCGGCCGTTGTTGTTTGTTTCTGATGTGCTTTTGGTTGGTTCACTCACTGTGTTTTGTTCTGTAGCTCCAGTTAGGTCATAACATTAGCCACTATAGAGTTATACTGCGGCGTTGCCATAGTAGGGCATTGCAGAGTCAGGCCCAATCCCAATTGCCTCCCTCAAGCCCGTGCTTGGACAGGGTCCCTGACCCGAGTCATACGGACCCTTGAAAAGGGGGGGGGACGCCGTCGAAATTGGAGTTTGTAGCCCCTGGTGACCGTCTCCAGTACCCAGGGGTCTGATGTACGCTCTACCCAGCTGTCCAAGCAAAGCCGGGAGAGACGTTCGACGGCCGGCCCCGAACTCTCATGCAGAGCCCCCTTGGCGCCCTGTGCCCTTGCGGAAGCGACGCCCTTGAGGGCCACCTCTGTTAGTGGCTCGGGATCTAGAACCTTGCTGCTGGTGAGGCTGCTGCCGGGCGGCCGAACTGGGGGCCCGAAACGCCTCATCCTGGTGCCTGCCACGCCCCCAGGACCCTTGGTGGGGCCCTGAGCCTTGATAGGAACGCTGTGGTCCGAGTCTGGAGGTAACAGACCCGCAAAACCGTTGAACACTCCCCCGTGTCTGAGCACAGCGTTCAGTTCTGTCCAGCGTCTCCTGGAAGTCTGGATGGAACACATGGCCCGGCACAACAGCTTTCTCCCGCAGCTCTTTCTTGATGTTCTCAGGGAGACGCATCTGAGCCAGCCAGACCTGACGACGAGCCAACATGGCTGATGACATGGTGGCGCCAATGTCCCACGTGAGCTGAGAATGAGCCAACACCGCGGCATCTATCAGGGACCGGGAGTCTGTGTCCTCCGCCCCCATTGTCCTACTTAGAGCAGCCAAGAGGAGGACCAATGCATTCCCCGAGCGAGCTGCACGGGTTGCTGAATTGTACTTGCGAAATTGTACTGTCTTTTCGCACTGCTTACTGGGGCAACGTGGGACAGTGGTAACTCGGTCAGGGCCAAGATCGGTCAATGCGGCCATGCCCTGCTCGACCGGTGGCATGTCTCCCGTCTCACTAGCCGAGACGTCCGGAGCGGACTCTGACACCTCCTCCTCGTAGAGCGCAGATCTGGTGCTGCCTGAGACTGAAGCGTGGTCCGAACGTAGACCACTGCCAGTAAGGGAGTCAGGCGCATGGATGGAAAGCACATCTGGGTGATCCTCCGGGCCAGGCACCCCCCTGAAGGGAGATTCCTGCGAGGACACCGTCTCATGTGACACCACAGTTGAGGAGCATTCAGCTTCAAACCTCCCCATCCGCTCACTGAGGGACTGAATAGCAGCCAAAATCTCCCTCTGAGTGGCACCCTGCGTCTCCCCGACCTCCTGGGCGTGAGCAGAACGCTTAGGGGCCCGAGAGGTGTGCTCACGAGACCTCCTATAATCATGGTCACCTGAGCGACGCCGATGGCGTTTTCTAGAAAGCCTGTCACTCCGGCCAAGCACCGGTTCCTGGGCAGGGGGAGCCAACTCCCCCCCCAGCGCTGCACGCCGAGCCCTCTCGGCATAGGGCAAGTCGATGGCAGCATTACAGGGGTCCTCAACGTCCCGCCGCACATGGGCTCTGCCCAAACAAACGGGACATTCCCGGTGGCCATCACGGGGGTCCATGGCTGCCTGACAACAGCAGCAGACGTAGGAAGCCATAGTAGCTCAATTACCGCCCTACTCACAGTACGCGAACGCACCCGAGGGATATGCAGGAACCCCACCCGCTGCGAACAGCAGTATCAGGGGCCGCAATATACAAGGAAAACAACCCTACTCACCATACGCGCACGTACTTGAGGGAACAGAAAAAACGCAAACCCCAACCCGCTGCGAACAGTGTGGTAACAGGGGTAATAATATGCGAAACTCAAAACACCCACTCACTATACATAAACGTATGAGAGGGGATTAGCAACAAAAACAACCGTGCCAGCTGCGGACAGCGTAGCACCAGGGATAGCGAATAGCAGTATGCACAAATGTATAACAGTATTAATCAAAAACATCCACTCACTATACGCGAACGTATGAGAGGGAATAATTAGCATAACAAAAACAACCCTGCCAGCTGCGGACAGCGTAGCACCAGGGGTAGCAGATAGCCGTATGCAACACTTTATAACAATATTAACCAAAAACGTCTATTCACTATACGCGCACGTATGAGAGGGAATAATTAACGCAACAAAAAGAAACCCTGCCAGCTGCGGACAGCGTAGCACCAGGGGTAGTAAATAGCAGTAGGCCTATGCACAAAATAATAACAATGTTAATCAAAACGTCTACTCACTATACGCGCACGTATGAGAGGGAATAATTAACGCAACCAAAATAAACCCTGCCAGCTGCGGACAGCGTAGCACCAGGGGTAGTAAATAGCAGTAGGCCTATGCACAAAATAATAACAATGTTAATCAAAACGTCTACTCACTATACGCAAATGTATGAGAGGGAATAGCAGAATAGCAAGTAACAAAAACAAATCCCACCTGCTGCGCACAGCGGTCTGAGGGAACTCACGTGACTGAAGCAAACAGCTTCTTCTCACCTACTCACAATACACTCGGTATGGAGGGAGGACAAGTTAAAGAAAATATCACTTTGTGACTCTACTAGAAATACTAGTGTGGATAACTACATCGCATTTGAACCCACGCGGAATTGACAGGACTACCACCAACTTGGATGGAGCCTCCACTTAACCCCCGCAGCTGCGGACAGCGCAACAACGGGTACAAACAATAACAAAAAAATAAGTAGCCGTATCCTGGCCGTTCCGCAACAAACGGAACTCTTAAGGCAGCCTAACTGAAGGGAAAACCCCTGTAGGCCAAACAACACAAGTATACACAACAACAACGTGTTTAGCTTTAGCAAACAATCACAGTAGGCTATAAAGTCACACAACACTGCAACCCACAGGGACGCAAGGCGCCTGCACCGAAGTGTACGGGTTACCAAAGCAGTGAGTGTGGAAAAGACTACTAGCGAAAACCAAGCAGTCCGCATTAACAGTATATCTCAACAGATACGATACCATTCACCTACCGTACAGGTCTCATGAGGTGAGAGAGGCAAAGAGGCGGAGCCGCCCTCACCGGGCATAACTTATACGGTGAGACCGCCTCCCCGGGTCATGTGGGCATGACATTTTTGATATATTGGTCTCGAGAAGAGGAAGATGAGAGCATCATTCGTTGTTATGACCGTAGTGACGGTCAGAGTGAGGTCGATATAGATCTAATTTGCATTCTTAAATGATTGACCGTCGTGAGGATCCCCCTCATTCCCCTGGTAACGCTATGAACTGTGGGTAATTTCTTTTCCAAAGTCAGCCAAAGTCAGCATCGATGCTGACTTTGGCAAAGGGCACATAAAGGGGCGGGGCTGAGCCATCACTGACTTTCAAATGGGACATCCCTCAAGCCCTCGCAGACTTCACATGAACGCGCAGCTAAGTCAGTGAGGGCTCATTGAGTCAGCAAGGGAGCGGATTGGTATTGGGCCTCAGTGTTAATTAACACTTCTGCGTTGCGGCCTTTCAGGGCTTAGGAGGCACTCCCATTGGCTTAGGCGTTTCAGAGTATGGGTTCAGACTCGGGGCAGCCAATCATGACTAGGTTCTCAAAGCTAACCCGAGCGAAAATAGGCCAGACTTCACCTGGCAAAAAGACATATATTTAGCCACTTGTTCGAATGCCCCCTGTCAAAAATCGTTAAAATCTCTAAAACGAAAGAAAGCAGCAAATTAAAAATGTCATTTCATTTAATTTAACAATGTTTTAGTCAAGGACTTTCTTCAGGCATAATTATGCTGACAAATATAAGCAATATCATCCAAATGGATTCTTAAATAAAAAGTTATTTGTTTAAGAAAATAGCCTCTGATTACCTTGGCACAGTCATATTGCGAGCTCAAATATTCACTAGATCCTAATCTAGTTAATGTGTCTCAATTATCCCATATCGGTCAGGATCTTTTTTATTAATAAAAGTCCCAAGGATTGAATATTTTTCTTAATAGGCCTACTTGAATAATCTTTATTATTTAGAGATGGGAAACGTGCAGTTCAACATAAGATTTTAACATGACAAATTCTACCAGTGTGTTTCATAAAAAGTGCAAGTGATTATAGGAAATGTCATGTCATTACGTCACATCTTTCTGTACAGGTAGGTTGTAGGGCAGGCTGAAGTGCTTCCTGCATGTATCACTAATCCTGCTTTCTGCTGAATTCACTGCAGACAAGTCATGAAGGTCTCTCTCTACCCATAGTCCACTTGCCAGAACGTGAACCCGGACATGTTGAGTACACCAACGTTTTATGTTAGAAATGTTGAGAGTGAGAAACTGCCAGAATCTAACTTGCATATGTTGAGCAATTTTAAAACAATGAGTGGTTTTTTTTGCAAAACTAATGCTTGGAATGGATTCAGCATCATGAAAACCCCCTAGTTTGACACATCACATGCTACATAAAGCATGATGATTTTTTTTAAATATTTTGCCTTCTATAGGTTGTTAATGGTATGGTCACATATTATGCCAATTATGAAAATTGCTCAACATATGCAAGTTAGCATCCGGCAGTTTCTAAATGCTGGGGACCCATACTCAACATTTCTAACATAAAACCTTGGTGTACTCAACATGTCCGGGTTCACAATGGGGCTCTATGGGCTGGCAAGTAGACTACCATGTTTCTCACCACCCAAAACAAAGACGCACAGAAAACTGTCAGTGACCAAAATGTGAAATGTTTTTTGTTTGACAGTGTACTCCTCCCATATGCATATTTCCCTATAAAAAACCCTCTCTGCCTGTCAAATGCTCCACTAATGAGAGGATCTATATGTAGACCACATGGAAGTGTATAGATATAGCAAATTATATCCATGTACAGTAGATATAGGCAATGGTGGTGCCTCAACAAGGCGGAGGAATTGTAAATCACTGTCACAAGTGTGACAAGCCAGATTAAATACAAAATAATTTCCTGCGTGTGACTAATATCATGGTGAATTCAGAGACCACTGTTCATGAGGCGATAAGGGGAGTTATATTATCCATGTCATTTACCTAAAGCCAAGACCCGTAAACAAAGCAAAGATACTGACATGGCCCATACCACACATACCGCACTGTAGGTGGTTGGAATATCTCCATAATAATTGTCACATAAGATTTGGCTACTGCATGAAATATGCTTGATTTTCCCTTTCAGGATTTAGGCTATTTAATGGATAATGAGAGGCTGTCACTGGGCTTGCACAGCTTCACTTTCAAGAGTAATTTCCTGTATTCATCACAGCAAGGTAAGGGAGCACATAAATAAAGGCTAGATGGCTCAAGGCGGAGTGGTTCCCCCGGCGGCCATCTTGCTTCGGTGCTTCAGTACAGTATGTTCTATGATGGCAGCTCTAATGTAATCCTGGGTGCTACACTTCCTTTGCCAACCTGGGGGGGGGGCAGCAGACTGACCTCATGCTTCCTTTTATGCATGAGGAGTCCAAGCTGCTTCTTTTCACCTGACAGGGGGGAGTTTCCCCGGCCGGACGTAGCGCATGGAAGGAACACGTTATTCCGACCAGTTCCTTTACCCTCCATCGGGCGCCCCAGCTGGCCAGGGGGAGGTAGTTTAGAGACCAGGATTACTGCATGTTTTTTGTGAGGGTACCTACCCTATAGGGGACACGGGGAGAACATGCAAACTCCACACAGGAGGGCCCTTTCGCCAACCCCGCCTCGTGTATGGGCACTGATGACGCGGAGGAGAGAGCACACCCCCAGCGCCCACGGCGTCCCCAGCAGGAATCGAACCCAGGACCTTCTAGCTGTGAGGCGACAGCACTACCGACTGTGCCACCGTGCCCCCCTCAAAAAAATATTAAACACTGTCCAACACCTAGCTGATATTTGTCTTCGCTATAGGCAGAGATCATATTTTCTCTCCTGTCCGTCCGTCTGACTGTGGACAGATAATCTCTGCTAATATCTGTCACCCTACAGTTTTAAAATCTGTCTCATGGTGTACTGTATGGCACCGATTCACGACACGTTTTGGCCTATAACTCTTCAAACGTAGGTCTTGCAATCAACATATTTTTTCCTTGGATTCCTAGGATCATGAGTCAAGGTCCATGGCCTTGTCCTGAAGAAGATAAAACAGTGCTTCTGTCAAGTTAAGATCCCATCCAATGCCATCAGGAGAAACGACCTGGATGCTTTTGACAGCCAGAGATCATGGTAAATGGTCAAATCATCAATAAATAGACATATATGAAAGCAATCCTAAAATGTACCAAATCATATTAATGTCTCCTGTTATTAGGTGCAATATCACCAACAGTCCAGGAAATTGCATACATTAAACCTAACGTCCCCCATAGGAGGACAGATGAACAAGTTGAGCTCCCAAGCCTCTGGGTCATTTTCATGGACCATAGTGATATATTTTTTATAGCCTCTCATCTCTGAGGTAATTAACGAGTCATTCATTGAGGATTGAGACAATTCTGTGGTTTCATTACCAACTAAATCAGTAATGCGGATTTGGTTTATCTGCATGCCAATAGAGTCTGACTATCGCTATAGAGGGCGAATTCATGGCTAGAGGTCCATGGGTTTGTGTATTTTTTATCTGTATTATAATCCCCATAGGGGGATCTTAGATCGCCTCATATACTGTAAGAACAAATCATCCCGGCAGTTTCACTCATATGGATATCGTTGCTGTCGGGAGGAAATCTCCTATCTCAATTTTTTTAGTTTTTTATTTGTTTTGCATAATCAGTGCTATTGAACACCCTTTACATCTGTGTGTCGAAAATATTGAACCAATGGAAAGTAGTAAAAAACGCTTTGGACAAAACCTCTTAACTCCATTGGACCCTCAAACTGACTGCTAAATAAAGCAACATAACTCCACCACCTCTACCCCTTCTCATGCAAGTACTTGTCAATATATAAAGTCACAACACCAAATTTGATTAGGCAGTATTGATTTGTTTTCAAAATATAAGGTTTTCTTAATTTCCTGAAAAATGAATATTTTTCATTTCCTGAAAAATTAACATTTTTGAGTTTTTTGGAGGTTTCTTCATGACAGCAGAGATATGAAGAATCAACTGACTGCTATTGCTACCGAATTAGTTACATTTTTGCTAGAAATAGACTGTATCAAATATGAGTGAATGACATGTATGACATGATACATAGACACCTCCCCGACATTATCGCAGAGACAGTGGACCACGATTCTTATATGAGACGATTTTAAGATGACCCAATGTAACTCTCCATAGAGAAAAAACTTCCACGAACCCTGGTTCGCAGAAGGATGAGTGAGTGACGCTTTGTTTCCCCATGTTTTCCGCTCACAACCCAAGACGTTTTGAATATTGGTTGGTTGAACACAAGTTTTAAAAGTTCAGCAGCACAATACTGTTGCTTTAATGGTGTTAGCTCATTCATTTGATCAAAACAAGCTTGATTTGTAGACCCAGATTTATAATGGGAATAGTGGCGCTTAAGCCCCACGGCCCGCAGCCTGCAGGGCCCTGTGTGAGACAATTTCCAGCTGTTGCTTCCATCAAAACCGTATTCATATATATAGGTCACCGATTTCAACGTATCGCAAGACAGAAACACCCCTAGTGTTTTTGGTCGTCCAACGGTTTCTTAACCACTCGGTGGGAGGAGACTTGAAAATAGCAAAGCCAGTCGGGGACGACGGGGAGCAAACGCACGCACATTCATTCAATGGGCAGTGGGCACGCAAACACAAAAAGTTTCGTTCTTGATTGTGTTATGCGAGCGCGAATCACAAGCGCACGTGAATGGGGCCCTTTAATTTGGTGTAGTCTCACGGCCCTCTGAGTGGTTGATCTGTCACTAAGTACAAGTGCTATTTAAGGGCATGATAATAACATTGCATTCTTGTGGGCAATGACAGTAACAGTACTGTAGCCTACCTGTTAATGTTTTTTGGGCAGCTGTTGATGATTTTACTAGTGTGAGCCAGCATGAGACTGATGAACTACTCACCTCTGCGTTTAAAAACAGCGGGCACAGTGGGCACTGTACAGTAGTTTGTGAACGGACAGTACCTGTCGCGATTGTGAACAGAGCAGCACCCCTAACCCTAACTCGGGAGAGTCCACTGCACACTCGCCACTTCTGACTTCCTTCACGTTATTAGCCTACACTCCACCAGAGCTGTTGGGAGGCGGGGCACGTGCTTATGCTTTGTGCCATATATCTATGGTGTGTGCTAGCAGCAGCCACCATCAGGCTCCGCCAAACTTTGATCAACTCAATTTTATTTTACCGACTGCACGGGTGGGTGACCGCAAATGCCTCTGGGCCCCAACGCAGTTGCGTTGTCTGCGTCACGCGGTTCCATGTTTAACGTAGGCTACTTAATACAAAGTGTGTACATTGTTTAAGTCACAGATGCATGTTTTTCATGTGAACATTACTAAAGGCTGTGTTTAATCCACGTGGGTTCTTGTTTACTACTTGATTAGACTATAACGCTTGCCAGCATCATAACAACTTGTCATGGCAGCTTGGCTACAACCGAAACGGACTAGCTCTTCCTCTTCAAAATAATAGCCGCCCACTTGTAATATTAGTCAACAGTATTATTTCTAATATACTTACAGGAGGTAGATAGACATTGTAGCACCCTGAGATAATGCTTTGAATGGGCCCGCTGCCTGCTGCTCATGCCAAGAGGCAGGGCTTGCAAAGTGCAACCAAGTAAAGGTCTGTGTGTGATCGTGATCATCTGACGGCTGGAAGGCCGGGCCCCTGGAGTCCCGGGCCAGAGACCTGCCGTACCCCCAGCTCCCCCTGACGGACGGACTGCCCATGAGCAGTGGTGCTTTGTTCTTTTTTAAAACAAACATTTGGATCTGTGGCCCCTTTTCCACCCAAATAACTTTGGTTTTAGAACTGGTTCCGTTCTAGATTCATGGATCTGGTGGCCATTTTTTGGTTCCAGTTCCAAACCAACTTTTAGGGTTCTGAACCAATTCATTTTCAGTGGAAACACTCAGAACTGAACCGGTTCAACCCTGGTGGAAAAGGGGCCTGTGTAACCAGTAATATGTATTTTGGTTTGGAAAGAAATTCTGAAGAACTGAAGAACCTGGTTGTTGTAGAGAGAAATAGAGCAGCTTGTCTCTGAGGATGATGTATCAGTTTGTTCTCACAGCCATAACTGAGTGTTATCTCATCTCTCTCGTGAACACTGGGTTCTAGTGCTGAAACCCACCTGACCTGAGGTGTTAACGATGCCATGAAACAACCTCCAGATAATCAATCAAAATGCTGTGTTTTACTATGGGGCCATACAGTGTGTGTGTGTGTGTGTGTGTGTGTGTATCCCAAGTCTCTCTCACAAACACACACCCTGCATGCACACACACACACACACACGCACGCAGGCACGCAGCAATCATTCTGAGGACTATTGATCGATGTAGGAATGAATCGCAAGGGACTGAAACAGAATAAATGAAGCTCCATTTTATTTCTCTGAAAGACAAACAATGTCAAGACGTTTTGGTCATTATAGTCAACTGTCTGGGAACAAAAGGTCACAGACAGGCCTTGACAATTTATAGCACTTTCAATACCTTCTCTTTAAGCACACAACAATAGGACATTTGCAAGAATTTACCAGGAAATCAATAGAAAATCTCAGTCTTTAGAATTTAGAATAATTGTTTATTATTGGCCGCTATGTCTTTGAATGAAATTCCTTATTATTATGCACTGTTATGGGGTTGAATTATGCATACAAAAAACGTTAAGCATGATTAATCTGTTGACAGTCCTGTATTGCACAAAGGGAAGCAACCTTGCCAATAGTTGTGGAATGAAATGGTTCAATAATTACCATTATAAAACCACTGACATCATACAGAAGTTAATGACAAATTAACCACGCCAAAAGACCACGAGTGTCTCTAAAGAAATCTGTAGGCAGACTATGTATGAATATATATTAGATCTTTAAATCAATCTCTGAGTATGTCATATTTTGGTATTTCAACAATGGAATAGTTGGAATAGAAACACACATTTTGTGGATCAGTACTGCATGTGAGCCTTGTGCATGCCAATCTGCATACATAGGACCCAGCACACATTCTCATACCGTTGTAGGCAGCAGAACCTCCATAACTTGGGGCAAATTGCTCGAGCTGTATATATAGGCTACAATTGGCTGCACTTGAGTAAGGAAATAGATTTCCACGCAGCTCTGCAGACACTCAGCACTCATCATGGGTTCCATAAATCCAACAGCTGCTGGGCTGCGGCAGATAGTGAGTTTTATTTATGGACTATAGGACCAGAGGCAGAAGGATGAAATGAATTGGACATACGTTAACGCTGACATAGTGATGAACGTGTGTTTGTGTGTGCGTGCGTGCGTGCGTGCGTGCGTGCGTGCGTGCGTGCGGTGTTACATGGACAGGTGGGTGATTACATACAGTGACAGGCAGTGCGGTGCTGTAAAACCTGTCAACTCTAATTCTGCAGTGGATGTAGAGTGCAGAGACAGCCACTGGCAGAACCATAAAGCACTGGAATGAGGTGTTAGATGCTGTTCAATCAACAGCCCCTAGGAGGCACAAATGAGCACAGAGAGCCAGCTATGGGTGAACGTACATCACTCCGTTTTGAACCTCATTAACTTAATCATATCTCTATTCATAAAATTAATATTAATGAATAATATAGCAATGTTTTCCCAGACGGAGTGCTCTGCATCTTCATACCTCGTCCTGTCTCCCTGTGTATGCCACTACAGCATACAGTACATTCAATTCCGAAAGAGTACAAATGGGACCATTTGGTTCCATTTGCAGCTAGAGGCGGGATCAAGGCAGCACTGTGTATGCCTTGATCGCGCCTCTAGCTGCCGCTGATTGGCCAGGCCGTTTGGTGGCCGGCGCATCAAGTCTGCCTGAGAGTTCCCAGATGGGAGCAGGAGCACCCTGGGCAAGACCTACGCTGAAAAGACTATCAACGGAAGTTGCGGGATTTTAGCGGAAGTATCTCCCAAGGAAATTACGTTCTCCGCGAATGAAACAAGTGTTGTGATTGGTCGGGAAAATATCGTATCCAGGGGAAATACATCTGATGGATGTTCTTCTTTTCGCAGAAAGGTAAGCCTGGGACCGAGGCTAGAGCAGGAGGGGGGAACCCAGTGTACTCTCTGCTGCCCCATCTGGAGGAGTCAGGTTATGATTTAGCACCTCCCCAAATTAATATCACCAATACAACACTGGCTGTAGGTTCAGTCTTGGTGATTTTATTCTTTGGCGGGGACGCGCGCACGACGTCACGCGCACGTTCACGCAGGTCACACAATGGACCCTTGATATGCATCCAGGCTTATAGAGCGCCGAAGTCCTGACGTCATTCGCTCAACCCCTGGTTCCAAGGGGTTTGCGGACGTTTTTTCTCTACGGAGAATAACATTGGGTCATCTTAAAATGGTCTCATATAAGAATTGTGGTCCAAAAATAAACAAACTGTCTCCCCGATATTGTCGGGGAGGTGTCTCTGTATCATTTACGACAGTCAGTCAGTCATATTTGATACAGTCCGTTTCTAGCGAAAATTGTACTAATTCGTCAGCAGTAACATTAGCGTTTTCTCTCAGTCAGTTGATTCTTCATATCCATATGTGTGAAACCACCAGGATGATTACATTTATTTTTCAAACACAGTTCTTATATGAGGCGATCTAAGATCCCCCTATGGGGATTATAATACAAATAAATAAATACATGAACCTGTGGACTCTAGACGTCAGACTTCGATGCTCTATACTTAATTCACACTGACATGACAGTCGGCATTCAGCAGCCTTTGTAAACTTTGTTGAGGTGTGGAGAACTTAAGGTTGTTTTTAATCGATGCATGTGCGACTGTGCGTCTGCTCCTTGAAGTTTTTTTGGGGGGCTTGCGTGTTACCGCATGCAATGACCAATGCAACACTGAGTACAGTGATGGCCTTACAATAGCCTCAGTGTGTGTGGACAGTGTACTTGATATACCGTTGTCTCCGCACAATTAGTTACTATGACTTTAGTGAGAGACCCGGTATGATTAATATTGTATTGTATTCACACATCTTACTGGTCAAATGTAATTACTTTGGAGGGGACATTGACACTGTACAAGGGAACAGTTTTGTAAAATCTTCTCTTCTTTCTCATTTATCCCTATGGGTGAGGAGCAGCAATGTTTTACCGTAGACCTGAGTTCAAACATACCTTGAAATCACTGCAACTATATTATGTTTTTTTGTCTATAGGATTGGATTTACTTGAAAGAGAGAACTTAAGCCAGGGTGCCTGGTAAGCTCAACAGTGCATTGACCATAATGCAGACCAGCAGACTCCTTGTGAGTCATGAGGACACAGGTTTAAACCTGATGCCCGTCATGGACTATGTAATTTATAAAACGGAAAGCACAACATGGGCATCAGCACAAGGGCCGTCACCAGAGGGGATTGTGAGGTGCAGTCTAGACGCGCGCACAGCCAATTGTGCAAAATTCATTTTCAGTTCAAGGACAGTCTACCCACTAACCTAAGTGTGTCCATCATTTAGATCTGTTAAGGCCCAACTAAAAGGATGGATCGTTTCTCTAGTTTTATTGAGTGTCTTGTATAAAACTATAGACCATTTTTACTGTTGTTGTTTTCTCTTGTGTGTGTACCCTTTCAGTAATGTTTATATCGGTATGTGCTCCTTTTTTGCACTGTTGCTTGTTTCCTGTATGGTGAATACGGATGGAAATTTGCATTCTTGCTCAATCCGGTGTACTTATACAGAATTTTACGAGTGGTGTTCATGATAAATGCATATTTATCCTCTTCCATGTCTCCCCTATCTCTATCCTAGGTTTCCTCCCTGTCACTCTTCAGTTACTCTCTAGTCTAAATAAAGCATAATAATAAAATAAAGACAAATAACAAAGTGGATTTAGCCAGTGGTTTTCAAAGCGGGTTCTGCCAACCAGGATTGGCATAATTCTGACGGCACATTAGTCTGACAATGTGGCTTCGGCTTCGCGTGCGGTTAGGGTTATGGACAGGGTTAGTAATGGCGCAAGTCGGACCAACGCGCCGTCAGAATAATGCGCCGTCGGAATAATGACGCTGACCCCTGCCGACCACCAGTCCTTGATGGTGTTCCAGAGGTCCTCAGCAAAATGTATAGTAGTTAATTTAACTATAATTACATTTGTTAGAATTTATTACAATTCAAAACAATTATGATTGACTATTCTAACAATGTTTCAATATTAGCATAATTGAACTATTTACCTATACAATATGACTAGTTCATTTAATTTAATTTGAACAAAAACATCCTTTTGTAGCAGAATTATCTGAAATAGGTGTCCATGTAGCCTGGCTAATAAGCCAGACCGAATCAGCCGTTGGCAAAAAATTGCCTGCCGGCCCGCGACAGTGTTGTGTGATATTAGTCTGACTTATTAGCCAGGCTAGTGTCCTTGGCCTAATGGTGTGGGGGTCTATGACATGAATAAGTTTGAAAACCCCTGACTTAAGCCACCAAAGTATAATTGACACACATCAATTAAGACTCCCTAACACAATTTACACAAGTTAATTTACTGTAGAACAGCTTCCCTCCCAATAACAATTTACACGAGTTATGTTTTCATTGTTTAATCCGCGTTTTTAACCCTAGAACACTAAACATGGGTGATTTTTTACCCGGACGATTATATTTTTGCAATTTTCATAATGTTGCTGATGTCTGAGGTTGGTGGGTCTTTCAGTACCTTCATGATGCTCAGGACAGGCAGGTGTTCGGGTGAATTTCACCTCTGTTTAGTGATAGTGATAGAGAGAAATCCAATACACCCACAATGGACTTTTTTTTCCTTCTTCACTGGACCATTCTCACATGTCTTAGGAATGGGTGGACCGTAAGGAGAAGTTCCCAACTTAATGAGAATTTATTTTTATGGAATATTTTATATTGGGTAAAATATACCCGTGTTTAGTGATGGTGTAACAAAACATATGTTTAGTGTTCTAGGTTTAATACGTTTTAAGTCATACAGGGTTTCCATCAGACAGAGTGGGATAGGTGACGCGTTTTGATGATGTCATCGCAAAAACGTCCGTCGCACCGGCATGCAAAGGGTTCTGGGAAATTGAGGCCCAATCCATTACAATGGCGGCGGTGCCGCGCTGCGCGGGAGCACGCGCGTTCCTTCTCTGCTCTGTTATTGTGATCGCCACTTTGGAATATTTTTTAACACTACCACAAGCGATTACACCGTTTTAAAGTGGATTTTCATGACAAGCACCGATCAAGTCGGCGCAGTGGCTCTTCAAAGGTTAGTGAAAACTAGGCAGGGAGATCTTGGAACACGATTGTGTTATCACGGCATTAAAACTGTTAATTTAGGACAAAACTGAATGGAAATCCAACACTCGACTGCACCGTTTATGCAGTTCGACCCAGATGTGCCAACAGTTTAACCAGCGCCACCTCAGTAAAAGGTTAACCAGCACACGTCATCCACATTCATGTATTAAAAGAATGATTGATACACTGTGGCCCCTTTTAGAACCGGTTCATTTCTTTTTGGTTCTTAGTCCATGAGCCAGAGCTCCAAAATTGGAACGTTATTATGAATTGAGTGGGCAAAACTATCCCTATATTAAATTGTTTATAGGATCAATATAAGTAAATTCATATATGATAACCCTTCCACAGTAGTAGCTTTTTCATATTTTCTATTTTTTGCATATTTTCCTATAATATGCCTCATTTGCATATTTAAAAAAATAAAATTTGTAATACAATAAATCATTGTCTTCGTGTAAGTAATTAACTGGGGAAGTTTCATGGTGATAACAATCTAATATAGGTATGGTTTTGCCCACTCAATTCATAATTAACACCATGAGCGGCAAGGACGGAGTTCTCCGTTCAATCAATTAGTAACGCCCAGCGCTCAGGACGGAGATTGATGAAAAGATTATTTATATCAAAACCGATCACATCACTCCACAGGCTGTTGCGCAACATTCAATGTTATTTTCCGGTGGGACGTCATCGAAAATGTTCCCCGCCATTTTAGCAGACAAGACCGAAAATCTTAAAACGTGAATAACTCTTGATCTAAATCATTCCGTCCAATTCTAAGCAAAGATTATGTGTTAGACGGCCCATCGCGGTCCCGTCGCTAGTCGCGTTAGAATTAATCATACCTCCCGTTGTTGTCGTTCGCCTTGGGAGTGTTTTGGCTACATCAAGCTACTTCAGCTACATCCGGGATAGCACCTGGTCCGTCTCTAAATGTGTTCCGCTGCTATAAATCGCTGGGCGCTCTGATTTAATGGATTAAATAACCCCGGGCGTTCGGGATGTTAACGGTCCAATTTTGGAGCTCTGGCTCATGGACTAAGAACCACAAGGAACTGAACCGGTTCCCATTGGGAACCAACCGGTGGAAAAGGGGCCTGTATGATAACCGGCTGAACACATCTCTGAGAAGATTTGAGCGCATATGGAATGAGAAAACCAAATGGCAAAATGATTGAACAATTATCCAGCATGTCCATTCACATGTAGGCCGGCTCACACAATGTGAGACAAATACATACAAATAATTATAGGCAATTACATTTCTATAATGGCTATAAGTATATACATGCTGAGTGAGTGCAGTGGGAGTTGTTATGTTGATACTCTATATTACCTCCAAAAGCATATTCAACCACGCTAACTTGCTGCTAAAAAATGATCACGTCAAAATGAAATATGGATGATAAAAGTACAAGCGATACATGTGTGTGTTGGGACAGTGGCCTGGTATTGAATAATCATTATTGGGAGAATAGAAATGATGGTCACATAGCAGCCACGCAAATGACCATGATGGACGACTGCACACTTCAAACTGTCCAGCAGAACATCTTCAAAACAGGCAGAAAGAAACACATTACCAATGCACAAAGAACTGGATCTGAACTGAATCAAAGGAACCACGTTTGCTGCAGCTTTGTTCACAATACGCCACTGCTGTCAAATGATTATGAAATATAGGATTTTAATTAAATAAAATGAATGAATATTTTCCCCCTGTGAATCCACTGACATGTGTTGGATCTCATTACCTCGTGGCATTGACCAACAATGCACTGTTACTGACATGGTTTCATCATAAGGTACACACTTCAGGATGACATTATATCACCTTTGTAATAATAAAGACATGAAAGTGATTTTGGAGTGAAATGATTAATTTCAGATCAGGTGCAAAACGTTGGGCTGGATTCATTTTTAATGGCCTTTACCTTTAGAATGGACTTAAGGAAAATGCAATTTAAAAAAAAGAAAGAAAAAAAGAAAAAGGTTTCCCTGGGTTCTGATATGTGTTATATTTCACGCAAGTTAGACAACACGGTCAGTCTTCATTTTCCCCACGCAGGATCAATACAGGCCTCATGTTATCTCATCTCTTCATTTACACTCCATTTGGTTCCATTCACAGTTAAAGTAACACTGATGACTTTACTACGAAGCCATGAAACAACACCTGTTAGCTTGTAGATCAGTGGATGGCGGCGGGAGACAGCATCGTACTACAGAGCAGTGGTTCTCAAAGTGGGGTCCGGCGAGACCCCCAGGGGTCCTTGAGGGGTTCTAGGGGGCACCAGCAAAATGTGTCAATATAGCATCAACAATCATTTAAAAGGCAATTTGAAAATAGCTGATCTACAAGCTCACAACGTGTCACAGTGTAATGTGTTGTGAGCTTGTAGATCTGTTTTTTATCTTTACATTTTGGAATAGTTTTGAAACATGGCCAAATACATATTCCTTTGGGGGGGCCGTTGACATGAAAATGTTTTAGAACCATTGCGACGAATAAATGTGTCTAACGCTTGACCTTTGATCTCTCCCTCTTGTGATAGTGAAAGTAGAGGACCCATAGAGTCCTCTACTTTCAACCCACTGTACACTGTACAATGTTACGGTACACAGTACACAGTACACAATGTACTGTGCTACTGTTGCTAATGCACACAGTGTACATACTGTGCTGTGGACTGTAGCGTGTAGCCTATACAGTACATTAATAAAGGTACTAGTACTGTTTCATTGGGACAACTAGTGGAACATGGTGCTCGTTAAATTCGAAGAGCATAGGACGCATTAATAACACAAATATGCCAATACACAGAAGGAAAGAAAGATGTAAATGGATGTCAGTGTGTGTGTGCGCGTGTGCGCGTGCGTGTGTGTGCGCGTGTGTGGTTAGCGATCATCTCGGCATCTCCATCATTCAGATCAGTGTTTCTCAAAGTGGACCCTCAGGGTTCCTTGGGGGGGGGGGGGGGGCCTTATAGGTCCCCCCATAACTCAGAGAGTTATGGGGGCCCTTGAGATGGAACCGTTTGAGAGCCACAGATTCAGATGAACAACTATACCATACACCTCTGGACGTACAGTGCATCGCTGTCTTTCAGAGATACCAAGAATTAAAACATCTTTAGTATGGAATATCACTACTAGAAAACAAGTCCATGTGTCTGTGTGTGTCCCACCGTCTTCACTCGTTGTGGTTGTTGTTGTTGTTGTTGTTGTTTCAAGGCTGAGGTGCTTTCTTGGACCACAAGGTCACCCTTGTTTGTTTTTTTGGCACTTTCAAAATAAAAGTATTTGAAGAATGACCTGGCATTTAAGTCTCTTCAGCTTGCCTTTTGAAGTGCTCCCCAGATGTAATCTATTAGTGTCCATACAGTAAATCACCAGTTGAAAGAAACACTGGATTGTTTAAAGAACAACACAATAACACCTTTTCAGCACTGATAATACAACCGAGGAACCAAATAATTTAAAAAATGAAAAAGGTAAGGGAACAACACAATGACGAATGAGTGAAAATACTGCATAGTACAACTGTCCTACAGCTGTCCTTCCTTTTCTGCGCAGGACAGAGGCCAGTGGGGACTTTTTCCAAGTGGAGACGGACTCATCAGTTTTTCCAGGGGACGGTGGAAACATTCCATCAATAGGTGTCCAGTCAAAACAAACCAAATATAAACATTTATCACCTAAGAACGTCGCAGAGTTCGCCGCTGGCTGATGTCTCCACGGTATGAAGTATGTCCACAGCGTTGTCGAGACCCCTGAGGTCAAGCTCAGAAGAACAGCTGAGCCACAGCAATACGTTCCATCCCTTTAAAGTAGAGAGGTGGCTGCTGGGAAAGTGAGTCCTGTGATATGTGTGAGCATGTATAGCATTATTCAGGTTCACTGCTATTGGTGGTCTTTTCCCACTCTATGCTCTCCTCGCTGTGTGTGGGGGAGGGCAGGGCCCCTGTGGCCCCTGGAGGACGCATCCTCAGTCCTTGGAAACGCCGACACTCGGGGCAAATGCGGATATGGCTGCACCCTCTCGCCACCAGGGCAGCCTCCTGTGCCAGTCTATGAGAGAGGGGCTCGGTTAGACCGGTGCCCGCGCATAGCTTGCCGTTGCTGAGACTCACAGCGGCGGCTCGCGCCCGCCGCTCCTCCAGGGGTAGGGGCCGCGGTCGCAACGTGGAACCCCCCCGCCGGCGGCGCATTTGCAGGCTGTCGCGACACAAGACGATGCCCTGGAGTTCTCGTAGCATCTCCTCACACATTGACTGCTGCAAGCACAGACACAAGGAGAGAAAGACAAGGAGGAGGGGGGTGAGAGGAGAGGGAAAGAAAAGAGAGAGCTAGAGACCAGACGACTCACTGACTGACCCACTGAGAGATGTCGCATACATGGAACATATTAAGCGAAGTAACGATCATATTTACAGCATAGAGACACAGCTGGCAGACCAGGCAAAACAACAAGGACAACAAAAATCGCACTTGTGTGATGTGAGGGGTGCTCTTATCATTATACATCACATTCCATGGTCAGACAATAATCAGACTTTCTAGTCTAGTCATGTGGTCTAGTAGCCATGTATAGTGGCGAGATTTTCATGATTGACTGGCCTCTAAGCCAATGGGAGACTATGGCCATATGGCCAACAATGGGATATTTCTGGCATGAAGGCAGCCCTTGATGGCTGATTTCACCCTTCTGCTGGGACACTAAGCCCCACGGCCAATGGGACACTAAGCCCCACAGCCAATGGGACACTAAGCCAGCTCTCCTCTCCTCTCCTCCACCGCACCATGACTAGAGACTGCAAACGCGACTACAGAAAGCCCCACTAAGGTACAATATGCAAGACAATGGAATGCAAGCTGATAATGACTTGAGTCATTTCTTGTTTTTCATAAATCTGTGCTATTGAACACACTTTGGGTTTGTGTGTTGGTTAAAAAATATTGAACCAATGGATAGTATTAAAAAGCTCTTCGACAAAAGCCTCTGTTTTTTCATTACTTGAAAAATGAACATTTTGGAGTTATGGAATTGTTTATGACTCTCCATTAGAATTCCAATATAAAAATACATTTTAAATTTCAAACACGTGTGAATATTTTCTGGGATTTACTTCCTTAATGGATCCAGTGGTTTGTGAGATTAGGCCCTCAGAGAAAGACACAACAAGACACAAAGCTCAACAGACAGTACTGTAGATATACGCCTTCATGCAAAACAGACACATGGGAAGACGTTCACATGTCTAAAGGACTTACACACTGGGGGTATAACGAACAAAAAACACACGAAAATCACAGGCGAATATTTCATATCACAACTATTAATAATAATAATAATAATAAACCTTTATTTGTATAGCACCTTTCTTGACATGGAATGCAGCTCAAAGTGCTTTACAGAGCAATTGATTAATTCATGCAGGTTATAATGCATTTATTCGCAGTGAAATCTACGTTGCTCTGAATGAACATTATGTTGCTTCATCATCGGCGTATAATACTCAGATAGATGTATCGGCGTATAGATGTGTAAGTATTACAAACAACAGCTCAACGAATTATATTTTCGGATTGGAACCCCACAAAAACAATAGCCTGGGTTCCAGCCTGAATCGCTGCGTTCCGTAAATCTGTTTTGTCACTCGCTATACTCAGTCTGGCAGCAGGCAGCAGACTCGTATTTCATAACGCCACCTGTTACGTAGCTACGTTGTTGGTGATACGTCATCAGCCAGCGCCATGCAGCGCACATTGATACGTCAAACTGGTCAAACTTTACAAATCTGTTTACATTCTCCGTGAATGAAACAATTGTTGTGATTGGTTGAAAAATATCGTATCCGGGGGAAATACATCTGACGGATATTCCGGCCCGACATTTCCGGCTATGCAATCTCTGCCTTGTATTGTGACCAGGCTTTTCTCTTCGCAGATGAATATGGCTGGGACCGAGGCTATTTCCAGACTGAGTAGCGAGTGACAAAACAGATTCACGGAACGCAGCGATTCAGGCTGGAACCCAGGCTACAAAAACAATGCCTCCACTGTTTACGGTCATTTAGAATTAAACATGGACCATCTAAGACCATCAAAAGAAGCCACATCACAGGGGTGTTGACTTTGACATGCTGAAACTTTATTGAGAACATTAAGAGAAAGATCACAGCATTGAGTTGATTTGAAAGGAACATTATCACAGCAGATAAACAGGTTGTACTGTAAGGCATGTCTCAAATTAGAGTAGGCTGGTCATCAGTGACAATAAAATAAATAAAATACATGGCTCTCATAATCTGCACCATAAGTGTTTCTTCACTGGCATCAAAGTACTGTATTTTTTCTACTAAACCTAAACTATTAGTCTTCTACTGTGAATACAGACCTGACCATAATTGCGTATTGTCGCTGTCGGGAGGAAACCTCCTAACTCCATTTTTGAATAAATCAATGCTATTGAACACCCTTTACGTCATTAAAAAGCACTTCGAACAAAACCTCTCAACTCCATTGGACCCTCAAACTGTCTGCTAAAGCAGCTAACTTCACCATTCTCCCCCTCTAATTGACACAATAAGTCACAATACCAACTTTGATGAGGCAGTATTGCATTGTTTTAAGGTTTTCTTAATTTCCTGAAAAATGAACATTTTGGAGTTAGGTGGTTCCCCCCCCCCGACAGCATAGATATAGATGCACTACTTGAGATATAACCTTTGGTTTTGTGCTGTTTAGGTCTCACAGGCTAGAGCAGGGGTTCTCAACGTTTTTGGCCGGGGACCCCCGGAAATGCTTTGGCAATGTCTCGGGACCCCCGCCCCGCCCCCTCCCGACCCCCAATATAAATTGACTGCTACAATAACATTAAACCATTTTGGGCGGGAACCCCTTTTGGTGTTTTAAGCATTATGTTATAATTTAGCTATTGAAAAATAGCAGATCTACAAGCTCATAGCGCGCCACCGAGTGGCGCGCTACGAGCTTGTAGGTCTGCTATTTTTGAAAAATCGTGGGAAAAAAAATCAAAAAAAAAAATTTTTTTTAAAAAAATTGGGGACCCCCTAAAATAATTTGGCGACCCCCCGAGGGGTCGCGACCCACGGGTTGAGAACCCCTGGGCTAGAGCGAGACAGAGCAACAATGCTTGACGGCACATGTGGGGACTGCAGGAAGGGTTCCTGCATGGCGGTCAGAGCTGGTGGGGTAACGTTAACCTAGCGGTATCGTGCATGTGAGGGTGCATGGGGGCCGTTGTGTGCCAGGGAGGGGAGAGGGAGACAAAGCAGATGCAGGTTAGATAGCCCTGCCTCACCTCTGTTCCCGGGCTGTGCCTCAGCATCCAAACAAACTCCAGCACCGCCATGAAGATGGCCACCAGCAGACCACACACCAGAACCACGAAGATCCCTCCTATGTTCTCCATGCCCAGACCTGGAGGACGAAAGGGTAGATGAGAGAGAGAGAGAGAGGCGTATCAGGCCCGGCGCCACCGGGGTGCCAGACGGGGCCTGGCACCCTCAGTTACAAATTCTTCACCCTCAGTTTAAGTTCATGTACATATTGTTTTACTAAATGTGTGTCCCCTCACCATTTTCAACTGCCCCCTCAGTCATTTCATCCTGGAGCCGAGCCTGAGGCGTACCGTGCGATGATGACGTAAAACAATGCGTTTTGACGGTGCATCATGGGTGCACACTTGTGCATATTGCAGGAGAAATACACTGTGTATTTATTTTATCCTACCCTAGATAACCTCCTCACATCAGGAAAAATAGGATTTTGGTTCAAATTTGGCAAAGTTTGCCATTAACATCAAATGATCTAACTACTTTGTAATAATTATAATAATAATATTAAAATGTTATCATAATGCCCCCAAGCAACACATGCAGGCCAGAGCTTACTGTACCTTCTCAATGTTTTAATAAAAATCACACCCGTGTGAACTGAGTGGTGCAAGGTCTTATATAGCCTGATCAGCTGTGGTCGGACGTAATGTCAGTGTCCATGGTAACCATGCTCACCTGTGCACGGACAGGTAGGTACACAGGTACACAAACATAAAGACAAAGCTAGTTGTTGGAGTGGTTTGCACCACTCAAAAAATTGGGCAGTTAAATTTTGCTTACAATTAAATCAGGCAGAAAATAACACCCTCTGCATACAAAGCTTCGATGCAACAACCACAGTATCACTCCCCATAGGTCCATTCTGTGAAGCAATTAGCTTTGAGCTTTAGCTGAAGATGCCAACACTATCAGTTCCAACACACACCTTCCTCTATTAAAGCAATTAAAACATTTGAAATCATCATGCTCAGTTATCAGGCCCTGAACAGACATAAAACGATAGCAGAACACCTACAAATCCAAAATTCGAAATGCAGAATCAGCAATTATGAAGTTGACATTGACAGATCGAGGCCTATCATCTAAGCTAAGGTTTCTGTTGGGAGAGGATCCAAGCACTGCAGGCGGAACAGCTATAGGTTTGTTTTCTCCTGTCATAAGAAAACCATGAGAAACACCCATGTTGTTTTCTTTCATATTGTTAGGGGAGATGAAAACCATGAGAAACACCCATGTTGTTTTCTTTCATAGTGTTAGGGGAGATGAAAACCATGAGAAACACCCATGTTGTTTTCTTTCATAGTGTTAGGGGAGATGAAAACCATGAGAAACACCCATGTTGTTTTCTTTCATAGTGTTAGGGGAGATGAAAAAGGTCATGCCAGTGAAGTGGTCCACAGGGTATATAGAGGCAAGGATGGGTTTAAAGGCCGACAGATAAGAAGTGAAGCGACAACAGACCTTTGGCACGATGGTCCTCCTCCTTTGGACACTTGCCCCCATCCCACCACTTCCTCTTGAGGATCTCCAGTCGGTTGTCCTCCTGAAGCTTCAGAATGGCCAGATCGAACTCATCACGATACACTGACCCTGCAGGACACACCGAGGTCAAAGAGGTCAAAATCATCAAAATCATCTTTCTTCTGCTCTAAAGTACATGGTTTAGAAAATATTGTTGAAAAAAGACTCCCTTTTAATGCCAAAATATAAAGCTTAAATAATTCCTGCCCCTGTCTAGCAGTTGGTCTGCTAGTATCTTCATTGCCTTGTGGTTTCTATCTAAATCTCTTGCGTGAGGTTAACAAAATATCTCTCAGCCTCTCAAGCATCCACATCTTCCACAATCTCCCAACTCTCCAGAGACCGTCTGCAATGCAGCCGTGCTTAGAAAGAACAACAATAGAGAACGACAAAACATCCAGTGCAAGCTCTCATCTTCTATCAGGAAAAATGCTTGTCAAAACTGGAGGTTAATTTCCCATAACATTATTTGGAAAGATATTTGATCATGTTGATGATGCTGTTCAGTAATTACCTAACCAGACCAAACCCACTTGGGTTTCTCTATTCTCTGGATGTGTGGAAATCTCCAGATATCCACCTTACTGGCCTCTCACTTCCAAGCTAGAGCGCTTCTTATTACTGACCTCCCATGTCTTAGGTTGAGCGCTCTGGAAATACAGACAGGCAGAGGAGAGGGCATTTTGAAATTGTGCCCGTCCCGTCCGTCCTCCCTCCCCCCCAGCCAACCCCCCCGTCCTCTCACCCAGTGGCATGCCGATGCCATAGCCCTTGGTGTCCAGCAGTCCTCCTATCTGCGTCAGGTTGCAGTTCCTCTGATGGTAGTACTCGTTCATAGTGCTCTCCAGCAGGTACGCGTAGTTGGAGTTGAGAACGCGGGCGATGCCCTCCTCCGTGCTCTTCACAAACACGCTGGGCTGCTTGGAGTGCATGAAGTTCCACATGCGCTGGTAGGTCTGGTAGCGGGAGTTCTGTCAAGCACAATGACGTCAGCACATATTATACAATACTACGCATGTAAGCCTATGGTTAGGCATGATTCACTCAACTCACGATACGATTCAAATCACAATACTAGTTTCACAATACGATTTTTTAAGATTTTGCAACCCTCCGCTTGAGGAGTCCATGCTGCTTCTTTTCACCTGACAGGGGGAAGTTTCCCCAGCCAGACGTAGTGTGTGGAAGGAACACGTTATTCCGACCAGTTCCTTTCCCCTCCATCAGGTGCCCCGGCTGGCCAGGGGGAGGTAGTTTAGAGACCAGGATTACTGCATGTTTTTTGTGAGGGTACCAACCCTAGGGGACACTTGGAGCACATGCAAACTCCACACAGAGAGGTCCTTTCGCCAACCACGGCTCGGGTATGGGCACTGATGACGCGGAGGAGAGAACATCAATTCTCTTACAAACATCCTGTATTTTTGACGCACCCTCTGCTGTTTGCATCACGATTCAAATTGTGATTTAATCAAGATTTAAATTGCCACGTTCGAATAAACTTTAAAGCGGTTTACGATATATCCTTTCCTACCTATGATACAGTACAACATACACTGTACATAACTACACGTACTTTACAGTACTACAGTACTACATAAGGACAGACACTATGGTGGGAAATATGAACATTCGACTGTGAATAATATGATATTTCAAATACTCCATAGGCCTATACATCTTTCTGTAGTAGACTTGTCTCAAACCCTCTGATCTGTATGTATGTACAGAGGTGTACTTTGTGTGTCCTGTGGCACTGCTGCTGCCTGTTATATGCCCCTATCTTGAACCTTCTGTAGTTCACCCTGATGTGGAATAGAGTTTCCCCATAACAACACTCACACAGGGGCAGTGGGATATATTTAGGGTTATGAAGAAGGAGCAAACAGCCACCAAAACGGTAAACAAAGCCGTTTGTTGCCTCGAGCGACCGCTATTTCAATCTTCGGGAGATTGGATTTCATTTTGTTTGTTTTTCTGTGCCGTTATATTGGCTGATGGATTTATTCAAGTGGAGGTTTTCTAAATGGCTGCGCTGGAGTTAGGTAAGCGCAAGTCTTTCAATCATCGTGCTTTTGATTTGTTTTCGTGTGACTCCAGAATAAAATCTTCACTTAACTCGTCCGATTCGTCACTTTACCTTTAGGGCGAGTGACGAATCCGCCTGGGTGACGGCAGATGGCTGAATGCTGGTCGAGCGCTGGCGCTTTGGCATGGGGGGTCAGATCAACATATGGAATGAATTCTGTACTGGCCATATATGGAGCGTGTCTTGAGTGTACAGGGTTTGATGAGGGTCAGATCAACATATGGAATGTCAGAACAGGAAGGACGGGTGCGGCAGGATCAACATAATATGTTGATCGCACGCGTCCTTCTGACATACCATATTATGGTATGTCAGAACAGTTCAGCTCCATATATGGAGATCTAAGGGTTTGAGGTTTGAGGTCAGATGTAGAGTTGCTGGCCGGCTCCATATATGCAGATCTAGGTGATGATCCAGTCTTCTCCATGTATGGCTATCCAGGGTTTGATGAGGTCAGTGTCGTGATCTTCATATATGGAGATAGTCATATATGGAGATAGCCATATATGGTGGCGTGACATGTCACAAGGTGTGATGTCATGAGGCGTTACCATATATGGAGGTGTGATGTCACGAGGCGTGACCATATATGGAGCCCGACCAACTGATGGCAGATGCAGGTTTTCATAGTAAATGTGACCTATGGTCACCACCCCGGGTCCGTTTCTCCATTCTCCGACCTAAATCATCTCTAGGCCCCATACCAAATGGCTATCTACGACATACAAAGGTCAACTCTAAGGGGCGCTAGTGAGGAGCAAGTGTTAGTTCATCTGAGTTGGGGCAGGGGCAGTGCTCTGTCATCCTAAAGGGGAAGGATATTGAGCAGCAGTGCTGAGGAACAGACAGGAAACCCATAGAACCTGTGACTGCTGGAGGGCAGCAGGCAGGACGGGACGGTGACAAGGACGATAACGTTACATCACTGACAGACTATCGATTGAGGATACTTCTGAGGTCAACCTGTGAGTCTCTCTCTCTCTGTGTGTGTGTGTGTGTGTGTGTGTGTGTGTGTGTGTGTGTGTGTGTGTGTGTGTGTGTGTGTGTGTGTGTGTGTGTGTGTGTGTGTGTGTGTGTGTGTGTGTGTGTGTGTGTGTGTGTCTGTCTGTGCTGGTGCGTAACTGCATCAGTGCCAACGGTGTATCACTCCCCAAAAGTGACCATAATGTCAACATGTGCCTTGAAAGAGGGGGGGGGGGGGGGGTAAGGCACATGTTGACTTCTCGGGACCTCCGCGCTTAGCAAGGGGGAAGTCCAGTTCTTAGTGTTTTTGATCGTTCATAAAAAAACACCATCAAACAGAACACCATAAAACACAAATGTTTGGTGAAACCATGTGACTCCCATTGGAAAAGCATTGTGGTGGCCATTAAAAAAAGAAGAAAAAAAAACGACCAAACATTTGTTTCTTGGTGTTTGATACGTGTGTATGAGGCCTGAGACAGCGCTGTCAGTGCAGATCCACAGGTGTGTACAGTAGTATGTGTGCAAGGGTCTATGAATATGTAGGAGTGCATGCATAAGCATGTATTATATGTCTGTTGGGACCTTGAAGAAGGTCATGGTGGATCCTCCATGCATGGTGCCGTACTCTATGGCGGTCTGGTCTGCCAGGTCGTCTACAGACTCTATGGGAACCTCCATGCGTTGCACCGTCAGGAAGGCGGCCAGGTTGGCAGTGTAGGAGGAGATGATGATTAATGTGAAGGCCCACCTGGGGATGACACAGACAAAACATAGATCGAACACAGACAGACCCTGAAGTAGACCTTGTAGGTCGGAACACGTTGGTGCCTTGGAATCTTTTTCTTTGCAAGTCTGCATTTTACACCTTTTGGGAATTAAGCAGTATACTACTTACATTTTTGAACATAGATGTATTGTATACAAATCTAGGTAGGCAAAAGGTGGATAAAGACAATTTGTCCCGTTTTGCCAAGTATGATAACAGTAAAAGACAACAAGGAATGTGCACATGAGACGAAAGGACAGTACCGTACTACCGTAGGGAGTTCAATACAATGACCCGTGGATGGAGCAATGGATGGATAGAACGATGGATAGAGGGATGTTCGTGGATAAATGGTAACACTGCAGAGAATGCAAGCGCACGCACGCACGCACGCACGCACGCACGCACGCACGCACGCACGCACGCACGCACGCACGCACGCACGCACGCACGCACGCACGCACGCACGCACGCACGCACGCACGCACGCACGCACGCACGCACGCACGCACGCACGCACGCACGCACGCACGCACACACACACACACACACACACACACACACACACACACACACACACACACACACACACACACACACACACACACACACACACACACACACACACACACACACACACACACACACACACACACACACTCCCCCTGTAAAACAGAATACTGTACTGAATGTGTTATTTATTTATGAGAGACTGACAAATGATCAAAGCTCTCTCAAGATGAAATACATCCACTGAATGATCAACATGGCATAAATCACAACACGCATACTGTATGTATGGCATGGGAGTGCTTCGAAGTATCTGAATGAGCACGATGTTTTCTCAAATACTGTACATGTTGTGTGCAACTGGGAGCATGCATATATAGTATGCATGAATAATGTATGTATAATGTATGCATTATCTGTGCGACTGAATGTTAAGGATGGAGTTGCTGAAAAAGAACACTAATTGTGCTCAGCATATATACCTACCCTGGGTAAATAAAGGTAAAAACAAACTAATTACATTTACTTAAGTACTGTACTTAAGTACAATTTTTGAGGAATTTGTACTATACTTAGAGTATTTTCAACTTCCAATACTTCCAATACACTCAGAGGCAAATATTGTACTTTGACTCCACTACATTTATTTTGAAAACTTTAGTTACTAGTTACTTTGTAGATTTTGATTAACCACTTCAGCCCTATATACATTTTGAGCATTTGAAAATAGCCGATCTACAAGCTCACAATGCCTTGCGATGCGACACATTGTGAGCTTGTAGATCTGCTATTTTCAAAAGATCTGTATACATTTTAAAACGTGAAATGAGATGTTCTGCATAAAGACTAATACCTTTGTACTTTTCCGTATTGATACTTTTACTTAAGTACAACATTTGAGTACTTTTCCCACCACTGGTAAATAATGGTAAAAAATTAAAGCATGCGGACACACGTGTGCGCGGTCCTCTGTGCCACTAACCACACTCCGCTGACGCAGCGCGTGGACAGAGCCCTCGGGGCGATGGTGGAGCCTTGTTGCATGAATCCTCCGACGGGGAACCAGAAGCTGTTGCCAAGCGAGTACTGGTTGATGAGGAGGTTACAGCGGCCCTTCAGGCAGGGGTGGGGATTGTACCACTCATAGGGGGTCAATCTGAAGGAGGACACAGTCATAACAGTATAGGTCATATAGGGGGTCAATCTGAAGGAGGACACAGTCATAACAGTATAGGTCACATAGGGGGTCAATCTGAAGGAGGACACAGTCATAACAGTATAAGTCAGGGGTGGGCAACTGGCGGCCCGGGGGCCACATGCGGCCCCCACCTTCACTTAATGTGGCCCTCAGGTTAATGTCAGAATACTGATATAATATTGGTTTCAGCTGTTACTATTCCACAACATGCAAACATGACCCGCTGTTATTACTTCAGTCGAAATTAGTAGCTCATTGCTTCAACAAAAGTATAAGGCATTTGAAATTACATAAAAATGTAAATTTTCAGGATTCCAATTCAAAAATAGCGAAAATTCAAGATTTCAATTCGAATATAGACGAAAATAGCCGATCTACAAGCTCAAAACGCGTCGCAGCGCGGCGCGTTTTGAGCTTGTCGATCGGCTATTTTTCCCACAACATTAATATATGGCCCTAGGGAGTGAGTGTGGAAATATAGTGGCCCTCTCCATCGTCAAAGTTGCCCACCCCTGGTATAAGTCATATACAATGTATAACAGTCAGAGACTTGAGACAGAGCGAGAGAGAAGCAACAGAGAAATGAACTTGAACCGCCAAACAAGAACAAAGTCGCATTTTGGTTCACTGAGCGAACCTGCTTTTCACATCAACATAGGCCTATACACTTCACTATGACCGAAGGAACGCTAATTGGCATGCTCAACTGTTGCGGCATATGGCAGAACTGACAGCGGTGTGCTACCCAGGGTCATTTCGTCATTTCACCACGGCTGAAAGGGAAGGCTTCATACTGCTAACAAACAACAATAAATAGAATTAATGAGCAATTAATGAGCCCACCTGCCAGGCTGTCATGACAACACCCACTCTCACAGGATTATATTTCTGTGTGTGTCTATATGACTGCAAGTGTGCCCTGCTGGGGACACTGCCACTTATTTATACTCTGCCACATTGTTATAGGGCATAGCAGTGCATGGTGGCCATGTGATTCTGTAAAAGACGAAAGAGAAAAAAAACGCAACAACAACAAACTTGTGTGTGTTACCGACGTGTGCAAGCGTGCTTAAACACGTATGAGTGACAAATAAAATTGTCTTGAAATGTGACACCTCAGGGGTTTAACAGCGCAGTAAATGGGCATAAACAAGCCCACAGAGACCACTCCTCCTGCCTGTAAATGTGACACATATACGACTCGGAGACTCGGAGAATCTTATTAGTGCCAGAGCCACAAGCCGTGTGATGTGTCAAGTTTGATGTCAGTAGGTGCTTCATAAGACTTCAATTACATGTGAGTGACAACCAGATATAGATTCTATTGTGTTTGTGCATCCATGCACCTGTAATAAGCACCCATAGACCTTTAGTATTATCTTGTTCTAGCATGCACCCATGCACTTTCTTTATATTACGGTATCTTACAAATCTCTTTCTCGTGTTCGCTCTCTCTCTTCCCTTGTCCCTCCTCTTTCTTTCTCCCCTTCCATGTATGGAACACTACACTACTACTACCACTACACTGTGTACACTAGTACACTACATGTTGATGGTGATATCTTTACCTGGCCACAAGAAAGAGGACACAGCTGACAGCGAGGTAGGCAAGCAGCATGAAGAGCCAGACACCAGGGGAGAAAGGGTCCAGGAAGGAGAAGTATCCAGGCCTCCGACTCTACAACACAAACACAGATAAATCCTGCTTAGATGGTGGAACTCTGCACTGGGCCTGTTGTTGAGTCCTAATAGGTTACATACACTGATTCAACAGAGGCATCATTAGCAAACTAGATCAAGGCCAAGTTCAAGGCACACTTTTTAGCGACAAAGACAAATGAGTATTTGTTTCTCTATCTATTGGTCCTCCATGTTTGGCTCACTGTTTCTGCAACCCCGTGGAATTAACTTGAACTCACAGAACAGGAAATGACTAGCGTCAGCAAAAATAGGCTGGGATTTCTTTGCAACGTTATGCACCTGAGAGAGGTCATACAGATTTAACTGTAGCACCTGAGAGGTCATACAGATTTGTGGCCAGAATTTTCCTGCACATACAGTACTGTACCTTCCAACCTGTTTCTGTTCTCCAATGTAAGTGACCCAAACCATCCAATAAAAGAGAAGGTTAAAACACAATCCAAATTCCGTCCTCATGAAGGTGGTGCAAATATTCAAAGATATAGGTTTCCGGTGCAACTACATACACTGATGGGCCTAGCAGAATTACAGCACAGAATGACCCAGTCTCCACAACATCTACACCACTCGTTGTATGAAAAAAGCCCACAACATCATTAAAGACACCAGCCATCCCGCAAAAAATACCCTGTTCAAACCACTCCCTTCCAAAAAACGCTACCAGAGCATCAAATATCGCACCACCCGTCTCAGTAACAGTTTCTTCCCCCAGGCAATCAGGCTGCTGAACAGCTGACCTTGAACTGTATTGCACTGTATTGTCACTTCACTTGCACTTTTTTTATGTGTTTTTGTCTTTTTCTTTGCACTATAGATGTTTGTTTATGTCCTGTGTATGTAAGACTGAGAATGCTCTGAGCAAAATAATTTTCATTGTATTTATACTCTGTATCTATACATATGACAAATAAACTTGAACCTGAACCTGAGTTGAGATAAAGAACCATCTCTAAGTCCATACTAATTATCCATAATGTATAAATTATAGATAGACAGATAGGCATTTTCGGTGAGGGATCAGAATAAATTATGGACATATTGTTGTAATACCTGCAAACACTTGCCACACCTCATTTTAAGACGAACATGCCAGGCGCATAGGTGAAAAATCAACTGCGACGGAACGGGCTGAGGTAAGTAGTGACTTCTTAGTAGTGGCTGTCATGCTTTTAACAGAGTTAGAATCGTGCTAAGACACCCGACTCGGCCCGAAAAAACGCCATTTCTTTTTGCGCTGCGCATGAGTCCAAATCTGTGCTCCCCCACCTGGAAACAAAGTTAGGCGCCCCTGGAACATGCCCATGGGTACCCCAGATGTGCACGTAAACATTTTGGTAATTGTACAATGTGGGCGCTGGGCGTGAACATGAGATCTGCATCAAGCTAGGTGAGCAGGCACCTCAGTGGTCCTTGTCTCTCTCCACTGGCTAGGAGGAAAACGATCCCAGTTTTTAAATACGGTGCTGGACCCAAAAAGTGATCAAATGAAAAAAATGTGGAATGTCCGCACACACTATAATTCTGCTCCCCGTCCTTAAATAGGTGAGAATAAAATAGGTGTTGTCACTCAATCAATCAATTAATAAACCAATCGGCTGTATATGAAGATCCACTACAGAACAAGTTACAACAGTATCAATACATCAATTAAGGGGCCATACACTCACGGACAATAGGTTAACGTTTTGCCCCTCCAGGCTTTCTCAGGTTACATGGGTAAGGCCTTGAAATTGATAATTGATTGAGTGACGACACCCATTTGATTCTCACCTATTAAAGGATTTCAAGGCCATAGCCATGTAACTTGAGAAAGCCCGGAGGGGTGAAACGTTGTTGTTGTAGGTTGAAATAAAAAGGACGGGGAACAGAATTATATTGTGTGCGGACATTCCACTTTTTCTTCATTCTCTCACCACTGGCTCCCAGTGAAGCAAAGAGTGGCATTTAAGATTCTTTTGTTTTGTGTTCAAAGCCAGTAACGGTCTTGCACCTGGATATATTGTGGAACTTTTAGAACAATATCTCAGCTCCAGGTCACTCAGATGTGACAGTCAGTTGTATTATATATGAAGATCCCATGGTCTAGAGAGCACAGTAAGGACGGGCAACCGTGCCTTTGCCGTGTTGAAGCAAAGTTGTGGAACAAACCCCCTTTGAGGATCAAAGCTACCCCCACCCTAGGGACTGTTTTGTGTGTGCGTGTGCGTGTGTGTGTGTGTGTGTGTGTGTGTGTGTGTGTTTAGCCTCTACTTCCTCCAGTTGTGACTGACTGACAGTGTGACTGGATTATTGCTGTCCTAGTCTAGTCTTCTTTGTCTTGTCCAATGTTTTTTTCTCTTTCTTTCTTCAGACTGCGCCCCAGGCCAGTGTATTAACTGGATGGAGGGCGCATTAACCATTATGATAATATGAACCTATGCATCGGTTGGAACTAGCAATGACACCTGCATTCCTCATTTGTGTCACTTTGTGCTGGGTGCAAGATGGCCCTCAGTATTCTATTCAAATGGGTCTCCTCTGAGGACATGTGTTGGTGGGAGAGGAAGGAAGGCACTGGTGCAACTCGCGCATACCGGCAGCAGAAGAACCCTGCCTCTCATAAGATGCAACGGAAAAGTTCTAGCTGCACTCACGTGTAAAAAATGCCCCATCAAACTTTCAGATGTTGTTTTTCTCCCAGTGTGGAGGAAGAATGATTAGGATTTTTATTGTATTCTCTCACTCTTGAAATATATAATCCATTGGTTTCTGTTGTGTGTGAACAATAATAGTAATTCAAAGCTGTCCTCAAAACCACACCTCCAGTCGCTGTCATAAGAACGGGAGGTGCGCTCATGAACACGGCAGCAGAGCCTGTTTGTCCATGGCTGCACGCACACCTGCCGCCCATCAAGTATAATTTATGCTTCGTCCCGCGATGGTGTCGCCCACGCAGACCTCTACACTCACAATAGTCGCAAGGGTGATAGTCAACACATCCTCTACCTTTTCGGAAACCTGCTTGTTCCTGTCTAAGTTCTTTGTCTATCACATCCAATAATCTTTGTAAGATCATTTTGGCAAGGTTTTCGCTGGGGGTAGACAAAAGGGTGATACCACACCAGTTGTTGCAGTTGCTGAGGGCACTGTTATTTGGGATCTTCACAATTATACTTTTTGTCCAGTCGTCCGGTACCTTCTTCCCTTCCCATATGGCTCTGCAGAGTGGCTTTAGCAGTTTAGCTGCCAGCTCTGGATCTGCTTTGAACAGCTCTGCATTTAGGCTGTCCTACCCAGGAGCTTTCCGGTTCTTGAGGGATTTGATGGAGGAGATGATTTATTCTATCTCTGGTGGTTCAATCTCAACATCAAGGTCAGCTCTGCTTCCTGTATATCAGCCTCTAATGATGATTCTGTTGAGGATTTCCCTGAAGTGTTCTGTCCATCAAGTTTCTATTTCAGTCTCAGATGTAAGGAGTCATCAATTTTTGTCCGTGATTGGCGATCCTGTAAACAGTGCCTTGGTCCCCTCTTATGGCTGCATCTTCTGCCTGTTTTACAAGGTCCTCCATGTAGGCCCTTTGGTCTGCTCTATAAGTCATGCCATGGTGACCCTTCTAACTCAGCTTGCAGTTGTTTATAGAAAGCATATTTTACCTCTTCATCACTGTCGTTAGTGAGGGCGTAGAACTGGATGATGTGCTTTCCTGTCATCCTAACCTTCATAAGCCTGCTGTTGATGGGTTTCCACTCCATCAGACATCAATCTGTTCCTTTCTTCAGTATAATAGCCACCCCTTCATGATGTAGGTTGTCATCCCTACCTGAGTAGAGTACTGTCTCCCCTGTGCTGGTCTTTTGTCTGCCGAATCCTATCCATCTGCTCTCACTGATACCAAGGACGTGCAGGTCGTAGCGCCTCATTTCGGGTTACTTGGGCCAATGTTCCTGTTTCGTACATGGTTCGTACATTCCAGAAACCAATCTTGGTCTTACATTTAGCACTCAGGACTTCCAACTTCCCATCAATAGCTTCCTTTCGGCTCTCACTACTACCATTCATATACGATTATCATCGGGTGGTCGGGACAAGTCATTCCGTATATTCGTGTTAATTTCCTTTGTTGCCGTTTCCGTAACGTAATGTTATTTACGGTACTGGGTTGTTAGCCCTGTGCCCAACCCCCAACCTGGAGGACCACTCTTCTTCTCGCTCTTTGTCCTCTACCCTTTGACCTGTACAATGTATGGCGTTACATTAATTAATGTCTGCAGAAATAGCTCCATGCACACATAAGAAGAAGGTCATTATTATGGCAAAATAAACACATTTGGAAGGTTACATCCACTGCAACTAAACATTACAACATTATTTAGACTTCACTTATTTGACCTACTGTACTGCATGGCTGAATTATGAATGGTAGCATGGAGTATCCCAGCCCGGGGATAAAAGCAGATAGACAATAGGCTTGGTCTAGCGTAGAAGGCTAACTGCATGCGTTGCATTAGCATGAGTAGCATGTACATGGTCTGTATTGGTTAGGCCGTGGCCAGCGGTACTATTGGGGCTAATGTGTCTAAAGAAGGTTTGGCAGCTAGCAGACTGACTGGGATATAGAGTCTAATCCCTAATGTTTATCCAGCACCAACAGCCGTTGTCCTATAAATGAAACCAATTACTGGAGAAATAGAGCGAAGCAGCAGAAAGATTGAGTGTTTGCAGTACGTGTTTATCTCAGAGAGAGAAAGAGAGATAGAGAGAGAGAGATAGAGTTAACCAAAAACTGGTGTCTGGAGTGTGTGTGTGTGTGTGTGTGTGTGTGTGTGTGTGTGTGTGTGTGTGTGTGTGTGTGTGTGTGTGTGTGCACGGGTTCATCTGATTGTGTTCTTCACTGCACTAGTGTTTCTATTATTATGCTATATAGTAGATACTACTGAGGCTCTCACCTGAATCAATTATTGCAAAAAAAAGCATACCAAAATGCTGCAGCAATACATATACTGATCCTCTTGAAATGTTCATTAACCACACAGCAGGTATGATTTTTAGAGGATCATCTTTTAAGATCATTGAATCTCCAGTTCGGCTTGCGCAGATCGAGGTTGAGGTTCGAGGTTATTGTGTCTCTAATCACATCAGTAATGACATAATATCTGTGAGACACACAGGAGGAAGAGGTTGGAGGGCAGAAGTGGAGTGTGACTCATTGACTTTATTTGCATGATTCAAGCTGGTCTGTAGAAAGCCACAATGTCTAAAGGCCATTTCAGACGGGGAGCGAGTGACGCAGGCGTTCTCGCCTGCGTCACGATCTGCTCACGAGGAGCGCCGGACACGTAGCATGAACAAAAAAGCCCACAACAAATCCAGGTCTATAGTCACCAGGTCCATAGTGCACTCAGGCGCGTAACTACCGTGACGCAGACCACGCGACTGCGTGGGGGCCCAGAGGCAAGGGGGGCACACGGCCGCCCACCCGCGCCGTCTGTAAAATGAAATTATAATACAGAGATGCAATGACAGTTGAGTTGAACAAAGTTTGGCGGAGCCTGCATGGTGGTGGCTGCTGCTATAGCACACACAGCCCCACACCATACCATAATATGCATAGGCAACATGTGCCCCGCCTCCCCCAACAGCTCTCCTGTCTAGAGTGTAGCGTCGGTCCCAGGCTGTAGGCTAATAACGTGAAGGAAGTCAGTAGTGTCTGTGGCGCACCGCAAGTGTGCATGCAGTGGGCTTTCCCAGTCTCGAGTCCCGACAGCCAGGTACGTGCCCAAATCACAACTACAATAATTGTACAGTGCCCCGCTGTTTATAAACCAACACGCAGTTTGGGCTTGTTTTTACAGCAGGCTGCTGCTGCTGCTCTGTTCACAATTGCGGAAGGCACGCTATGCCACGCTGCCACTCAAGTGACTACTGGCCAATCACAGCGCGTCATTTCTGGGACTTGTCAATTCAATCCAAAGAAACTTTATTGGAATGAGAAAACGCACGCGGAGGCTTCTGTGAAGCATAAACACAGAAGCTTGCCCTCACAGACGCCCCAGAGCCGAAGAAGGCATCTACCTATCTATGTCTATGATAGAGGATCTCGCCAGGTTCAACCAACTGACACACTGATAGCAGATACACTTTAACCCATTACACAACGCGATGTGAGCCTTGTAGATTAGTTGTTTTTGTTTGGTAGCATCACCGGTGCTCTCAAAGGTGATGGACGTACTCATGAAACTGAGTACGTCCCCCACCCCCCACTGCGCGCGTGGGTACAACAGGTACTGACAATCGGTACAGCACGTATTGCAAAACCGGGAGGGCAAGCGTTTCAAAGGGCATCGTTCACAGTGGGCACTGTAGCAGGCATTGGCACAGTTTAAATAAATGTAAATGTAACCCAGTAACTCTTGTCTTAACATAAGCCGTCTGAGTCTAAGCCTTGAGTAAGTCTTGTGTGGAGGGCTGGTGAGAATTAATGTCCTGTTTCCATTTTGTGAAATACCTTCCATCGCAGGGGCTTACCCTTGATCGATCTCTTTAATTAAGTATTAAGTCCTTAATGCTTTTCAGAGTAATACTCATATTCAAAAGAGGACTAAATTAAAGAAGTTGGCAATTACAGTAATGTTTAGTCTGAGAGAGTAAAGTTCATTCCCTGATGAAGGCTTAACCGAAACGTTGGATTAATTTGTCTTAACCTGCTGCGTCCTAATAAAGTATTGGCATGCGGCCACTTCCTTGTTTTTTCAAGATTCCCTCTTTAGTCTGAGAGAGTAACTGCTGAAACAGCAATAGGGCAACATTAATTTGTAAGAGTCCATGCAGATATGATATCTGATTGGCTAAGCAAACAAAGTATTTCATCATGTGACAAGATGATACTTTCACACATTATGGTCAATAAGAGAGTGAGACAAGATAATACACTTTCACACATTCTGGTTAATTTATAAGCAATATCACTCTAGTACCTACAGCCGGTAATCTGATTTGCCAGCGTGCCATTGTATGTGGAAGGCAAGGTCCTAAAACAGTCTGCACAAATTGCCAGCGATTTTACTAGTCTTTCAAACCCATAGAATATGTTGTCCTATGTAAACAACACATATCTCAAAAGAAAGACGAGTATGGACAGTGTGTTACCGCAATGTTCCATTCTTTAGTTATTGGCAGTTGAGTTATTGGCAGTTGAGTTATTGGCAGTTGCCTGGCAGTTCACCAAAAACAAAAAAATTGATAACTGGGAAGATCACGTTATTTCTGGGTGTCCTCTTACTCAGAAGTCCTTACTCAGATCACTCACAGGTTGCGGAAGACCGCCCTCTATCGTAAACACTGAAAACACCAAATATAGTACCTGTATTCACGTCAGTGTCAGTCTGTGCTTTGGATTGAAATGACGTGTATGTCAATGGCAGTCAATTAGTTAAATGCGTACTAGTTTTAAGTTGACAGTGATATAAGGTATTTTTATACATACATACATGTGCAATGTGGCATAATATTGTGCACTGGGGGTAGGGGCCCATCCCAAATACCCTGCACTGGGGGTAGGGGGGCCCATCCCAAATACCCTGCACTGAGGGTAGGGGGGCCATCCCAAATACCCTGCACTGGGGGTAGGGGGCCATCCCAAATACCCTGCACTGGGGGTAGGGGGGCCCATCCCAAATGCCCTGCACTGGGGGTAGAGGGGCCCATCCCAAATACCCTGCACTGGGGGTAGGGGGGCCCATCCCAAATACCCTGCACTGGGGGTAGGGGGGCCCATCCCAAATACCCTGCACTGGGGAAGCCACAATATGTTACGCGGCGCCACTGATCTTATCTTTTCCGGGTACAGCAAGGAGAGGCAGGTGTAAACAGTGTAAACAATGAACGGAGGTCTCTTCTTCCTGCCTATAATGTTTATCTTTTTATAGGATAATGGAAGCGTGTGGTTGGTGCTTAGGTGGTGGTGGGGTTGGTGGGGGGGGGGGGGGGGGGGCAGCAGATTGGAGAGTGCAGAGATAGGCGATTGGTTTGCATAGTGTGCGAGTAAGATGCTGGATTTAGACTTCAGATTTAGCACCACACAACACCACACTGCGTCAAAATATATGTTTTCATTGCAATAAAGTAGCATGACTGACTGATGCTGAGGTGTGCGTGTCGTGCGTGCGTGCGTGCGTGCGTGCGTGGGTTTAGGTCTAGGTTTGTGTCTATGCCAATGTGTGGACAGACAGTGAATAAGGCAGCTCTCTGCCCCCAGGACAGCTCTTCAATCTAAGGTGTTCTCTATTGACCCAAAACTAACCACTCTATCTAATTAGACACTCATTAGACTGTGAACGCTGGATGGATACAAATAGAAACACACAGAGGCAAGCAGACAGCACCTCAGCCACTGATAATTGTGCTGCTGCTACTGCATAATGTACTGGTGGTTGAGCAATATTTTTTGCAGATTGGCTGAGATTCAGCTGAGTGTGGTTAACTTATTATCAAACCCTGACCTCAGAGGCCCATCTGGTAAGATTGCATACCACATAAATTCCCCTTTCCGAGCTTGACTTCACCTTTCCTGTCTCTCTCGCTGTCATTATCAGAAATAATGAATACAAGAAAAAAGATGAGTTGGGGGACCTGTATAATGCAAATGACTTCTAATACCTTCAAGTACACATCCTTTACAGTGTTTTCTAGGCACACGATCATGACAAAAGCTTTCAAACATGCAGACTACTTGGCAACGTGAGTCACATGAAACTCTTCCTCAGGCAGCAATGATTAATTGCTTTAATTCGTTGCTGCCTGCGGAAGAGTTTTGTGATTAACGCATTGATTCAATATGCATGTTTTACTGTAGGCCTTGTGTTTGCCTGTGTGCCTATAGTCAATGCTGTAAAGGATGTATATTCCAATATGTTCTTTGTATGTCTCCCACCACATTTACTTTGGTCCTTTGCATTAACAACCAGCAAGCTCCTGTCAGAAGAGATCAGGATTCACTCAGGCTTGTAAGTAAGCCAGCCTTAGAAAATAGTAATATCTTTCTGCCAGGTTGGGTCTCACAAAAGACAGAAGTACACACAAGCACGCACACTTGCACATGCACGTGCGCGCATGCGTGCGTGTGTATTTTGCAGGTGCAACACGCACGCACGCACGCACGCACGCACGCACGCACGCACGCACGCACGCACGCACGCACGCACGCACGCACACACGCACACATGCACACACACACACACACACACACACACACACACACAGCCATGACTATAGGTAATTAATACTGAATTGGCACCTCTACTTCTTCACATTGATCACTGATATTGATCTGACTGAAATTTTAATTTAAACTTTGAAATGAGCAGCACACACTCTGGTTTCAAATCAATACTTCAAGGACTAAAACAAAACATTTGCAATCACAGAAATTCAAATAGTGAAGCCATGCTGAGGTATAGCCTGGTTATTAGACTGAAGCGTGAAGATAATCCACAATGTGAGGGCAGGGTCTATAATATATGGTCTGGAGCCAGGCTAATGCTGAGATACTCTTGAAATCATCCCTTAGGCTTAGCAGATAAGAAGTGTAAGATGCACATAGCTTCTTTCGATAGCTTGTTCAACAGGGATAAGACCCACGTCAGTTCCGTGACACCTCGTCATTCTACCCCCTGCTGGGCTGATTAAGAAACAATTTACCGTGCAGCACCATTTAATATAGCACCTGCTGCTAGCATCGATTGATTCCCCCACCGGTTGGTGCTCAATTGAGCCCCTTGCTGGTAGGGCATATTAGTCAATTGACGCCTGCAGAGAGGGCTCGAGGGATGGAAAGTGTGAGTTGAAAAAGAGGGGGAACGGGAGTGGCGAGGAAGGAACATTTCACATGGGTATGCTATGCTAATGAGCTTGTTCTAATCGAAAGAACCCTCCATGCAGCTTGTGCCAGTGCTGGAGGGTTTGGGGGATATAGGTTGGTGATTAATGGGCCATTAATGAATAACCACCGTTATTCTGTGGATCTCGACAGTTAGATTCTGTTGAAGTGTTTTCTGTTTGCAGCCAAAGAACAGGAGCACATATAACATAGGAATTAGTTTATCCGGGATTATTATAGGTGCAGTTAACTTTCTTTTGTTTTTCATGGTTCAATAAATGAATAAATAAACACTCTTACTCATGTGGTACATATATACCTACAGGGGAATCTGTAATTGATTCTTTTACAGAAGCATTGTGATTATAAATGACATTCACAGTTTAAAGCACATTTGAGATTCTTAAATTAATGTTCTGCTCAAATATTCACATCGATAGAATAGAAAGAATACTTTATTGGCCGTTGGCCGTTGGCCAATAAAGTGGGCAGTGGGCTATACACCAAAAAGCCGAAGCTTGTTTCTTCCGACTGAAGAGCAGAACAGATTCATGGTCACTCAGAGGGCCAGTCCCAGGACAACCAGAAGGGCGTTTGGGTTTGGAATGGAAACAGGACATTGAGAGATGGGGGAGATGAATGCAGTGATGGAAAAAGTACTCAAATGTTTTTACTAAAAGGGACATTTCAGCACGGAAGAAACTACAGTCACTCAATGTTAATACTATTTATAGTCGACAGTAGCACAATTTGAAATGTGCACCTATATGGTCAGACAAATAATGTAGTCTGTGTGTTTGACTAAGGTTTGACTGGATTGTTGAATTACTACAATGACCATAATGCATTGGTGCACTGCCCCTCCTTGTGTAGAGGGGGGAGGCTGTGTGGAGGTGTGACTCTAAAAACACATATTTGTACACATTAAAACCCCAGGAAAGTGTTTATTGTGCCCTGAACATCAGTCAAATAAGATCTGGTGGCAAAAGGGGTGAAGTGGCCCTTTAAGTAGCCTATTCAAATGTATACAATGTATACAAAAATCTACAAAGTAACTAGTAACAAACGTTTTCAAGTAAAAATACAATATTTGAAGTAAGAAGCAAATAAAGGGAAGAAAAGAGGGGGGGTAAACATTTTAAGCTAGTTCCACAACGCACGCACGCACGCACGCACGCACGCACGCACGCACGCACGCACGCACGCACGCACACACGTACACACGTACACACGTACACACACACACACACACACACACACACACACACACACACACACACACACACACACACACACACACACACACACACACACACACACACACACACACACACACACACACACATAGCACACACAAACAGCACAGCACAGAGATGCTAGAGATAGAGAGTGCTTGTGTTGCAAGCTGAGCCGTTAGGCGCGGCTGACCACGGGCTGTGGACTCTCAGCTGTGCGTATGGATTAACAGGGAGGGGCTGAAGGTTAACTCACCGGGCGCACTCGGTACATGATGCTGATGCCCAGAGTCATGTAGGGTTTGGAGAAATCAATGACCTTCTCACGTTCTGCTGTGATGGTCAGGCCCGCCACTGCTAGGTCAGCTTTCTGAAACGCACGCACGCACGCACGCACGCACGCACGCACGCACGCACGCACGCACGCACGCACGCACGCACGCACGCACGCACGCACGCGCACACACACACACACACACACACACACACACACACACACACACACACACACACACACACACACACAGGTTTTTCACAACGGATCTACTACATAATATCTAATGTTCCACACAATCTGAGAATACCAAAGGGTGAGATCTATTGGTAGGTTACTAGCGTCGCTGCATCATCGCCATATTCTGTCATGACAGACTCAATTACGCATGAAATCCAACCCGGCGCGCAAGCATAAGTGCAACGGACACTGGTTTTCTTTGGCTCCATGTTAATGAATGCAGCCGTCATCACTGGCCACGCACGGACCATCCGTTCAGAATACAAATGCATATAATAGCCCAGGGTGACCAGATGTCTCACTGTGGCCGAGTTTGGCGAAAACAGTCGCGACCCAAACCTGCCCACATGGTGTGTGCAACGCTTTTTTGGAGGCTCCCGAGTCCCTAATATGGTTATTAGTTAACAAACTTTTAAAATAGCCATCGTAAATGAGAAATGAATCGATGTTGAGCAACTGTATGGCTTATTTCTCAATTCTCACACAAGAAAATTACCAACTCTGGCATACCAGACTTGTCACCGAGCTCTCTCTGAAAAGACCCTGTAGGGAGGAATCCCAGAGTGGAGAGTAGTACTATCAAATGGAATGTACAGGTGAAGAGACAGAATATAAGAGAAAGAGAGAGACTGAGGGGAAGGACATAATGCATGAGATGAGATATAGTGAATATGTATGAAAGGGACTGAGAGAGAGAGAGTGAATACATATGAGATAATATGCGAATGAATATGAGAGAAAGAGCGAAAGTCAGATAATATAGATGACAGATTGACAGAATACATATGAGAGGGAGAGAGAGTGAATACATAATGAGAGAGAATATGTATGAAAGGGTGAAAGAGATAGACAATGAGAGAGGGAGATATAATGTGTATGAGAAAGAGTATGAAGGAGAGAGAGCAATAGAGCACCGAAGTCTGACGTCACTTTCAATAGAGGGCGTCAGTCCCCAGGTTCATGTATTTTTTTATTTGCATTGTAATCTCCATAGGGGGATTTTAGGTCGCTTCATATAAGAACTGTGTTTGAAAAATAAACCGACCACCCCGGCCTTTCTGTCAGGGGAGTGCGTCGTTAATGATTTCCATTCATATTTGATACAGCCAGTTTCTGGAGAAAATGGAATTAATGTGGCCGCAAAAGCCTTGAAACTACATATGAAGGCAATGTCGCTGCTAATATACATCATGCCCAGCTGTCAACACATTGCGTTCCTGAGATTCCTCGCTGACGTAAGTTCAGCTGGTGGTGACTCGACTCGTACTAACCACGAAACATTAAATATCAATAAAATAAAAATAAAAATAAATGTAATTAACATTCCGTTTCTGTTGTGCGACGGGCAGATGCAGCCACCCGCCTACCCGGAAATGTAGTCTCTGGGTTGTTTGGCTCGTTTCTAACGCTTATTTTGTTACTCTTTGGGTATATTTGTACATTTCCACCTTCAGTCGATGCTTCATATCCATATGAGTGAAAAGGCCGGGGTGATCGGTTTATTTTTCAAACACAGTTCTTATATGAGGCGATCTAAAATCCCCCTATGGAGATTACAATGCAAATAAAAAGTACATGAACCTGGGGACTGACGCCCTCTACTGACAGTGATGTCAGGACTTCGGTGCTCTATACAGAATGAGAGAAAGTCATCTACTGACAGTGGCAGAATAAAAGTAGAAATAGAAAAGTGTAGAATGTTCATTAACATTGATGTCAGCGCTGTACTTCTATATCAAATATGGGAGAGGATGTTCAGTTATCGCTGTATGGAGGTCTGGGGGTGTTTATTCAATTCCATAGAATCCATACCCTCATTAATTCACCAGTATACTGTATAAAATATATCAGTCAATTGCTTTCTGTTGCTGGATACAATGTAAGCTATGTTACCTCATGTCTCATGAGTCATGACTAGTCTCTAAAGTCAGTATTAGTCTCATCTCAGCTTTTGTATTTATGTGTTTTTAATCTATGGAAGTTGTTCTGCATGCCTGGTCGATCAATTGTTCGGACGGACGGACCCATATCCACCTGTCGCAATGCATTTCATACTGCATGGTTTGCAGTCGCAGACAGGACCAGATATCTAGGCATGCCAGATTTCTGGGGCGCTCTGTGAGGCATCATGCTTCGCTCACGTCTTTGAACCATTCACACACAAGGCAAAACCTGCATGAGGGGCGTGAACGCTCATTTGCCTCTGATGTGAGTCTTTGTTCGCTTGTTCTGCAAGCTCCAACACAATTACATTGAGTGGATAAATTGAGCTATAATCATGTACTGTAAACGAGGACCCTTTTTTAGCATGAGGCAGATGGGTGAATTGGCAATTTCCTGAGGCACAGTGGCAAGTTTTTCCCTTTTATGTTTGCTGTTTTGATGTTGTCTGCTGCCTGCCTGTCTGCTTGGACCAACACTATATACTTCTCCAAAATAAAATGTTATGCTTGTCTTTTTCACATTGTTAAGAATCCCTTTAAAGGAGAATTCCATGCTAGAAGGCTTTCTTACCTTTATTTGTAGTTGTTACGTCCTCACCAAAGAGGTCCAGGTGTTATTTTGTGCAAAAGCACATTATTGGCTATTTCCCCTAATATAAGCCCTCAATGGGGGTTGGGTTTTTGTGGTAATGTGCTTATTTCCATCAAAATGAGTAGTAAAGTGTGCCGCTTGGGATACTATTTACATCAGAGAGGATATATTAAAAAAGCGATAGAAATAAGCGAACACCCCATAGCCCAATTCAATGCAATTCAATGCAATTCATTGAGGGCTTATGGTAGGGGAAATAGCCAATAATGCGCTTTTGCACAAAATAACACCTGGACCTCTTTGTTGGGGACGTAACAACTACAAATAAGAAGTATTAAGAAAGCCTACAAGTAAGAAAGCCTTCTAGTATGGAATTCTCCTTTAAGTAGTTTATTTTAGTACATTTTATGCATACAAACTAACACGTTAACAATTCAACCATTTTCAGAAATCAGAAATCCAAGTGTTCTTCAACTAGATACATTACATAACCCAAACTGACACTTTCAATGTACCATTTATTTTTTAAACTGAGACACATTTCTCATTTTCAGACAATTTTCAGATGTGCAAACTATTATTTGTTCTATCTTCCCAAGATCATTTTATACCATCTGCCCTTGGTGTTATTATTTTTGCCTGAGATACATTGCACCTCCCACGCAAGGACATCAGTTTGATCTTGGGAGAAATTACAGTTTGGAGGCTTTTCTTCTCTGACACTGCGAAAAATCACCAGTACGCCTGTGGGCAATACAGCTGCTCCTAAAGCTAATGAAAACAATAATTTGATTTGGACCATGATCAAATCCTCCTGCAACACAACCACCCACAATATATTCAGCCTACTCAACCCTTTTCTGTTCCTGAACACACCAAAAGTCTGTAACTGTCTGCACCCTGTCTGCCGTGCCACTGCTCTTTACACCTTTTTGTCTGTTTCTCCACAACAGGGCCATACAAGTCACGATCGAGTACAGCCTGCAGTGGGAATGCGTAGTGAGTCTGCAGTCCTGACTGAGGGGAAGGTGAGGGATCATCCCACAGCTTGCATGGGAGCCAGGAGGGAGAATAGTTAGGACACCTAGATAGATGGCCAGAGTGTCATAGGGAAGGAATTCAGGGACAGATGCCCTGTGTTATAACTGAGATAACTTACAGAGGGGACAAGTTGTGATATTAATAATATCAGGCACTTCTTTATTTCCTTGATTGCTTTGCCCTCCATTAGCCCATAGGATTAAGACAGATGACTTCTTAAGATCCATTCCAGCTCCCTCTCTTTCATGTACCCCATCTCTCTTCTCTCTCTCTCTCTCTCCTCAGTCCAGTACTCATCCCCCTCATGCTCTTATGTCAACCGCCTCATCTAACCAACCCCTGCCTGTTAACAGCTACAAGCAGCAGGGCTGGAAGGCAGTAAAACCGTCACTGATTCAGAAATCAAACCTTGTTAAGGTCATTGCTGGCTTAACAGGAAAGGAGCTGACAGGATATAGCCACCAACAGGCTTTTTAAATATAAAACGTATAACCTGCAAAGGGCAAGTGCTCCGTGAAAAATGGAAGTATGACAAGGAGGAAAATTGGCTTTTTGTTTGACTGAGAAATATGAATGCAGTCTGCTTTACTGTACCTGCCTGTGTACAGTTGGGTGCCACCGATATTGTCCCTTATCATTTGACCCATTTAGGCCTGACCTCAAAATTTTAAAAAATCCTTCTAAATCCTCCAGTTTTCTGAAATAAATATTTTCACGATTTTTCAAAAATAGCAGACCTACAAGCTCGTAGCGCGCCACTCGGTGGCGCGCTATGAGCTTGTAGATCTGCTATTTTTCAATAGCTAAATTATAACATAATGTTTAAAACACCAAAAGGGGTTCCCGCCCAAAATGGGTTAACTGTCCTTTTGCGCAGATCACGCAAAACTCAGCAAAAAGAAAAGGACAATATCGATGGCCTCCAACTGTATGTGCCGGTGTTTGTCTGGATGAATGTCTGGCTACATAGCTGCACTCAGGTGTGCAAGAGTGCTATTTGTGAATGCATATTCTTAAAGATGGGGTGCTGTGATCCCCCCCCCCCCCCCCCCCCCCCTCCCTAAAACGTGATCATCAGGTACTATGATAATACTAGGAGGAAGATCAAAAAAGTGTACAGGAAAGAATTATGTTAAAATTATGTTTTTATGTGCATGGCCAGTGCCACACCCACCAGTTCATTAAAGGGGAAAACCACCCATTTTCAACATTTTACTATGTCATTAATATACCTTAGAGCTGTTGTGTGGAAATAATAAAAAAGTCCCCCCCATTCTGTGTTTCCTAGAACTGTAATTATGAAAAAACAGCATTAACATGGTGAAACACATCTTGATGACATCATCAAGATGCGTTTCACCATGTTAATGATTTTTTTCAGACCTCTAGTTCTAGGAAACACAGAATGGGGGGACTTTTTTATTATTTCCACACAACAGCTCTAAGGTATATTAATGACATAGTAAAATGTTGAAAATGAGTGGAATGCCCCTTTAAGTACACCTGGTTTTCACCTTAGCACCACCCACCTGAACTTAAGCCTCGCCCACAGCTGTGTGTTGTATGATAATGGAGGAGGGGTTAGGGTTATGATGTCACAAAAAAAATGCCACGTTTCCATGTGATCTCCATCTTACCCTTGCCATGAGCTCTCCAACCATGCCAGTCCAGGTACCATTAGCTCCAGCGACACCGTACACCCCATCTCCCACCAGCCGGATACGGTACTTGAACTTCAGGATGTCTGCCAGCTCCATCAGCATGTCCACACAGAAGCCCTCGTATTGCTCATTCCCATCTAGTTCATGGTGGTTCGATCGCAGCATCACATATGGATTCTCCTACAAAACAGGTTTGATTACACACACTCTGGCCACTGAAACACTTTCACCTTTGGTTAGATAGAAGAACCTGGAGCCTGACGTTTAGCTGGAACTGCCCACTATGAAAGGTAAGAGCAAGGTTTTGGAAATCAGGTGCAGACATATAAATGCTAATCTGTTCCAGCAATAAGCACATTGGCTGGGTTTCCCAAACCCAAACTCCGTCTCAGGCCTCAGGCCTGAGGCCTACCATACCAGGCCTCAGGCCTGAGACCTACCATTGCGTGGCACATCTATGCACGAAATGTCTATGTTCACAGGCTTCTGTGTGCGGCCTGGAGGGCATCTGAGCATGTGCAGCACTACAAGTCTTACACCATATGCGTTTGGGAAACCCAGCCAATGTCTCTTTCACACTGCAGTTTCATGCACAACAACCTGCACCCCCACCACCTTATTTACTGCCTCTGTCTCTGAGCGAACCAACTCGCTGTTCAACTGTCTCCTAATATATGGCTTATGTTGTCATGTTGATCTAGTAGGGTGATTTAAGGAACCACAGGGTGAACATTTTTGCTTGCCATGTTATTCTTTTTCAAATAATGCAACTGTCAAGTCAGTGTTCACTGTTCACAGGCTGCACTACATCATAAACAAACAGGAGCACTACATTCTGGCGACATCAACAACCAATGATTGAGTGATTGTATACCCTTTTTAATCATCTGACATTCTCCACCCTGTTACCAGTGATTGAGTGATTGTATACCCTTCTTAATCATCTGACATTCTCCACCCTGTTATAAATATTGAAAGTAGAACAAAACAGAGGTCAAACGATGTTGAATTGTTTTTGTTCAAGCTCAAAGACCAAAAGCAATAAGCATGATGTGATGGCAATATAATCTCAAAGAATGTCACAACACATCGCAATGTGACACGCTGAGAGCTTGTAGATCTGCTACTTTTGATACTTTTAAAACAAAACAGCGATGATATTCAGCGTAATCCAACACACCTCAATACTTAGCAATGGGTACTTCGCGCTTTTCCAGTGTCAAAAATACAATTCTCCCACTTCAATCCACCAATCCACAATACACCACACACTCCTTTACTGCTCTTCACCATTTCAGCCATTTTTTAATGGTTTTGTTGAGAAGGCAGACAAAGCAGCAAGTGCTGTGCTGCAGAACAAGAGAGCAGGGTTTTAAAGCTGTTGTTATCCTCACAGCTGGATGTGTTCTTTTGGTTGTCATTTTAAACCCAGTGCCACTGCAATATTCACAGGTGGGTGAGCTCTTTTGTACAGTGACTAGTGCTCTTTTGTACAGTTGTCCGCTGATGGATTTGCCTCAGAGAAGAATTGCCATAATAGTCGTGTGACTCGTGTCGCAATTGGGAGCAGAGAGAATTTAGTGCACAGCGGGTGGCACAGCTGCTACTATAAAATGGTAAATGGTGCCTTTCCCCAAAGCACACACTTCACAATGTAGACACACACTTCACAATGTGGACACACACACACACACACACACACACACACACACACACACACACACACACACACACACACACACACACACACACACACACACACACACACACACACACACACACACACACACACACACACACACACACACACACACACAAACTCAGTCACAAACTCACTCACACACCAACGGCAGAGTCAACCGTGCAGGTCACTAACGGGGAAAAAATAGGCAGTTAAAGGTAGGATTTCATGCAAAACAAAATATGTGGTATACCTTTTGAAATGCCAGTGTGGCCTATGTTATGTGGGGAAAACTATCAGGGAAATTAAAACCAGGTTCTCGGAGCATAAAAGTTCCATTCGGAATAATGATGAGAAATCTTCTGTTGCAAGACATTTTAATGCTGTGGGTCATGCAGTCAGCACTTTGAGGTTCCAGGGGATTGAATTTGTGAACCCCTTAAAAAGAGGGGCTGATAGGGACAGAGCGTTACTCCAGAGGGAGGCCTATTGGATTCATACACTCCAGACAGAGCATCCCAAAGGTCTCAAGGCTGCTTCCTTTAGAGGTTAGTCATGGTCGGCCACATTGGCCTATACACAATTGGACATTTTCAAATTCTAATTACCTTATGGTTTATAAGTTCTATAATGAGAACTGAGACGAGTGATCTGGATTCCAAAGGTCTCCCTCCTTTATCTATATTTAATGTCTATCAATGTTTTCTATGTATCTATTGTCTTTATAATTCAAGACACACTCCATATATGGTCAGACCTCAGACCAGGAAATGAATCCCAATGCATTTTTCCCATAGACATTTCAAAAAGTATTTATTTAAAGACAGTTACGCCGCGGACAAAGCCAACTCGAGTCCTGACAACTCATGACAACACAAACAATATTTTGGACCAAACAAATAATTACAAAGAAGAAAAACAACAAAAAAGTGTTGTAACCTGCCGTTTTTTTCTTCTTTCTAATTATTTGTTCGGCCCAAAAAATTGTGTTTGTTGTCATGATTTGTCACGACTCGAGTTGGCTTTGTCCGCGGCGTAAACGTCTTTAAATAAATACTTTCTGAAATGTCTATGAGGAAAATGAACGGAGAATCATTTCCTGGTCCATGGTAGGGGGCGGGACTGCGACGCTCTATAACAGGTGCATTTTCAGACCTGTTTTAAAGGAAGCCAGTGATTTGCTTGTCTTGAGGGAAGGGGGCAGGGCATTCCACACCTGAGTGGCAGTGCTGTGGAAAGTGAATTTACCCATATTTGTTCTAAATGTGGGTGGCACCAGATCATTGTTTATGCTCCCTTGTTGTGGCTGTGGGAGTTGCTCACCTTTATGAGGTAATCATTCAAGTAAATGTGCACTGAGTGCATGGAGGGCAGAGCTGCGTTTACAATTTTTAATGGCAGTCTCATTTTCAACTGCTTGACTCTGTCTTCTACCCGGAGCCATCCTATGCCATCAAAATGCGTTGCATAAAGGTGGGTCATGGGCCCTATGCCTAGAAGGAGTCGGATTAGTTTGTTCTGTGAGGTTTGAGGCTTAGTTTTTTGTGACATTGATATGTTAGATAACCAGGAGGTACAGACATAGTCAAATATGGGCTGAATAAGAGCTCCAGCTAATGTCCTGAGAGCCCTCTTGTTATCAAGATTTTCCCCAAGAATCCTGTCCTTTGATTTACTTTTTTGATCGCCCTTGTTGCCATCCCTTCAGCTGTCAGATTATTGTCCAGGATACAGCCCAGATATGTAAACTCTTCTTTGCTAGAGATTACAATGTCGTCAACTTTGACATTGAAATCATTTACCCTACTAAGGGAATGGTTAGACCCAAAAATAATGGATTCTGTTTTACCAAGATGCAATGAGAGTTTGTTATCAGTAAGCCAAGTTTGGATTTTGGTAAGTTCTGAACTAAGCACTTCCTCAACCTGAGTTTTGTCTTCTCCCGATATCCGGACTGCTGAGTTGTCTGCAAACAGGAACAATTTGCAATTACACTCATATCGTTAATGTATAGTAAGAATAGTAATGTCCCGAGTATGCTTCCTTGTGGAACCCCAAAGTTCACTGGGAGGGGGGAAGACGTCAACCATTTGTTCGCTTTCCTCAACGCTTTCCTCAAGGTAGCATTTCATCCAACCTACTGATGTACTATCGAAACCTATCGCCTCCAGTTTGACTAGTAGGATTGAATGATTTACTGCAGTATCAAACGCCTTTTGGAGGTCCAGCATGACCATGCCATAATATTCGCCCGAGTCTACCTCGCGTTTGACATAGTCGTTCAGATACAGTAGGCCTTAGATCTACATATATGGAGCTGACCTGTTCTGACATTCCATATGTTGATCTGACCTCATCAAACCCTGTACACTCAAGACACCCTCCATATATGGCCAGCACAGAATTTATTCCATATGTTGATCTGACCCCCCATACCAAAGCGCCAGCACTCGCCCAGCAGTCTGCCGTCACCCAGGCGGATGCGTGCACGCGACATCGCCTTCAGGGCGAGGTCGCTTCTCGCCCTCAGGGTGTCTTACTGGTAAGATTAATTGTAGTATATAATAATCAACTATTCTGTGTGGAATAACCAGCTCAGCGTGTGGAGTTTTCCTCACCCTCTCACCATTACATGGTTTATCCAGCATGATAATGATAATTTAGACCAGTGGCTTCACTATTTTTGGGGCTAAGATGCAACAAAGGTCAAACCTAAATATTTCTCTTATCATTAATAGTATTAAGCGAGTGATAACTCAATCACATACAGGCAACACCTCTGATTTAGACTATACGAAGAGTTTTCATCTGACTGTAAAAAGGAGCATTTTACAGCGAGTCACTGAACTGCCGGCCAACTGTTCATCCAGCCAGCCAGTGCACTGTAGCACTCTATGAATGTCAATCTGTCTGCCTGTTTATTAACTCATTAAAGCAGCCATGCATGCCACCTCACTGGCCTATTGCGAAACCTCTGCAATGCATAATGCTCAAGGGTTAGCAAGGTACAATATAAATGCTAATTTCATAGCTCACACACTGTCGTAATTCTTCAAGCAATGCAGCCAAGCCTGGAGGAGCCAGACACTTTCCCCTTCCTTCCGTTCAATGGCAAAGCAGACTTATTAAAGGGGTGATATTTAATTGGCCGGTTTACATTACATTACCCCGGCCACAGGAGTGGGAAGGGACAAGAAAACCTGACGCTTTCAATTAATGGGTCTTCAGTCACACCCACTGAGCAGAGGTCAGATACATGCATGTGCTTGTCCCTCTACTACACTTATCTAAAGGACGACCAATTCTCTCTATAGCTTCACTTGATGATTGATGTAGTAAAAAGCATTCTATATTTATCTCAAAGTGGCTGTGCCATCAGGAGTCTAAACCTCGCTCCCAGAGCGCACTAAGAAATACAGCCTGCTTTCTCTCTCCATCATTCTCTTCCTTCTCCATGTTAACTACAAACTAATAAAATTACACCTGGCACCAACCTATCAATCACATTAATAAAAACCCAGAGGCGATCAATAACACAGGGACTGACTGGCTACTATCCACACAACGAAATAAACGTGTGTGTGTGTGTGTGTGTGTGTGTGTGTGTGTGTGTGTGTGTGTGTGTGTGTGTGTGTGTGTGTGTGTGTGTGTGTGTGTGTGTGTGTGTGTGTGTGTGTGTGTGTGCGTGCGTGCGTGCGTGCGTGCGTGCGTGGGTGCTTCTGGTCATAACAGTTGTTGTCGACCCCTCTGCAATTACATTTTCTGGAGCAGAAAATGAAAGTAGAAAACTGCTGTCTTCCATGAAAGACAAATTGCAAACACATTCCATCTATTGTAGATGTTTCTGCAGCAGAGAGACATTAGAGCAGTGTGTTTGAATATATAAAAAGTAATAAATAAATCAATTCCCAGCTCTTATTCCCAGGCCCACGCCCACACCCACACCCACGCCCACACCCACGCCCACACCCACACCCACGCCCACGCCCACACACACACACACACACACACACACACACACACACACACACACACACACACACACACACACACACACACACACACACACAATCAAACTGTCAGTTCAGATGTACTATATGAGCCTCTCACAGAGCTCAGCAGAAACATGAACACATTAAATCAGTATAGAGAAGGATTCTTCCCCACATTTGACTGTACATCTTTGACCATTTTAACCTTGAACTGGTGCATAAGACCATGCAGCGATCTAAGGTTTTAATGCGATGTCTATATAGATAATAACAAACCATAATTAGAATGAATTAGAATTTCAGGAGAGAAAAGAGAACCTACAGACATAATCATTCATCTGTGTTCATTCATCTTAAGTCACTTCTGGTATCCACTGCCACTCCCGCTCCCACATTTTTGAGTGGTGCAACCACTCCTATAGACAGCTATGTGTGTGGCTGTGTCCCTGGGTCTGCCCCTGTGTCCCTGGCTGTGTCCGAGCACGAAAATAGCGTTATAGCGTATGTTCGCCACCAAGTGTCACTGTTGCACAGCCTAACACACAGACACACACAGGCCAGGGAGGAGGGCTTGTACAGTACAGTACAGTACAGTACAGTACAGTACAGTACAGTACAGTACAGTACAGTACAGTACAGTACAGTACAGTACAGTACAGTACAGTACAGTACCACTCACCTCAGACGTGTCTGATTTTTGTTTTTATCAAAAAATGTGAGTATGAATAAAAAAAAGAAGAAGAAAAAAAAAAAGATAATATAATAAGATAAGCATGTAAAAAGGCAAATCAAAATGTGTCCCTCATTCTGTCTATCAGTGCCTCATACATTTGTGGAAATATTGTCTCATTTGTAAACATGCCACCTCCACCATCCCTCTACACCCTGTATTCTCCCGCTGCTGCTCCTGCATGTTGACTGTTTGGTATTTTATAACGTGTTCATTGCGTTCACCACCATGTTTCTGTTTACCAATTACCATCACATAAAAGGAGATCACAGCCAGTTCGTGGTCGTCTGTCTGTGTGGGTGCTGTCTGAAAGGCTGGAAGAAGACTTTGATGTAGCTTCACAGTAACTCTCATTAAGTCAAACAATCTCCTTAGATGTTGCTAGCTCCCTAAAAGTTGAGTTTTATCTTTGACTAGTATTGGTAATCTTTAGATACATTTTTGTATCTTAGTTTACGAATGATTCATGATAACTACTTTTTATATATGTGATGTATGCCATGCTTTTGTTATTGCTTAATGTAAGTCGCTCTGGATTAAGAGTGTCTGCTAAATGCCTAAATTGTAAATTGTAAATTGTAAATTGTTCATGCTACATCATTCCTTGGTTTAATCTTTCATTTAGCTAGTTTATTTTAAAGTTTAATTCAGATTTCTTTGCACACAACCTTAACTCCAGGTGGAGCACCAAACAGCCATTGTAGTCTATAATGGATAGTGTTATGCATTCAAATGAAAATGTCTTCAAATGGGCACGGAATGTCTGCGGCTGCAGTCGGCTTAAATGTTACTTTAGGCTAGGTATATTCTTTAGCTCTGGTTCCCAAACCCTTTATCTCGAGACCCAAGAGAATAATTTGATGTCTCCCCAGAACCCAAACTATTGAAACTACAGTAGCACATCTACAAGTTTGTAGATGTGCTACTGAATTTTAGAGCCAATTTAAAACATTTACATGCTGATTTCTGACTGTGTGTGTGTGCGTGCGTGCGTGCGTGCGTGCGTGCGTGCGTGCGTGCGTACGTGCGCGTTCTACTCACTAATATTGTTGTTATATAAAGTGTGGTATTGAAGAGAGAGTCTGACACATTGATTGATGGCAGCTTCTTTCTCTCCATGGATAGTCCATCTTCAGAGTGCCACTGGCCAATCTACAAAGACACACACACACACACACACACACACACACACACACACACACACACACACACACACACACACACACAGAGAGAGAGAGTTATTACGCTTTGAAATAGGGACAATATCACTCACCTTCACTATCCTCTTAAGAGAAGAATTTACATGACCTTCACAAAGACAGTTGGGGGGGGGGGGGCAAAAGGATAGAGGGGGGAGTGCGCTTGTGTTCAGTGTTCAAAATTGATTGGAACGATTGGATAGAGCATGTGTTCAATCAGAGTCAACACATTCAGTAAGACAATTACTGGTCAATCTCATGAAGCAGACACACATCACATTCTCAGTAGAGCTCCAGCAAGGCTTCACACTCCTTGCCACTCCACTCGTTCTGCCTGTATTGCACTTATCTTTTCATTTTGCCACTTCTGTTTGTACATGTCAGTATGTACAAATCTACCTAGTCGTTGTCAAATCATCAAGTCTCCCGCGGTACCCGTTGCTGCAAATCCCATGTTGGCCACCACAGAATGTTTCGCCCCCGGCAGTGGCTCAGGAGGTAGAGTGGAAACCGGAAGGCTCCCAGTTCGATCCCGGGCTCCCCGAGAGTTACTGTAGTGTCGAAGTGTCCTTGAGCAAGACGCTGAACCCCTAATTGCTCCCGATGAGCAGGTTGGCTCCTTGCATAGTTTCCTCCGCCATCGGTGTATGAATGTGTGTGTAATTAGCGCACAATAATTGTAATGCGCCTTGGATAAAGGCACTATAGGCTATAAATGCACCATTTACCATTTATTTGATAGTGCTGGCGGTGCACTCAATGCACACGTTCATTCACTGGACGTGTTTGAAAGTGTCGTTCTTGATTGTGTTCGGTACTGGTCATGGTCACTGCCTGTGTACCCTCTCCCAATTCCCCATCTGCCGCTCCCCTCTCCCAATTGCCAATTTGCCTTGATCACTCGGAGTGGAATGACCTGAGAGGTCCGCCTGAGCCCAGTATGTGAGTGCTAGAGTGTTTATTTTCCATGTCCATGTTCGAGTGTTGCGCATGTCGTCGTCGTTTTATTGTTTGTACGTTTGTCTCAATAGTATGGATTAAGGTTATTCCTCGTCGCCTGAGTTTTGGTGTTTTGATTTTGAGAGTCTTGACAAGGCCTTCCTGATCATGTTACTTTATTATCATACAGTATATACAGTATAATACATTAATGTGTGATGTGTTGCTACTGTACAGCTATGTGTACTTTTCCACTCTCAGAGTCAAGTTTTCCTGGAATTTTACTGTGTATCTGACAGACTGAGTTATGATATGATCAGAATAACGTGTTTATTAACAGGTACATTTGTCATGTTACATTCCCTTTAGAGCACCAAAGTCTGATTTCCCTTACATTTTCGCCAGAAACATACTGTATCAAATATGAGTGACTTTTGGAACACAATGTCCATAGAGAAAAACTTCTGTGATACAGGCGATGAACGAGTGACATCAGGACTTCTTTACTCTATTGCTTTAAACATACTGATGATCAAACACTTTGACTTAAATAAGTATAAGAATACCGTTTTCAGTTGCCATTATAAGTGGTTGAGGACACAATGATTAACGTAATACCCATTTAAATGAGTTCACAGTCAGCACACTCTTTAAAGATTTTGATCTGTGTTTAGTGTCATTATGAAGAAATAAATACAAAACACTTGCCCCAGGCCCCAGCTTGCATGGTCATAGAACATTTCCATCTGTTTCATTCAAGTCTAAATTGCAGAGTTTCTCAAGAGACTCTGGCATATTGAAGTGAATCAGTGCCTACATTTGATTTGTTTACCCACTCATCTCCCGACACTGAACTTCTGGCAGAAAAGAGAATGCCCAGAATCAAAGACTACTTCTGAAAGAATGATCAAAAAGATCTTGCCGTCCAGAGAGAGAGCGAGAGAGAGAGATAGGGAGAGAGAGAGAGAGAGAGAGAGAGAGAGAGAGAGAGAGAGAGAGAGAGAGAAAGAGAGAGAGAGTATAATATTAATTGCTTTGGCAATGTAAACATCATGTTTTCACATATTGCCAATAAGCTCTTTTGAATTTAATTGAGAGAGAGAGACAGAGTACACACACCACACACGTCACATAACAGATGACAGTCTCCAAAAACAGAGGGGCGTGGGTGGTTACAGGATAACTAAGTAAAGGCAAGTGTCAAGAAAGAGAGAGAGAGAGAGAGAGAGAGAGAGAGAGAGAGAGAGAGAGAGAGAGAGAGAGAGAGAGAGAGAGAGAGAGAGAGAGAGAGAGAGAGAGAGAGAGAGAGAGAGAGAGAGAGAGAGAGAGAGAGAGAGAGAGAGAGAGAGAGAGAACAATGTAAACAAGTCCCCAGTACTTCTGCAAACTATAATCACTGGGCGGAAGCAGAGCCAGGATGTACCTATCTATGTATAAATCATGGGCCAGTCTTTGCAGAATGGAGGATGGTCCATCCTTTAGTGAAGACAATGTTGTGGCAGTTGGACTTTATATGAGATGAAAAACAATTCAGCGCTGTTGGCAAAATGTCAGAAGCTTGAAAGTTGGCTGTTTTTTTAATCAGTTGTTGATGTACAGTGAGAACACGGTCACGGTCTACAATGTCACTGCAGACAAACGACGCACGCACGCACGCACGCACGCACGCACGCACGCACGCACACACACAGTAAACACACTCACAGTAAACACACACACAGTAAACACACTCACAGTAAACACACACACAGTAAACACACACACGCACACGCACAGTCGCACACACACACACACACACACACACACACACACACACACACACACACACACACACACACACACAGTAAACACACACACAGTAAACACACTATCAACACATACAGTACAGTACAGGTCAAATGCCTTCTGTACAAACCGTTTTGTTACGTATTAACGATTCAGTCCAAAGGTATAGCCACTATGATCCTGAGACGCCTTTGAACAGGTTGAATGAAGCTATACTTCAAAGCAGTGTTGTTGTTGTCACCCTAGGAGGACCGTATCCCCCTCAGAACACATGTCCTCCCAGCCACGGTCCCTCCTCAGCACACGCATCAATGAAAACACCCCAAATACTTCAGATGGCTCCATCTCTAGTGGCCGTGCATGGAGACTCAGTCACAAGGCTGACGAGGGACCTTAATGTTTACACTTTACTTTATTTTCTTTCTCCTTCCTTCTCTGACTCCAAATCTCTTCTACTTCTTTCATGAAACGAGGGGAGTGAGAAGTCCTGCCTGGTCATATTCATGATCATCGAATGGGGATCCACAGTGGTCTCTGACTGGTGAGCACATCCTTCTCTCTTTTGAACAATTGATTAATGGATTGATGTTTTTATAGACAGAAATGCATCTATATGCCCATATTTGGGGGTGGGGGGCAGACATACAGAAATATAAATTCACAGCACGTACAGCTCATACAACAATAAATACACATGAGTGTCTGAGTGGAAGACGAGACAGATATTAAAAGTCTATAGACCTGGTGGGGGTTTGGTGGGGGTGCCGTTTTTAAGCAAACATTAAAATATTAAGACTCCATAGACTTGGCTGCCACATGAGGTCAAGAGTAGGGCTGTTTTTTTAACAACTTTTATCCATTGGGGGGACTATAGCGTCCCTCGAAAAAAAAAAAAAAAAAAAAAAAAAAAGAGCAAAATCTATATGCAGACCTGGTTGTGAAGGGCAGGGAAAGTGGCTGGAGTGTGGAGGTTCGTATGACGCTCAATGTTGCATCTGCTCAAGGATCTATACACAGAGCAAGTGTTGACGGCCTGAGGGGCAATAAAGCTAACAACATTTAGGTATTTGTTCAGGCTTAGGCCCGACGCAGAGAAGAGGATGCCCTTTTGATGCACACTGTACCTTCGGTGGAGGTGTGACAGGGATATAGAATCTTCCAGGAGGAACACCAACTGTACAGGTTAATGCAACTGTGGATCATGTACGACACAGACACTGCCGAAGACTTGCACAAACAAATACACGCATGCACGCGTCCCGGTCCCGATCCACACAGTTTCAAGCAGCCTTGAAATCCGTTACGGTTGTGGGGATTTTGCAAAGCAGCTCATCCATTCTTTTGATCTATTCTCAATCTCCAGCCGGCAAAGAGCAAAGACAGAAAAACAAAAGAGGGCTGCTGTCTCCCAGAGACTAAACCAGAGAGCTGCAGTGCTGACTCACATAGGATGACAATGTGTGTGTATAATGCCTGTGCATGGGTATTAATGTAGAGGGAGGTGTGTGCTTGTATAATTGTGTGTGTGTGTGTGTGTGTGTGTGTGTGTGTGTGTGTGTGTGTGTGTGTGTGTGTGTGTGTGTGTGTGTGTGTGTGTGTGTGTGTGTGTGTGTGTGACGAGTGCGCTCCGGTGCGGTATGCAAAGGGAAAGAATGACTTCTGTCCGTGACTCCGTGACAATAATCAATCCTACAGTTTGAATTCTGTACACACGCACACATAGAGCACAAATTATGATACATACATGATGCATCAATGCATCAATTTTTTAATGAATGCCCTAACGCACGCACGCACGCACGCACGCACACGCACATACACACACACACACACACACACACACACACACACACACACACACACACACACACACACACACACACACACACACACACACACACACACACACACACACACACACACACACACACACTACAATAGTAGAATAGTAGAATAGGGGATCAGAAGTGTCACCTTGGTGGTATTAGCTCAAGCTTCAATCCTTATAATATAGACCATTAGCTCTGCTCTACAAGTACTCATCTCTGCTGGGGCCTGAAGGCAGAGAGAAAGATCCAAGCCAAGCCATGCTGAGCCAAGCTACACTGGAGACCTGTGGTGATAATGCTCCTCATTGAGGGAAATCAAAAGAGAGAGGAAGAGAGGAATCCATAGACACTCAATGTCCCCCCCCCCCCTCTCTCTATTCCATGATTTCCTCCTTCACATTGAGAAATCGAATGAAGTTCCTCAGCAGCAGTGGGCTCGTAATCGTGTTCTCTGTAGACTGGGCCCGATTTAATGGTTGTGGGAAGAAAAAAGTAGATTAGTGTAATAAAACACACAATATAATGTGCAACTCAGCTCCTCTAGCTGTGTCCCTGAATAAGTTGAAGATATTCTACCAAAGAGCTTGTTACAAGCACACACTGCTACTAGTTCTATTTAAGAGCTTGTTACAAGTACACACTGCTACTAGTTCTATTTAAGAGCTTGTTACAAGCACACACTGCTACTAGTTCTATTTAAGAGCTTGTTACAAGCACACACTGCTACTAGTTCTATTTAAGAGCTTGTTACAAGTACACACTGCTACTAGTTATATTTAAGAGCTTGTTACAAGTACACACTGCTACTAGTTCTATTTAAGAGCTTGTTACAAGTACACACTGCTACTAGTTATATTTAAGAGCTTGTTACAAGTACACACTGCTACTAGTTATATTTAAGAGCTTGTTACAAGCACACATTGCTACTAGTTCTATTTACGAGCTTGTTACAAGCACACATTGCTACTAGTTCTATTTACGAGCTTGTTACAAGTACACACTGCTACTAGTTGAAGAGCTTGTACTTCAGGAAAGAGCACATAGTCTTATACTTCAGTCAGTCTGTATTGTGCCTGAACAGGTCAACCTTTTGTCATGGAGGTGGACAACACCTTGTATTTTGTTATTTGAAGTGCACAACCAATCAATATAGCAGCGGCTCATCGTTTTTGTTGCTGAGAGAGTTCACATTGGGAAAACATGGAAGAGAAATACAGACTCCCTGTTTGATTCCCACAGTGCAGCTGGCTTGCTTAAACACAACCAACTCAACAGGAGTGTTTGCTTTTGTTGAAAATAAAGTTTCATGGTGTCAATTCAATTCTGGATAGAGGTAGCCTTTCTCTAGCTATGTCTATAATATTAAACAACTTTAACAGAACATTCCAATCTCCACTCTCCACATGAATTCAATGCAGATCAGCCCATATTGCTTCTAGATTTAAACACGCCAACCCCTTTTTTAAGCGTTTGGCAGACACAGGCTTTATCAATATCATTCAAACAACCTATCACTGATCTGCAGCTACTCAGTCAGGGGAATAAATTGAATGTTCAATTGAGCTTTATGGGATTACAGTCACATACTGAGGAGCTGTTCGTTCAGCCTCTTCATAAAGGCATGAACACTTCTTGATGTACAGTAATGTCTTGTACAACTGAAGGGGGTCGGCTATTCCATGTTGTTACAGCAGAGTGGAGAACTCTACAATCAATTAATTCGATTTTTAACTTGAGGATTTCCAGGGCGTGGCTTGGTAGTACCCTCTGGGTGATTCAACCTGAGATGTGAGCTTTGAGATCCACTGGACCCCTGGGAGTGTGCATTTTATACCTCCAAAATGGCAGCCAAAAAGCCCTTCACCCACGGCTCTCACTCTTTTCAGGGTGTTCCCCTCAGCCGCCAGGCTGCTAAATGACTCTGGCTTCCCTCCCACCCCGCCCCCTAGTGAGTGTCACCGGCACTATGACACCGGACAATGTTTGCACTATGATCATAACTCTGCACTTTATATTTATCCTTCTTGCACGGTGTTGTCTTTGTGTTGTTCATATTTATGTGTTATACACGTATGTGAAAAAAGAAAAGAATGAAATGCAAACACCAAAACAAATTCCTTTGCTAATAAAGGAATCGGAATCTGAAGGGTTAAGGTACAGTATGGTTTATGTGTGTATTTCTGTATCGATATCTGTAATATGTATCATCTGGATCGCATCTTGGTGAACTCCTGCTGTGTGTGATCCCTACTCGGCTATCAACCGTTTAGTGTGAAAGCCACAAAGATATAATGAGTGGTGCAACTACACATTTATTGTTATAGTTACTGTACATTAGAACCAGGAAAGCATAAGTACTCTCCGTCAGTGACGTCACATACTAACCACAGCAACCATGCTCGTTTTTTTTGTTGCTAACCATAGCAACCATGCTCGTTTTTTTGGTACGAACAAACACGGGTACAAAGCCAGTTGTTGGAGTGGTTTGCACCACTCAAAAGAGACTGTAGTGTGAAATACTTAACAATCTGATGACTCGCCGACAACACACACACGACTACCTACACACAGTCTGTGTGTAGGTAGGGGCCATAAGGAGATATTTCAGCACCAGAGACAGTGACTGTAGAGAGGCAAGGTTGCTAAGGAGATATTTCAGCACCATGGACAGCGACAACCGATAGGTAAGGGCCCTGGCCTGGGGTATATGAATCATCAAGTGAATAGCTCACAGCTGTGTTGGCCTCTTACCAGGCCAGGTTGTCGATTGCTGAGAAAAATACAAAACACTCCAGTCCGGGAGGAGGTTTTGTTCAACATCCATTTCACTCTTTTCTGTTATTTTTCACAGGTTCCAGTCAGTGTGGAGGTGGAGGCAAAAAGGCCTGAAGTATCAGCTTGTGATGTGCATCTTATTCTGCCTTTTTGTGTGTATTCTTGTGTAGAAGAAACAGCTGCTAGCATTGACATTATCCCTTATGTCTCTGCCAAGTTGTTGGCTGCAGCTTTGCCAACAGCATATGTGTTAGTCACCATCATAAACAGTGCCTCCACCTACAGTACAACAGTCACAGTCTGACATCTTGCCTCTCTCCAGTAACACAACCAGCAGGTGTGATTTATAATAACTCTGGTTGAAATCCTCACATTAATACTGTGCTGATAGCGCTGTTGTTCTGCCTGACTGATCCCGAGTCAGTCAGTGGGTCGCGACCCACTGTTTGGGAAACAGTTATCAAGAGTAGGCTATTCTTATATGAGCTACATCACCACCTGATCTGACCACAAGTTGATCACTACCGAGGGTAGCACTATAGGGGAAAGGCCATGCTGTCACCAAAATCAGTAGGGTTCATTCTCCAGGGAGCGTGAAGGTATGTTTTTAGATTGTTCAGTGCCTGAACATTCCCCATACATCAGGGGGAAGAACAGGATTAAAGTGTAGCAGGGTTCCAGGTTTACTTCTCAGTGGTGACTGCAGCTTGGCCTCAAGATGAAGACATCTGACACCGGGCTGAGCTCCACCACACTCCACCGCCTGCAGGATACCAACTAATGATCACATATATCACAGCACCTTCGGTGTTGTAACACACACACAGGTTGTAAGTGACCGGGATGTCACACACAGCCAGCAGGATCAAATGAGCAGCGCTCCCCTTGCATAGTTTGAGGTGTGGACTACTAGTATATGAAAATATGAGGATGTCACGGATGTGTAATATTGCCCTGCACCATCCAGTTAAATTAATGCAATGTGTCTGTTATGTCTTTGAGTTCTGCTACAGAGTATAGCTCCTGCAACTGCCAAAGTTGGCATTTACAGGACTGTTTTATTTTATTTTGACAAATAATAAATCTGGTCCTCTGTGATCACAGAGGACCAGATTCTCTTTGAAGAGCTCTGGGCGGTGACACACAGCTAACCAACTCCTGACCTGGTCCCTAACCAATCCTGCAACTCCTCCATCACGAACCCTGTTGCAAACCCTTGCAGTTACAGCCAGCAACCCCCCCCCCCCCCCTCTTCTCAAGCTCTCATTGTACAATGTTATGTAACTGTCTCTTATTGTAGGCTTCTACATGGCTGGTTAGATTCTATTATGGAGAACTTTATAACTGGCATCTACTCATAGAATGGCATTTTTATCAGCATTTGTCATTTCAATATTATACCCAACAGTCGGGATCGATTCTGCAATATCTCAGAATATCTCAAAATCCATTTCAGAGGTCTAATTATAGGATTCGGGTCTGTTCTTTTTTTAATGTTGGGTCTTCTCGGATCTCTGAACAAATGTCATGTGTCCATTAGGGTTCGGGCCGTCATTTTGGACCTGTGAAGAGCTCTATTACCCATGCACACACATTATTACTGTTCAGTACATTTAGTGAGAAGATAACCCGCCTGAAACTAGTTATATACCACAGAACGAAAGTTTGTTTGTGTATTGTTCAGTCCAGAAGTGACATTTCAGGAGAACTGATCCATCTATATGCAAATTACATTTAAAGAACATTTTAAATAAAACAGTTCCATGAACGTTGTGCTCCATAGATAGTAGTAGTAGTCTCTGTAGCTGGGTGCAGATTCATAGATAGTAGTAGTAGTCTCTGTAGCTGGGTGCAGATTCTTGAAGATGAAGAAAGGAATATCCGCACTCTCTTTAGTATAGTTTCTTTATGAGCTTTTTCTTCTTAAAGGACAACTTTAGTTTTTTTCAACCAAGGTTCATGTTTTAGGTTGTTATTAGAGAAAGTAAAAGGTGAGTGTCATTTCTTTTTCATTTGCTGCTTTCTTTCGTTTTAGGGATTTTAGCTGTTTTTGACAGGGGGCGGGGGCATTCGAGCATGGGGCTAAATATGTATTTCTTTACAACATTTTATAGCGATTTCATTTTTTATTCTTTACTATAGTCCTAATAGACCCCAAGAAATTACATTTGGCCACAAAAGATCACGGGATCTACTGAATGTGTCAAACTGGCATATTGAGCCTATGACACACAGTGTGGCTTCCCCCCAGTAGGCTACCTTCACATTCAGTAGATCCTGTATTCTTCTGTGGCCAGATGTAATTTCTTGGGGTCTAGTAGGACTATAGTAAATAATAAAAAAAGAAATCGCTATAACATTTTGTAAAGAAATACATATTTAGCCCCATGCTCGAATGCCCCCGCCCCCTGTCAAAAACAGCTAAAATCCCTAAAATGAAAGAAAGCAGCAAATTCAAAAAAATTAACACTCATCTTTTACTTTCTCTAATAAGAACCTAAAACATGAACCTTGGTTGAAAAAAACCTAAAGTTGTCCTTTAACCCATTTTTAACCCACTTTAAGGCCGATTCTAAAAACGCCTTCTAAATCCATATATGTTTTCTGAAAAACTTCAATAGCAGCATCAAAATAAATAAATAATTAATACTGTACATACTGTACAGAACCCCAAGAGGGGTTCCCGTCCAGAAGGGTTAGAACACCAAAAGGGGTTCCCGCCCAGATGAACACACAGCAGCAGTCTACCTAGATGTTTTAAGAGACATCTTCTTGTATGATGTGGAGTGACTTTACCTGCCTTAAGCCATCCTTGCCGTGCTGCATGATCCGCAGGGCGTAGTTGGAGCGCTGGCCTTTACTGTTGAATTCAATGTGACCCGTTAGACCCTCCAGTTCTACCTGTCCGACACAGAGACAGACATGCCAAAAGTCAGACGCCAAAATCCAGCATTTGTCTTCGTTAGTGTAGCACAAGCAGCTATCATTTTGGTATGAAATCAGGACAACAGCATTGTCTCTCAGGACTGATTTAATGCTGTGATAATCAGTGGTGGAAAGTTATATAATAATATTGTACTTTTACTCCACTACATTTATTTTGAAAACTTTAGTTACTTTTTAGATTTTGATTGTTATTACAAAACATCCACTAACCACTTAACCCTATATACATTTCGGCCATTTGAAAATAGCTGATCTACAAGATCACAATGCGTCGCGATGCAACGCATTGTGAGCTTGTAGATACGAAGGTTTATTACTTAATATGTAGATCAAAAGATTTTTTTATACATTTTGAAAACTAGAAATGGGGCATTCTGCATGAGTCCTTTTACTTTTGGACCTTAATTCAGGACTTTTACTTGTAACAGAGTAGTTCTACATTGCAGTATTGATACTTTGACTTAAAGGGATCGTGACATAAAAAAACAAATTCTATGAAGGCAAGGGCATAACATTGAGAGTCATTAGTCTTTCACAGAGCAAACTGGAACATAAAAACAGTGTGGTATTGAATACAAGTCACATTCACAAGGGGGGGTTGTCCGCTAGCTCTCCCTTCTAGTACACCCTAATAAGTATATATGTTTTAGTCACTGACAGCTCATCTTTATCTCTCCCTCTCTAATCTATATTTATAATGAGGAGAAATGAGACACGCCGACTCGGTGGACAGTGGTTATATTTCCGAACGGGATGATGAGGTCACAGATAGTACATTATTATCTGCCTGTGTGGGAAACTCATGATCTCTATCCTTTCCCATTAACACAGGCTGTGTGAAGAAATCAATACGTTTAGTTTGACATCTTCTCATTTTGGTCTCTTTTTCTGCTTTCCCTATTGGCTGATCACAAATAGTAACAAGATAACTGAAACTGTCTGATATTGTATTTAAATAGTACAAGTTGGTATTTTTCAGCCTCACCCCCCCTCACCCCCTTCGAAGGTAAAATCTCTTCAGACTCTTCAGACAGAAAGGTAGATGAACTCAGACCTCTACACATGGAACAATAGAATACCGACTCCTCTGAGAGCCAGAGAATCTAAATTAGCCCACTTGCTATCTATATAATAGATCAACTGCCCTGTGGCCCATCCTGGGGTGCCTGCTGGGAGAGCCTTGGGTTATAATAGATCAACTGCCCTGTGGCCCATCCTGGGGTGCCTGCTGGGAGAGCCTTGGGTTATAATAGATCAACTGCCCTGTGGCCCATCCTGGGGTGCCTGCTGGGAGAGCCTTGGGTTATAATAGATCAACTGCCCTGTGGCCCATCCTGGGGTGCCTGCTGGGAGAGCCTTGGGTTATAATAGATCAACTGCCCTGTGGCCCATCCTGGGGTGCCTGCTGGGAGAGCCTTGGGTTATAATAGATCAACTGCCCTGTGGCCCATCCTGGGGTGCCTGCTGGGAGAGCATTGGGTTATAATAGATCAACTGCCCTGTGGCCCATCCTGGGGTGCCTGCTGGGAGAGCCTTGGGTTATAATAGATCAACTGCCCTGTGGCCCATCCTGGGGTGCCTGCTGGGAGAGCCTTGGGTTATAATAGATCAACTGCCCTGTGGCCCATCCTGGGGTGCCTGCTGGGAGAGCCTTGGGTTATAATAGATCAACTGCCCTGTGGCCCATCCTGGGGTGCCTGCTGGGAGAGCCTTGGGTTATAATAGATCAACTGCCCTGTGGCCCATCCTGGGGTGCCTGCTGGGAGAGCCTTGGGTTATAATAGATCAACTGCCCTGTGGCCCATCCTGGGGTGCCTGCTGGGAGAGCCTTGGGTTATAATAGATCAACTGCCCTGTGGCCCATCCTGGGGTGCCTGCTGGGAGAGCCTTGGGTTATAATAGATCAACTGCCCTGTGGCCCATCCTGGGGTGCCTGCTGGGAGAGCCTTGGGGTTCACTTTAAAGAGGTGTCAAGACAGTGGCCAGTTTTAGTGCAGCCTATGGCAGTGGTTCCCAAACTTTTTCATGTCAGGGACCCCCAAATTGACACTAATTAGCCCGCGGACCCCCATTTGAAAAGATATGCCAGGGACCCCCATAAGAGAAGATTTGTATGTCTCTAGCAGTGACTCTCAACCATTTTAATTTCAAGGACCCCCAGTTTGACATGCATTAGTCTACAGACCCCCATTTAATGGCATTTCTATCTCTGGGACCCCAATTTATACTGTAAAATCAATGTTAATTTAACTCTGAGAGTGTACAAATGTACATTTGTACTCAGAGTTACAGACTCAGAGTTACAGAGTTACAGACCCATAAGGGTCCATTTGGTTCCAAATTATCATTTAGCTGGGTCCCCCCTGGAACTCCCTCAGGTACCCCTGGGGGTCCCTGGACCCCACTTTGGGAACCACTGGCCTATGGGGTTGTCTAATTAGAGCAGGCCTATGTAAATACACAATGGTGCACAGAACTTGTCCAACACAACAACAATATGAGCTATGTTGTTGTATGGTTCCAAAGATTCTTCACAGGGTTGTTTCAATAGTTTTGCGTCACTTCACGGCTCATCTAACAAAGGCCGGAAGAGTGAGTACGACCATAAGAAAGAAAGACACAAACATTGGAGAATGGAGATCAATATGGTGTAGCCGGGGAGCCAGTCACCCAAAATTTGAAAGGACCTGTGATGTCATGACATACTTTTAATTTGTGTTTGTTCTATTCATTTGGTCATTAAGGTCCACAGAATGAGAGGTTTGCTCTGCCGGAAACATCGCAAAAAAAAGTTATGGCCATTTTTGTATACCACACCATAGACAACCAATATAAGGTAACATTTTCCAAATTTCATCATGCTTTAATCATGCATTTAAAAGTGGCTATGGCCAAATTTAGGCCAAGGAGTGTTTTTCGTGCAAAACTAATGCTTAGAATGGATTCAGAATGATGAAAACCCCCTAGTTTGACATGTTACTTAAAGTATGATGAAATTTGGAACATTTTGCCTTATATTGGTCGTCTATGAAAAAAAGGTTATGGCCATTTTTGTATACCAAACCATAGACTCTATGGTTTGGTATACAAAAATGTCCATAACTTTTTTTTTCGAGATGTCACAGGTTAATCTCTATTCCTTGATCTTTTGGGCCTATGGCTCCCTGGCTAGTAGCTGTTCCACAGTTATTTTGGGCCTGTGGCTCCCTGGCTAGTAGCTGTTCCACAGTTCTTTTGGGCCTGTGGCTCCCTGGCTAGTAGCTGTTCCACGGTTCTTTTGGGCCTGTGGCTCCCTGGCTAGTAGCTGTTCCACAGTTCTTTTGGGCCCGTGGCTCCCTGGCTAGTAGCTGTTCCACGGTTCCACTTACCATCCTCAGGTAATTCATAAGGCTGGTGCCATGCTCCCAGATTTTAGAGGATTTGCACGAGAGCTGAGTGGCACCCACGTTCTGGCTGCGGTTCAACTCCTGGACCGCAGACACCACCGCATGCACTGCATCAAACAGCAGCGCAGAGGAGAGCTGCAGGGGGGGGGGGGTTTGGGGGGGGGGGGGGGGGGTGTTGAAACAGGGTGTAAACTATGTTATGCAGGTACACACAGCATGCAAGATACACATACTGTGCTACACACCACAGTGCCTAACATGTCAGTGGGCCATGGTCAGCGAGGGGTTAATCCATCTGTAGATTGGTAGAAAGATTATTCAATTACATAGACACCCTTTGATCTGCTGACAGCATTGAAAAGCACATCTCTCTCTCTCTCTCTCCCCCCCCCCCCCCCCCCCCCCCCGCCCTTCCCTCTCTTACCCCCACTTTAACTAGTTTACTCTGACCACTCCAATTACCATCCAGCTTGTCGAGCAGTAGCTAAAGAAATAAAGAATGTTTCTCTCGTCTCCTTTGCACATCCAGCCTCAACAACTCCATTAAAATGCATTGTATAGAGGCCATGGTGTGTCTCTTTGCAATTGAACTAGAAAAGGGCTGAATGACACACCATGGTGAATATTAATATAAATGTTGAATACAGAGCAAGTTATTAAACTGTAAATATGTGTGATTATTGCAACCTTGCTTGAACCTTCTCCCTCGAAATTGTAATTGGACATTACAGGCTAGTTTGGTGGAGAAAACCACAAGTGTTGAAAGCATTACAGAATGTGCATGAGTACCCCCCCTTGTCCCTGGTGCCGTTCTCCCACACACAGCAGAGGCACACAGGAAAATAATGTCCGCCCGCGTCCCGCCCAGATCGGGACATAAATTATCACAAAATATGTCCCGATCTGTCCATATTATGGTCAGATTGGTCACGCTAGGTAGCGGAGCGCCCTCTACAGCTACCGGAGCGCAATCGGTATATTCCAGAGCTCAGCTCCTCCCAGCTCCAGCACAAATTAAGCCCTGCTGCTAAGACACCTTGACAAATGCTAATAGATAGAACAAGTAGCAATACGAGAAACATTGCTGTTTGCTAAAAACAGCCATTGATTTAGTTGAAAGATTAGAAAGAAAGAATTTCATGAAGCCAATTAAAGAATCCTCATTCTGTGTGTACCCACAACCAATCTGCTTAATATGTGCAAGCTGAGTGGGGGCTATGAGCTGCTTAGATTGGGGCTGGAAAAAAAGATCTGAACTAAAACACAAAAAGCTTCAAAACAAAACTGTACAAAGAAATCTGACACTGACCGGTGTGCCAGCGAATGGGGCGTGGTCACAGTTCTCCTGCCAAGAGCGGTTGAGGCTCAGCAGGAAGTCTTGGAAAAAGGGATGGGTTTGATTGAAGACAGAAAAGCCAAGTATGTTGACTCGCTGCTCCTCCACGTCGTCCAATCGGAGCAGAGAGAATTCCTGCAGAGAGAAAGGAATGAGTGGAGAGAGAGAGAGAGAGAGAGAGAGAGAGAGAGAGAGAGAGAGAGAGAGAGAGAGAGAGAGAGAGAGAGAGAGAGAGAGAGAGAGAGAGAGAGACAGTACATTATTCATGTAGAATAGATATCATTAGATGTTCTCATGTATAATACTAAACATGACAGAATCAGTCTATACATACATACTTCAGTGTAAAAGACTAAACTGCATTTAACAATTATTACGGTCGTCGGAAATTACTGCTGTCGCTCAACTGAATAGGTATTTTTGAAAATAATGTATTTCCGTTGTCTGACAAAGTACAGGGAAGGAGGGTGGTTGTCGGACAAAGACAAGACAAGTGGAGGGAGGTGCAGCAGTGGAGGGAGGTGCAGCAGTGCAAAGGAAGCACAAAACGAGAAGCACAAAAAGACTTGGAAGAATAAAAAATGTACAGAAACGACAGAGAATAGGAGTCCGAGAACGAGAGCTCTGGGAATAAGGGAAGCGCAAAGACGAGCCAGTCAGTTTATCGGGTTCTCTCTGTGTCTGTGATGGTCAGACACTCTGGGGAATTGAAACCTCAACTCAATCTCCATATCGTCCATCAGCACTATAAAGCACTATAACGTCTGCCCATAGGGGGCACCACGAATGCTAATCCCCCCCCCCCCCCCCCCCACACACACACACACACACACACACCACCACCAGGCTATACCCAGTCTGGTATAGATAATATGTGCACTGCACAGAGGAATAACACAGCTGATCCATCCATCCATCTTCAACCGCTTACCCGGAGTCAGGTTGTGAGGGCAACAGTTCCAGCAGAGAGCTCTTTATCCTTCTGCACATAACCCGCCAACCTCCCTCCACGCGCACCTCAACGTCCCAAAACACACATAAAGGACACAAAAGTAACAAAAACCTCCACGCACATTAACAGATTCATGTAACCCTCTGCAAATCCATCTAATATTGCAGGAGAATCAAGTACACACTGAGCCTTCTCTTTGTCCATTTATTCCATCTCCCTATCGGATGGTGTGTCCCCTTGGTTTACTGAGCGGATACTTTTCACAATTATCTGCCTATGTTTCTAATCCTGCTTTGTGAAATACCATTTTGACCATGTGACTATGATATTCTATATTATAATATACCAACTAGAGCCATGATGTTTAAGTTAATTTGGAACACTATTTTCCAGAAGAGTACAGTGTAATGATTCTTGAATTTGGTGGTTTGAATGGACTCTAAATCAGTTTTTTAAGTAGCGTTACACATGAGTGGCACTGCCTTCAGCCACTGGGAGCATACAGTAGCTATTATTTTCTGGTCCTCAAAATATTCCACTGCCCCAAATGCAGATGGAGACAGCATCAGCACTGCAAAATAAAGTCAACAGAGGGATGACAGTAACATTGAGTAACATTGTGCAGTAACATTCCTGTAAATTGCATATTTTACTTGGATTGGGTCTTCTTCATTCTGTAAATTAAATTAAACTCCTAACACAAGAACGTTCATTTCACTTTAATGTTCTTTCAAGTCCAGTTATCTAGGCTGTAACTGGCTTCTTTTCAGGATGGAACTCCTCCCCTGTTACCTTGCGGTGCAACGTCATAACTGGCTGAATAATAATAATTCAAATGACATGACTTTGCACTGAAATATGATTTTAGTCAAAGCTGCAGAGACATATTTTGTGGACACATGGATAGGATAGTTCCAACACATCATTTCTGCACAGGTCAGTAACGTGACACTTATATGATCTTCAATAATCCAATTGGTCTTTCTTCCATGAAAGACGACCACATTTTTCATGAATCTTAGGGGAGCGTATCGGATGTTGTTAATTCAAAATGGATTTCAAATTATTTAATGGGTGAATACAAAACAATCTGGCCTCATTCCCATTGAGGCTTGGGAATAAATGACCCATTTCAAAACCGTTATTCATGGAATTATGTCAGACCCTCCCATAATAACAGCCTGTTTGTGAAGCAAACCTTGTGCCCAGAAATGCAATCTTGGACTGGTGGAAACTTCAAACACCATGAATATTGCACACATCAGCATATGTTTAGAATCTGGAAAATGTATTTTTGCCAACTATTCATTCAAATCCTCTAAAATCTTTACTAAGGAATTAAAAAATGGCTTAAGAAGATTACAAACCAGACCCTTCACGATGTTCTTTACATTACAAAAAAGTATAACTTTTCTAAATGAGCAGCTGGATAGCTGTGGATCTACAAAGCAAACACTATGTTGTTGAGAAGCTCAAAGCAAGGGCGGTGTGTGTGTATATGTGTGTGTGTGTGTGTGTGTGTGTGTGTGTGTGTGTGTGTGTGTGTGTGTGTGTGTGTGTGTGTGTGTGTGTGTGTGTGTGTGTGTGGTGGGCGAGTAGAAAAACAACAAGACACATGGTAATGGAGATGAGTCTCCATCTGAACTCTGCTCATCTCAGTGAAGTCCTGAGTGTTTCCTATCGATATCTTGAGACTTTCCCATCAAGGCCAAGTGGCCCAGTGGCCTCCTGGCAATTTGACGATCAGACCTACTTCACTAGTGTACATGCATCAGAATGAACTGCTTATGACAAGAAGACAGCATAAGAGCCTCTCATCTGTACAACTGAAAGCAAATATATGTGGGATTTCACAACATACAAATGATTGCAACGCATCATTGATGTTCAGAAAGCACATTGTGTCCTTGTCATTAATCATAAATATACTGCTTTTTGGTGATTTCTCAATTTTTTTGCACCACATCAGAAACACTATTAAGACAAGGCACAACACCCACAAAGATGACATAAGTGCTTACATTTTAGTCACACTCAAAATACCAATATGACTTAAAATACATTATTGATAACAACAATTATGTGCAACAATATTGCACAGTTTCTTGTTTAACTTATTGTTGACTATTTAAATAGATACCAGTTATGCTATGCAGATGTCTGTTACTTGTTCACATATCTTATTTATACACAGTTTACTTGTGTTGGTCGGATCAGCGGTCTGGCAAGCCGGATGTCCATAATAATTGGCATATTATGCCTATATAAATGTCAGATTGTCTGTTCTGGACAACCGCTAATCCGACCGACTTCACTCCCTCAGGCCCTTTGCGAAACACGAGGGTCAGGTTGGGCATTCTCAAGAATAACGAAGGATAGAGAGACAGAGATTTGGGGAATTTGTAGAAGGATGCTAGGTTCTATGTTTACCTGTTGTAGCACTTAATTGTTTCTTTTGCACTCTATTCATGTTCTATTTATGAATGTATTTACGCCATCATTTATTGACCAGTGTTCATACCATTTATTTTGATATTGCCGTTTGTTTGGCACTTTTGTATTGACAGGTTGTGAATACCTAAATTGTAAGTAAATTGTGATGGACCTCCATAACACACCTATGTTGTAAGAAGTCCTTTGTAATCCAAGAAGACTCCTTTGACTCAATAACCACCCACAATTGTCTACAAGACAGGACATACACGAGAAATACAAAGAGGAAAGAGAGAAAGACTATTGCTTTTTCCATCTCCTCTTCTTCATCCTGATCAATCACTCCTCTGCAATCATCTAGTGTATCGACCAGGGTGTCTGCCTTTCTTGGCCTCGTGCACTGATAATCACAATACCATTCTGGTAATGAAATCTCCATCAGGTTGATTCAATCAGTGCAGAAGTGGACATAATGGCTGTGTGCATCAATATGCCATGGATGCTTGATGCATGTGTATGTAGAATAAGACAGTTCGGTTCAGTGTCTTGCTCAAGGACACTTCGACACTAACTCTGGGGGAGCCCGGGTTCGAACTGGCAACCTTGCGGTTACCATCCAGCCACTCTACCCCTGAGCCACCGCTACATAACTATGTGCTAATGTGATCATAATGGAAACAAGCTGATGATGTTTTCCATTACCAGCTTGTTTGCTTATACTGACAATCACAAGCCTCTATATACTAATGGGAAAAATGTATCATCACCATTCATCCAACATAAGGTAGTGTTTACAGTCTGTGAGGACCGGCTTTAATCCTGCTGGACAATTTACACTCAAGCATGGCCAGTCGGTCCATAAATTCATGCCTACAACTAATTATCCATTAATGGGTCTTGTTGAGAGAGATGAGGTTGACTACTTAGTTAATGTGTCCCCATCATTAGTTTCATCAAATACTAATTAATTTGTTCCCTCTCGCAAGGGCTGGCTCTGAGATTCTAAAAGGTTCTATTATTCTGTAAAAGACCAAAACAAATATTTATTACCCTTAGCCAATTCATAGGAGCAATTTAAGTTGAAATCTCAATGCAAGTTGAAATCTTTGCATCACACATCAACAGTAAGCAGATGCAAAAAAACACATACTGTATTTCAAATTGTAATACAATAATTAAATAGTTTGCATTATGGCTGGATGCTTTTCTCCATTGTTGCTTTCAGCACAGCTAATTACCTTTACTATTAGTTTCAGTTGATTGATTCTCAAACTCTGTGTCTAAACAGGGAGATATGAACTTCAAGTATGTGAGACAGAGAGAGAGAGAAAGAGACAGAGGAAGGAAGGAAGGAAGGAAGGAAGGAAGGAAGGAAGGAAGGAAGGAAGGAAGGAAGGAAAGGCGAACATTGCAATGTAACATTTAATGGCATAGAATGAGAGAGAGTGCGTTGTGAGAACAGAATTGACAATGTTGTATTAGAGAAATGAATTAGAGAAACAAAGAAAAAGTGTGTGTGTGTGTGTGCGTGCGTGCGTGCGTGCGTGCGTGCGTGCGTGCGTGCGTGCGTGCGTGCGTGTGCGTGCGTGTGCATGCGTGCGTGTGCATGCGTGTGTGCAATGAAACATGAAGAACAAAACAAACAGGCAGCGGGAACGAGGGATGGAAGTGAAGGCAGATATGTCAACCAACCAGCCATGTGAGAAACCGTGCGTGTGTGTGTGCGTGCATGCGTGCGTGCATGTGCGCTCTTGTGCGTGTGTGTGTTTGTGCGCGCGTGCGTGCGTGTGTGTGCGTGCGTGCGTGCGTGTGTGTGTACTGTGTTTGTGTGGACACACGTGTGGTTGCCAGTGCGTGTGGAAGTGCCTCTATCAAGGTACAGAGTTATGATGCACAACAGCAGCCAATGTGGCCTGGCAGACTACATTAGGCCCAATCCTGTGCTCGTCTAACCTTCAAATGACATCAGGCGTTCCGTCGACATGCGATGGGCCACCGCCACAGAGCTCATGAGATTTATTCAATCCTGTCCGCAAAGCTCAGATCACGGGATACTAAATCACTCAGAGAGAAGCCATGGAACGAAGACCGTGTGAGAGAGCATCTGTGTTTGTCCAATGAGGAGTGTGTTTGTGTCCGTGTGTGAACAGGCGTGCTGTGTTTCACACAGTGAGTGAGGGGGGTTTGTATAGTGGAGGTAGTTTGATAATTATTATGCATTTTCGGATTAATCTCAGATTTATTTTTGGACGTCATTTGGGACGTCTCACAGGCTGTGAGCCAAATGGTTCATATCCCCTGAAATGTCTAGCGGCTCACACCGCGTCCTTAAAGGGCCACTTCACCCCTTTTGCAACTAGATCTTATTTTAATGATGTTTGGGAGACAAGAGACACTTTCCTGGGGTTTTTATGTGGGTAATATTTGTTTTTAGATGTATTTCAAAGTGATGTCATGGACACTGGGCTCACTTACTTCCTGTACTACATGTTGTCTCAGTAAGTCAGCCCTCCCTCTATCCACAAGGAGGAGCAGTGCACCAAAACATTATGGGAATTGTAGTGTGACATGTGGACAGGAGAAGCCGGGATTCGAACTGCCGACCCAGGGGTCATTGGACGACCTGCTCTACCTCCTGAGCCACAGCCGCCCCAAATGTTTAAAATGGTGTGATTGTTTGTAATAGTGTTGCAAAACCTTCCGTGGTCCGGACAACAGCAGCAACGGGGAACTAGGTTTTAAGTTTTTCCGGTTACGTCATCCGAACACGTCACCTATCCCACTCTGTTCGAGGAAAACCCTGTAGGCCTAAGTCTTAAAACGTATTAAAAACGTTAAATTAAATAATGAAAACATAACTCGTGGAACTCGTGAATAGGAGGGAAGCTGTTCTTTATCAATTAACTCGTGAATGGGAGGGAAGCTGTTCTTTATCAATTAACTCGTGAATGGGAGGGAAGCTGTTCTTTATCAATTAACTCGTGAATGGGAGGGAAAGTGTTGTATTTTTAATCGAGCCGAGCTAACAGGCCTTGTTTTATCCCCCCGCCTTCACACTGAATAAAGTGTTCAGATTTACATTAGAGCTCTCATTAAAGAGCAGGATGTCTGGTATTAGAACTGGTATTAAGTGGACTTAAGAGGAAACGGAAATAAAAACGTTCCAAGAGCTTTTGTGTGCCAAATAATGAAAACAGAAGATAGAAGATGTTTGATAGATTCTGCCACCTGCATGTTTAATTCTAGTATGCCACATTAACTTAAGTGAATGCATGTTTCTTGATTATTCTATAATGTGTGTTATCGTAGGCCCATGTTTGTAAAGTTAATGTAGCAAGAAGCACATGGCATGGGATCTTTAGCTCTAATGATAGTCATTATCTCCCCTCCATCGTTGGACTACAGACAATACTACTTAATTAACAGATCTGTCATTACTGGTCATTTAAACACACACGCATTACACTGCAAAATCCTGGAGACAGAGCGAGCGCATTTTCCGCCGGCAGCGGCATCAGCAACTGCCGCCAACAGTGTTTCCGCATTAATCCGACACCCTACCCCAAACCATAACCCTAACCTCACAGGGAAGCCATATGTGATTTTTAACCGGCAACGCATGTCGATAGCCACGGGTGAGTTTTAACCAGCCAAGCTGACACCGTACCCCTAACCCTAACCCTAACCTCACAGGGAAGCCACGGGTAAGTTTGAACAGGCAACACATGTCGGGATCCACGGGTGAGTTTTAACGAGCCATGCATGTGTCTTACCGGCAACGCATGTTGGGAGCCACGGTACACTACCGCGACTTTGTCACTGTTGAGGTGTTATGGAAGCCCAGGTTTGTTTTGATAACAGCCATAAATGCATTTATATTGTTGAGTCTCATGTCTCACACCTTCCCCTTGACAATACAATGGCTGTGTTGAAACCATTGTTAAGTTTTCAATGTCAGTGGATCAACACCAGCAGATAATATGGCCAAAATCATCACTGTGTTTTTCAAGTCCAAAGTCTCAATACAACCATCTATTATGATATTTTACAGCACTGTGTGCATGCACGCACGCACGCACGCACGCACGCACGCACGCACGCACGGTTGCACGCACACACACACAGACACACACACACAGACACACACAGACACACACGGACACACGGACGGAGTGCAAAACATACTCTCTCCCCATGCCTTCGGCATGGTGGAGACAATGACAAGGAACAGAAAGCAGGAAATGGCCCCAGTGAGGCGAAGGTGAGAGAGGCCGGTTTGAGGAACATCTCAAGATGATTCAGGGGAAACAGATTAGGCGGTGGCCTGGCATGTCGTTAGTCACTGGGGTGTCACCATTACAGATGGATGGAGTGAGAGAAGGGGAATAAATGAAAGAGAAAAGAGTGAAAGAAGGAGAGGTGAAGAGGGCAAGATTAGGAGAAAGAGTGTGGCGATGAAAGGGAGAGTGCAAGGTGAGTGAAGGTGCACAAGAGGAGACGCCGTGGAAAGTGATTTAGGTAATGGATAAGAGATGGGACCATCATTGACTGCTACATTTATTTCTTACTGCGTTTAGCTTAGTTTTTTTCTTTCTTTTTTTAATTGCCATCCCGGTCGATCGTCTCAGCGGGAAAAAACACCGGAGATAAATCCATTTCAGTGAAAGAAATAAACAGGGAGTGGATCAGGATGTGATTTTGGGATCGTGTCTGGTTCCGTTTCCTGTGATCGTGCGTATGAAAACATTAAAAACTACTGTACCAATACCATCCATCCATCTTCAACCGCTTATCCGTAGTCGGGTCGCGGGGGCAAGGCCAAGGGCCACTTCACCCCTTTTGCAACTAGATCTTATTTTAATGATGTTTGGGAGACAAGAGACACTTTCCTGGGGTTTTTATGTGGGTAATATTTGTTTTTAGATGTATTTCAAAGTGATGTCATGGACACTGGGCTCACTTACTTCCTGTACTACATGTTGTCTCAGTAAGTCAGCCCTCCCTCTATCCACAAGGAGGAGCAGTGCACCAAAACATTATGGGAATTGTAGTGTGACATGACATGACATGACATGACATACTGAAATATCTAAAAACACAAATTACCAACAGCCAACTAGCCAACTCAATATTTGGGCATGCCGGACAAAGAACTCCATATATGGGCACAAAAGGGACACAGACATTATAACTGGGTGGGGCATGCATTTCCAAGTTGCATGGCAACGGCACCGTGCTAGTTTATGCAAGGTAGCATTGCCTTGTATTTTGAAACAAATTAATATAATTGTAATTAATGGCAATTCCTATTTACAAGTTCAGTACATACCTGCATTCAATTGATCCAGGTATGTACATATAGTGCATAATGCAATGTATTTCATCAGTAGCCTGAAAGAGCCCTGTGCTCTTCTGTTCATAGAGGGGCAGATCTAACTAGCGCTGGAAACTGACGCCGACTTCCTATTGGTTTACCAACCTAATGTATGTTCCCGCCTCCCCACGTCACCCCCCACGGTAATGTTTTAAAGGTCCAATACACAGTATAGAGAACACTGACGTCACCACATTTGGAGCGACGTCCCTCTGCACTCGTATTGGTTGGCGAAAGACAAGGTTCACTCCCACTCCTCTGCCACTTTTCCTGCTTGGTTCGCCCAGATTTCTTTTTTATTATAATTATTATTTTTTTTACTTTGAAATTTATTTTCAAAGTAAAAATGCCTGCGGTCTCCGAGGCTATTTCATCAGTGACCTATGAAGTGGTGAAAATCAGACAACTGGTCATTTAAAAGTTGATAGTGCATTCTAGTATTTTATGTAAGTAAGCTTTTCATTGTAACCTCACAGTACATCAGAGTGACACATACTGTACAGCTGTAATGTGAAGCATAATGACGTGTTATGAACCAAGGACACAGGCTTTCCTGCCTGTCAAACAGCCTGTTGTAAATCAATCTGTCACGTCTACCAAACTCAAGCAGTTCTTGAGGTGTTACAGATAATACTAATTAAAGCTCTGTTCCATTTAGTGTGCAGTACGTGGTTCTCAAACTTTATAATTCCAATGACCTCCATACAAAGTGTACAAATGGAATCAAATGGACCCGTAAGGTTCCACTTGGTTTGATTTAATGAATTGCATTTTTATAGCGCTTTTCCAATGGTTCATTCATGGTTCATTCATTCATACATTGGGAGGTGAAGCGGCGAAGAGGCAACGCCAGCGTCCTCACTTCCTACATTCACACACCAATGGTGGCGAGCTCACACTGACCAACTCATTGGAGGCAATGTAGGGTTCAGTGACACTTCGACATGTGGACAGGAGAAGCCGGGATTCGAACTGCCGACCCAGGGGTCATTGGACGACCTGCTCTACCTCCTGAGCCACAGCCGCCCCAAATGTTTAAAATGGTGTGATTGTTTGTAATAGTGTTGCAAAACCTTCCGTGGTCCGGACAACAGCAGCAACGGGGAACTAGGTTTTAAGTTTTTCCGGTTACGTCATCCGAACACGTCACCTATCCCACTCTGTTCGAGGAAAACCCTGTAGGCCTAAGTCTTAAAACGTATTAAAAACGTTAAATTAAATAATGAAAACATAACTCGTGGAACTCGTGAATAGGAGGGAAGCTGTTCTTTATCAATTAACTCGTGAATGGGAGGGAAGCTGTTCTTTATCAATTAACTCGTGAATGGGAGGGAAGCTGTTCTTTATCAATTAACTCGTGAATGGGAGGGAAAGTGTTGTATTTTTAATCGAGCCGAGCTAACAGGCCTTGTTTTATCCCCCCGCCTTCACACTGAATAAAGTGTTCAGATTTACATTAGAGCTCTCATTAAAGAGCAGGATGTCTGGTATTAGAACTGGTATTAAGTGGACTTAAGAGGAAACGGAAATAAAAACGTTCCAAGAGCTTTTGTGTGCCAAATAATGAAAACAGAAGATAGAAGATGTTTGATAGATTCTGCCACCTGCATGTTTAATTCTAGTATGCCACATTAACTTAAGTGAATGCATGTTTCTTGATTATTCTATAATGTGTGTTATCGTAGGCCCATGTTTGTAAAGTTAATGTAGCAAGAAGCACATGGCATGGGATCTTTAGCTCTAATGATAGTCATTATCTCCCCTCCATCGTTGGACTACAGACAATACTACTTAATTAACAGATCTGTCATTACTGGTCATTTAAACACACACGCATTACACTGCAAAATCCTGGAGACAGAGCGAGCGCATTTTCCGCCGGCAGCGGCATCAGCAACTGCCGCCAACAGTGTTTCCGCATTAATCCGACACCCTACCCCAAACCATAACCCTAACCTCACAGGGAAGCCATATGTGATTTTTAACCGGCAACGCATGTCGATAGCCACGGGTGAGTTTTAACCAGCCAAGCTGACACCGTACCCCTAACCCTAACCCTAACCTCACAGGGAAGCCACGGGTAAGTTTGAACAGGCAACACATGTCGGGATCCACGGGTGAGTTTTAACGAGCCATGCATGTGTCTTACCGGCAACGCATGTTGGGAGCCACGGTACACTACCGCGACTTTGTCACTGTTGAGGTGTTATGGAAGCCCAGGTTTGTTTTGATAACAGCCATAAATGCATTTATATTGTTGAGTCTCATGTCTCACACCTTCCCCTTGACAATACAATGGCTGTGTTGAAACCATTGTTAAGTTTTCAATGTCAGTGGATCAACACCAGCAGATAATATGGCCAAAATCATCACTGTGTTTTTCAAGTCCAAAGTCTCAATACAACCATCTATTATGATATTTTACAGCACTGTGTGCATGCACGCACGCACGCACGCACGCACGCACGCACGGTTGCACGCACACACACACAGACACACACACACAGACACACACAGACACACACGGACACACGGACGGAGTGCAAAACATACTCTCTCCCCATGCCTTCGGCATGGTGGAGACAATGACAAGGAACAGAAAGCAGGAAATGGCCCCAGTGAGGCGAAGGTGAGAGAGGCCGGTTTGAGGAACATCTCAAGATGATTCAGGGGAAACAGATTAGGCGGTGGCCTGGCATGTCGTTAGTCACTGGGGTGTCACCATTACAGATGGATGGAGTGAGAGAAGGGGAATAAATGAAAGAGAAAAGAGTGAAAGAAGGAGAGGTGAAGAGGGCAAGATTAGGAGAAAGAGTGTGGCGATGAAAGGGAGAGTGCAAGGTGAGTGAAGGTGCACAAGAGGAGACGCCGTGGAAAGTGATTTAGGTAATGGATAAGAGATGGGACCATCATTGACTGCTACATTTATTTCTTACTGCGTTTAGCTTAGTTTTTTTCTTTCTTTTTTTAATTGCCATCCCGGTCGATCGTCTCAGCGGGAAAAAACACCGGAGATAAATCCATTTCAGTGAAAGAAATAAACAGGGAGTGGATCAGGATGTGATTTTGGGATCGTGTCTGGTTCCGTTTCCTGTGATCGTGCGTATGAAAACATTAAAAACTACTGTACCAATACCATCCATCCATCTTCAACCGCTTATCCGTAGTCGGGTCGCGGGGGCAAGGCCAGTGAGTCGATGTGCCATATTTAGACATACAAGCGCAAATGTCCATTGCGTCCCTCCCAGCAGCAAAAACAACCCTTAGCCTGAAGTGACCTGGCTCGGCCAATAGAATGACTGGAGGAGGGGGGGTGGAGCCAGACTTGAATTATGTTTGGAAAAATCACTCACTTCTGTGTACAAACACTGGAAGTTGTCTATATCTCCTTTAATTTCCTTCTAAGCATTAACCGTAATTAAAGTTCTGTCATTTTGAGGAGTCTGTCTGTCTGTCTGTCTGTCTGTCTGTCTGTCTGTCTGTCTGTCTGTCTGTCTGTCTGTTGGTCTGTCTGTCGGTCGGTCCGACTGTATAAGAATCTCCAGGTCTTTACTCCCAATATTCAGTGCTCTGTTTCCCGTGTACAATTTCCTTACCATAGAGGTGAAGATGTATGTGTAGTAGACAGACAGCATTCCCAGCTCTGACGCCTGCAGAGAAAGACATTCAAGATGGAGTCAAGGGGAAGACAGAAGGGAGCGAGGGAGAGGAGGAGGTGAAGAAAAGGGAAGATGGGGACAAAGAGTGAAGTCAGTGACTTTGTTTAACTCTATCCCCATTTAACAGAGGGAGCAGACACGTTCTTATCTAACAATGACTCTCAATAGATCAATTAATTTACTGTAGGTGCTATTAGTATGCTGCTCTAAGCCCAGACTTATAATTTCATTAAACCAAACTCATACTGAGAAGCCATTCTGAAGGATATGAGGTGGACATTTCAATTTGATTTAAATAAAGGACCACTTCACCACTTTTCAACCTATCTTCAGATAATTGGTCCTCACTAATGTTCATGATAAAATGCAACAATGTTTTTCTACTCGGTCTGTGTCTCATAGGAGGGCAGTGGGCAGTTAAGAAACCCGTCCACCAGTGACATCATCGATGGGGAATCCAAGCTAATAGAAACTGCAGGCTTCCTATTCCTGAAAAGTTGCAATGCGAAAATGGAAGCCATCGTTCTCACGATAATACAAATCTAAATATTGTTTAAAAAAAATCTTGTTTAAAAATAAATCTTCCTAATGATGATGTCACTGGTGGACGGGTTTCTGAACTGCCCACAGCCCTCCTATGAGACACAGAGTCACAGACTGAGTAGAAAAAATTTGTGCCATTTTATCATGAACATTAGTGAGGACCAATTATATGAAGATAACTTGAAAAGTGGTGAAGTTCATGGTCTCTGGCTGCTGATCAATGTTGGTGCAATGCACATTAGGAATGTATTTACTTCTAACATAAAAAGCTGAAGGTAAAAAAATAAAGAAAAATAAATAATAATGATTGTTTTTTTCTTCTTTGCACTGCCAGGGATAATATACGCAGATGTGCCGGTAGTTGTTGAGAAATAGGATGATTAAACCCCACTGAATTCAGCGATTGATCAATCATAATCAAGCATTCAACCAAGCCATGTAATAAACTCAATTAATAATCATTTGACCATGTGTAAATCTCTAATTATACCTTCATTTCATCCTCCCACTGGTGATAAAAAAAACATATTTAAAGGAGCCAGGTGCTGATAAATATTAATTTTATTTATTAGCATCTGGCTCCACTGAAATGTTGAAGTTTGAAAATGCTCAGGGCTTAATTTCAGCCGGAGCTTGGCGGAGCTCAGCTCCGGTACCGGTCACTTGAGCTCCCCTACCTGTAGAGGCAGCTCCGGTACCTGTAGGGTAGGCGTACCTTCACCCCAGATGCACATTACAATATACAATATGTCTCTATTGTTATTGTCTCCACCAGGCCGAAGGCATGGGGAGAGAGTATGTTTTGCACTCCGTCCGTGTGTGTGTCCGTCCTTCCGTCCTTCCGTCCGTCTGTGAACAGCTAATCTCCGGCACCGTTAACCTGGTCGATGCCAAACTTTGCACACACACTCCCTGGATGCCAACGATGAACCTCTGCCCCACATTTTACAGAACGGCCTGTTATAGCGCCACCATGAGGCAGCTTTTACCTAAAACTGCACCGATCTGCGTGAAACGTTCCATGCACACTCCCTAGAGGCCAAGGATAAACCTTTGACCTGCATTTTCCGCATCTGCCTTTTATAGCGCCACCAGGAGGCCGACTTTTGTAAAACACATTTTTTTATATTACTCCTCCAGATTCTGTCCAAAAATCTCACAAATCGTTACACAGTATCTCTATGGTCATGTGCTCAAGTCGTATCTGTCCGATATTTCATATTCCATCCTAATTGGCTATAATTGGCTTTCACAGTTTGCAAGATTGCCCCGTTTTGAACAAAAGCCTCAAATCATGAACGCAGCATGCAATTTACGTGAAATCTTTCACACATTTTCTTACTAGGCTGAGGAATATATCCCACCCTTTTCACATTGGCCTATTATAGCGCCACCAACAGGTTGATTTTTGCAAAACACATTTTTGGAACAAAATGCCTCAAATCATCCAATTGCCATCAAAGGCGTATGAAGAAATGGCACCCTTTTCACATTGGCCTATTATAGCGCCACCAGGAGGCCACAACCTGACCTGCCCTGGTGGAGACCTGTGCCCCGAGGGGCACTTTTTCTAGTTTTTGTTTCATTTCCAAGTCAACTATGCTCCTTTAAACTTCCTGGTCATAGCTTCTATTCTTATCTTCTATTTACAGCACGATTACAAAATAAAACATGGGATGAATGATCACATTGCAAGTACAAACAAAGAAATACTGTGCGTCCGCTTTGAGAGGACTTGAGGTCATAACACATCAAACCTGTGTTATGACCCATACCAAACGTGTGCGTAACGAACAGCTCTCAGTCTCTCGACTTTTGCATCCGTTATTGTCGTTTGTTGCATATGGAATATGGAATATATACTTTTAGGAAGCAATAGTTTAACTGCTACTTGGAGTTTAGCCTTGGGGACAGCATGCGGTTTGTTTTAAAAGAGAAGGAAGTGGAGGACGACGACAAGAACAACAAAATGTGCAGGTATTTAGGATTGCGTACTGTTCTGATGGGCCACCATAACTTGTTATAGGCTACTGTATTTTATACAGCATCTAATGTTATACTGTAGCATTGGGCCGCTGTGCCAACTGAACTGCAAAAATGCCTACTGTAGTGTGTTCTTACAGGGTCAGCGGGTCCCTGTGGAAACTGCTGCTGCTATTGTTAAGGTCTTATTTGGGGAAATATCAGCTCGTCAATATTAAACTGTGTGTAAGTGCTGCGTGCTAAATAACTATAGTATTAGTAACAATGATCGCATGCTGGTGCACTGTCTGCAGCTCCTCTGTTTTGTGTGGGAAAAAAACTAATAGTTATGCTTACTATGTGGGTCAAATACAAATAATTTGTTCATTACCTACTGCCTGGCTGACACTCTGGGGCGCTAAAAATACCCCCAAATCCGACTAAATTGTTTTTCGAGTCCCAGCACCTCTTGAGTTAGAAATTACTGTAAGCACTGAAAATGCTTAATTACTATAATTAAAAGACATGTAATGTTTGCACAATCACTTTAGGGTCCACTACAGGGCAGATTTTAAAAGGAACACAAGTATCATATTGGGCAATGATGATGATGGCATAGCTTATACTGTGTGGGCAGTTTTAGCAAACACTAGTGGTCTTTTCACTGATCAGACTTTCTAGTCTAGTCATTAGTAGTGATGTAGTTACGAGATTTTAATAATTAATGGCATTTTTATCTAGTGCTCAAAGCGCTTTACAATGGTTCATTCATTCATACATTGGGAGGTGAAGCGGCGAACAGTCGACGCCAGCGTCCTCACTTCCCATATTCACACACCAATGGTGGCGAGCTCACACTGACCAACTCATTAGAGGCAATGTAGGGTTCAGTGTCTTGCCCAAGGACACTTCGACATGTGGACAGGAGGAGCCGGGATTCGAATCGCCGACCCAGGGATCATTGGACGACCTGCTGTAGCTCCTGAGCCACAGCCGCCCTAATTTTCATGATTGACTGGCCTCTAAGCCAATGGGAGACTAGCCCTATACATCCAATGGGATATTTCTGGCAGAAGATTTACTCAATAGTTTTGGAACTAAACCTTATGAATTAAATCTTCTGGATTGGATGAAATTGTACCCCGACCAGGAAGTATTTTCTGTTTACTAAATAACTGGGGAGACTGGGAGACCTATTAATGAACAAACTCTCTATAGCAATGCAACTTGGGGCGGCAGTGGCTCAGGGGTAGAGTGACCGGATGGAAACCGCAAGGTTCCCATAGTTCGAACCCAGGCTTCCCTGGAGTTAGAGTCGAAGTGTCCTTGAGCAACACCCTGAACCCCTAATTGTTCCCGATGAGCAGGTTGGTGCCTTGCATGGTTTCCGCCGGCATCGGTGTGTGAATGTGTGTGTGTGAATGGGTGAATGTAATGCACAATCTCTGTAAAGTGGCTTGGATAAAAGGCGCCATATAAATGCACCATTTACCAACTTATTTTAACAAAGAAACATCACTTAATGAGTGTCAGGGGTGAGAAGTAGAACCCAGAAGCAGACAAGGCAAAGCAGAGACCATGCAAGCAAGGGTAAAAACAAACACTGAATAAGCAGAAAACAATACCGTTAAACATTTGGATCTGACAGCAAACAGGGGAGAATCTACAGGGGAGAATATATGTCACAGTACGATTGGACACCCTGTCAGATTGAAAAAGGTGCACTCAGTTTCATCGACATAGGTACAATGCGTGAAGGTGAATTGAGCCACATGAGACACCGCCGAGTAAGCTTAGGCGAGCACTGCGAAGTCACCTTCAGTCGACGCAGAGCTGTCCGAGTTATGCACCAATAGGGAGAGAATCGTAAATCATCGTATGCCCTAGTCGCGGTACCCAGAGCCGGATTTACCTTGCTGAGGGCCCCCGGGCTGGAGCAAATTTGAGGGCCCCCCTTGGGGCGCGCGGCAGAGCCGCGCGTCCTGCGATTTGGCCGAGCGGCGCAGCCGCGAGGCCGAATTTTTTTGGGCTATTTTGTTTTCATTTTGGGGTACCCAGGCCCCTAAAAAGAGAGGCAGGCAGGCAGAAGCTCTCAATGGTTTAACCATAATACAACTAAATACAATAACAATACACACATTTCACTTGAATTGGATTTCACATTACAATTTTATAATTGGCCCCCCTAGTCGGGGGCCCCCGGGCTTCAGCCCACCCTAGCCCAACGGTAAGTCCGGCTCTGGCGGTACCGCCATGATGTCATTATTTTTTTGACAGACGATTATTTTTTATTTTATTGTTAGTTATATAGTGTATGTGATAAATATTTTATTGAACATATTTTGACTCAAGTATAGGGACGGCCCCGGCCGCCAGGGGGGCAATGGCCCTGGTCCCCCAACCCCCATAAAATCCCCGCATGGATACAGGTGAACAGGTCTAAAAACTAGCGCATGATTGGCTGGAGGGGAATGAAAGCCATGAGACAGGAGAGTCAAGACAGGCAACAGTAAAACGGAAAATAGGAAACACACTAGAACAGTACTACACAATGAAAGTAACACAGAAAAATAAAACCTACCGTATACAACAATTAAACTAAAATCAACAAAACAAAATCACATAACCAGGAGACAGATCATGACACAATGCACACCTAAATCAAATGTATACCCACAATTGATTTGATTAGCTGCAGTTGTGTTTATTCTGTTATGAAAAGGTCCAATGATGAAGGGTGCATGTTGCAGATTGCAGCACACAAAGCACAGCACAGTGTAATTGGGTCATCCCACTTAAATTATTTTTAAAAACGACATGCATGTTTTTATAGCACCTGCTCAGTGTCAGCATTTTTGGGTTATTTCTTCCCCAGAGAAACAAATTGTGTCAGAACAAAAGTGGTCAACCAGAGTGCTTTATTATTTCTATATTGTGTGTGCATGCCTGCGTGCGATGTGCGTGGTAAATGGTGCATTTATATATGGGTGTAACAGTACAGTATGTATAAAAGTATGCACAAGAACAGTAATGTTTACTGGGTAACGTCTATGCTGTCACATTATTCCAATCAACTGTGTGGATTTCGTAAAGGTGATTAACCGTTTGGACGCCAGGATTAATTAATACATTTTCTGTACAGTAACTCACGCCAGGATTTCCCCTAAATTTGAAGAGCCAAAACCCACGACCGAATGTTACTTCTGTTACTTACACTGTGTGTGGTGTCGGACCATATCCTGATCTACCGCTCAACGATCGGAAAGGCTGACGATTACAGTGTTGGCTATTGGCCGTCGAATAAACCTTGCTTTGACCAGAAATGCCATCTGGGACAAGGATTTGGAGATAAAGGCGATCAAAAGAAACAGATACAGTGGGTGCAGATGCGTACACAGTTCAAGATCTCCATTGCTGTTGACAACATCACTCAGCAACCCGATGCTAATGCAAGTAACATTACGACTTGATTGATTATAAGCACTATAAAAGACCAATTGCCGTACATCAATCGTGTGATACTATTTATGAATTGGCGTAGATCTACGGCAATGGCGCTAAATGTGTTCATCACTGAACCAAGGTGATTTAATGTTCTTGTACGTATAATTTAATAAAGCAATGTGTTTTATTTCAGACTATTTTTTCTGATCCATTGCTGTTCTTTAAACACTGAGCCCAAGCCAAGGCTAAAAGCACTTACCGGTAATAACTCTCACTCTCACAATAGTTGGAAGGATTATGGCCGTGTACGGGTCGGGATATTATATTATTCATGCCCTATATTATTCACTGAGAATAATGCAACATACAATATAGTATACAATACAAATAGCTAGGGGTCAAAGCAGTCATAATTGCTGTGTTGTGGTTATAAGTGTATAGTTACTATACTCCACAAACAATCGTTGTATGTTGAGGACCAGACTCACCCGTTCAAGAATGATGTGTGACATGGTGGCGTTGGCCTCGACGATGATGGTGGCAGTTTTGTCATCTCGTATCTCCTTGAGCAATGGGGTGGGGTCCTGGCTGTCATCTAGCATACGTACAGACAGGGTCTCCTTCGAGATGAGGAACTGTCTGAGGAGACGCTCCAGGTTCAATAGGCCTATAAACAGGGTGTCACACACATTAACACATTCTAAACAGATAAGAACACAATTCAAATTGGAGAGATAATATTAGTTATGTTTCTGTTGTGATTCAGATGATTTCAAGCAGAAAGTTTCAAACACGAAACACTGTCCAACTTGGGTACATTAAATCAGTGTGTGTCTACTACTGTTTGTACGGTAAATTGAGATGACAGTTGATAAAAAACGTTGTAGCTAAACAGTAGGAGTGTACCACTGGCGCCTAACATTCTGTATGAGTACTGGAGCACAAAGAATGCACGTTTTGGTGTGTTTTTATTATCGGTACCCAGGCTTTTGTTTTTGTTTGCATCGGCTCAAAAAATGAAAGCCTGGGGGAACGAGATACATTTCCTGGTCTAGGAGTGGGGAGTGAACTACAGTGCAGAGGGGCGTCGCTCGAAATAATGGTGACGTCAGTTTTCTCCGCTGTTTTCTACCAGGGAGGGGCGGACGATCAGTGAACCAATATTCTCCAGCACTTGCTCCATACGCGCCCACCCCTCTAGACCAGAAAGCACACTGGCTGGGCCAGGCTAGTTCTGTTCATAACTCACCATTTGTTTTGTAACTCCAAGTACACAAAATGAGGTATAATAAGTTATATCCCATATGCAACGACAACAGATGCAAAAGTTGATGAGACACTATACTGTTTGTATTGGCCATATTCTTTACATTATGTTTGCGTGACTTCGGGTCACTTTTTTTATATCACACCCGTGTGAAGTGAGGGGCGCTCTTATCATGGTACATCATCATACATCATCTCATTCCGGGCAATCAGAATTTGAGTCCTCTGCACCTTCGTCTACAATGTTTGTGTTTATGCAATGTTTGTTTTTACACAAACACTCAAAACTGGCCATTCATTATCAATGGCATTCAATGTTTGTGTTAGGACAATGTTTCCTCAAAGCTGGATTTTTGAAGGGCTAGCGGCGAGCGCCCCTCAAAGATATATTAAAGGCGTTAACTTTGTTTCATGGGGATTGTCTCATGCATTTGAGTAGGTAACGGAGAATAATTAACTTAATCAAGACATTCTCAGCAGCACAGCATCAGTTACTGCATATACTGTACCAGGTCCACTGAGGTTGCTAAGATAATATTAATTAGCCAGAGCAGTTGTGTGTAATTTGTGAGGTGCATATAGTGTGAAATACACCTGGCTGACTCCAACATAATATTCAATCCACAGAGACCTGCTGTGCCAGTTACAATAAAGCTACTCTGGGAACTTGGCAAATAAATCACACCCGTGTGAAGTGAGTCATCATACATTTGTCTTCAATGATTGTGTTTACGCACTTTTGTCTTCAATGTTTGTGTTTACACACTTTTGTCTTCAAAGTTTCTGTTTACAAAGACCCTCAAAGCTGGACATAGGAGGGGCCAGTGCTCCTCAAAAATATTGGAGGAGAGTTATAGGGCAATCTAAAAGTAGGACCGAATCGCCCGATATTTACTGAGCCTCCAGGGAGTATGTGTGCAAAGTTTGATTAGCTGGTAACGGACACACACACACACACACACACACACACACACACACACACACACACACACACACACACACACACACACACACACACACACACACACACACACACACACACACACACACACACACACACTCTGAGTGCAAAACATACTCTCTCCCCACATACTCTCTCCCCCTATTTTTGTTTGCTCGTGGGCAGCGTATGAACACAGGAAAGATTAGTCATGTGTTTTAATGTCATCAGGATGATTTAACACCACCTGGCCAGGATGCAGGACTCAATAAACAAACTACCCCAAGTGGGATAGATAGAACTGTGAAGTGGTGCATTACAAGTCTTCCATGTGCTGCACTTCACTTTAAAGATGGAGTGCCACAATTTTTCTATTTTTCCAGTTTTTCATGTGTCTATGAGGTGACAGTACTTCATTAGACACACTGGAGTCGTTTTTATGTGCAAGTAATGTGTATGTGTATTAACTTTGTATTTAGGGTTTCTTCCTGGAGGCTGAACCCTTGACAGTCAAACGGGCCAATGAAATAAACAGTAATATAGTGACACCACACTATCAGCCCCTCCCCTAACCCCTCCCCCTTTATCATACAACTACAGCTGTGGGTGCGGCTTCAGTTCAGGTGGATCACCACCCATCACCACCCACCAGGCAAACCAGGCATACCTAATGAACTGGTGGGCGTGTACACATAAAAACAACATTTTAACAAATACTGTACACTTTTTTTGACAATAAGACCTGATGATCATATTTTAGGGTGGAAAAAAGATCACGGCACTCCATCTTTAAGTGTACACATCATGATCCATTTGGTTCCATTTGTACACTCAGACCTTTACTGTACAGACTAAATGAAAACCAAACCTGGGCTCAAAATGATAATGAAACGCAATCTTTGTCTCCTCCATGTTTAGTTTGTTACGTCTCTTGCAGTCTGACTCAAGTCTCACACTACCTAGTTTGTTCCACGTTCCGGACGGTTTAAGGCCCGCCCTTCCACATCCGAAACTTCAAACGTACAGACAAGGGCGCATCATTTACATATCCACTCCAGAGTCTAGATCTAGACCGGATCAGCAGGGGGGGGGGGGTTAGGTTGTGAAAAATTAACCCTAAAAGAAAATTACGACGGGCTGAAATTGGCCTCCGGGCCGCCAGTTGAATATCACTGCACTAACCCAAAATAATATTTTAAACAGTGTTCATGGGTCAGATTTTACCCGCTAACACCAAAACAGTCAGCTGGTTTCTAGCACAATTCAATGTCACCAACGTATTATTACAGAACACTCATGTTATTTTCTAGCTGACTGCAGATTGCTGAGCTAACACAAGGCCATATTGTTGTGGTGACAGGAGGCTGAAGCATTCCTGAGATGATGTGTGAGCGATCGCTGTGAAGTGAGGGAGGAGAGCAGAAACTAAAATCAATGTTGTAGAGAAGCATATATTGGGCAGGTTCTATAGAACTAATATGATGTAATGAAATGTAAATATTGAGCAGGTTGTATAGGATAAAATGTAGCAGGACAAACATTTCTTGCAGCTACAATGGGAGTACAAAAGACGAGACCAAACACTCATTTGAAGTCTAGTGCTTTGTTAAACAAATCAGTAAGCCCCCGAGAGGCTGATATGTCAGACTGATTTTCTTCAAAGCTCTGCACTGTAGGAGAAATGTTAGCCGATGCCATGCAGAGTCATTGTAACTTCATCCAGAAGCTTTTAGTTTTACTGCTCACTAGCCTACAATAAGGTGGGGGACAGGCACATGACATAGACGGTATTCATGACACACCAAACCAGGCTTTTCTTTTCATACGAGAAGCAGTGCATATAGCCAAGGCTGAGCATAATCATCAAGGACACTAACCATCCCAGCCATAGTCTGTTCACGCCACTACGTGGGACTAGGGCGAGCTCCAAAAGTAGTCTTTGGCATGGACACTACAGCAGCAAGACAAGCGATACCTATCAAAGGCCATTCATTCCATTCCATAATTTAGAACAGTTTCCACCTGTATCAACCATCAGGCTGTCACCATGCCATAGGTCATCACACAATCATTGTCACTTTATTATGTAAACATGGCTACATTTCTATTTCTGTCAGGACAACTCATGGATGGTTAGAATATATATTTATTGAATATAAAATGAGCAATATATTTATTATGGTTTGGCGATTGAATTGGATCTGCTTTTTATGTATACGGATAAAGCGCATCAGTCCCGACCATAGGGACTAAGAATCCCCTGTACATAAACAGCAGATCCAAAACAACAGATGGTGGCTGGGGTGGTGGCGGGTGCGCAGCAGTGTTTGAGCAAGACAGCAGTGGTGTGTGCAGCACTGCAGCAGCAGCAGCAGCAGCAGCAGCAGCATGACAGCAGCAAAGCAGGCAGGAATGAGCAGTGCAAACTTCCAGATTAAGCGGTCTGAGAATGGAATGAGTGTGTGATTGGATGTGGACGTGGAGTTAATGTGTCCCAATTTGGACGGCCGCCAGCAACTGCACTGAGTTTCCTGACAGAACTTGCTCTGCGCATGTCTGTGACAGGCGTGACACTCATATCTGCTGCTAAATGTAGTCTACTTGTACAATAGACTGTGACATTCTGCCTAATCTTTATTTTCTGTTTTGACCATACATCTTAGTACTTTTTTTTCTCCTTTATTTACCCAGGGTAGTATAGCTGAGCACAAGTGCTCATTTTCAGCAACGCCCTGCACAGACAGACACACACATTAAAACGTGGGAGCTGACCAGTACAACCACAGTCTTATACTGTTGGCCACTAAGCAGCTCCACTGGAGCAGTTGGGAGTTCAGTGCCTTGCTCAAGGGCACTTCAGCGGTGTTGGGTGAGTGATGACCAATCACTTCCCCACCCAGATAATTCCTGCCTGTCGGGGAATCGAACCGGCAACCTTTCGGCAACAAGTGCGCTCCTCTAACCCTTAGGCCATCGCTGCCCATTATGTCTTGTTATTATCAGACTTTCTTTCTTTCTTTATTCTTAAGACAAAATTTGAACCGCAAAACACAGGGAGCTTGTGCAAAAAAAAGATTTCCCTCACACTTTTACATCTGTAAGCTTGTGATGTGACAATAAAGGTGACAGTTACTTTGTTCTTATTCTTTTTTGTCTTCTCTCGATGCTGTACATGACATGATCAGCAGGTGTTGTTTGATAAGAGCGCCCACTGTGTCAGCGCCACACTGAAGTAACATTTTGCTGATGGGAAGGGAGAGCCGCGAAGCCATTGCTTGATATTTCTAAATGATGAGGATATTATTGAACCGATGGAGGAAAATAAATGCAATTTACTTCTGGGTTTCTCACATCGAGTCGGTCCCACACAGCGTGGGAGTTGTTTACAGCTGCTTCAAAATAGTGTATGTTGATTGAGAGATGTGAGAGATGTGATTGAGATGTTGTGTGTGTGTTTGCGCGTGCGTGTGGGCGTGTGTGAGAAAATGCATGCTTATATATACTGTATACACAGCTATATCAACTATTCCTGTTGCCTGCAGATGTGAACAGTTGGCAGTATTTGAATATGATTGGTGTGAACATTCAATCTGTTGTGCATGCATCTACTGTAGATTTCATATATTTGTGCTGTGCCACACTCACAGTCGGCCTGTGCACAGATGAGGCAGGCGGTGGTGCTGTTGAAGAAGGTGAGAAGGCCGGCCACAGCCAGGCTGATGTCGCTGTTGGTGGGCCTCATGTCCAGGGTGGTGAAGCGGGGGAACTGAACCTTCAGAATGTCCTCGGGAGCGACCTTCACATACGGGACCTACGTAGACACACACAAAGAATGGAGTGAACCAAGGCTTTGGACTAGGTTTGTTCCAATCGGATCGGGTGATCGGAAATCGGGGCCGATCACGTCATTTTCAAATGATCGGAATCGGATCGGGAGCAAAAAAAATTGATCGCGACATCCCTACCTTGGACGTCACCTTGCATTTCCATTTGTATGCTACTACCCTTTATTCTATTCAATTCAACTTTATTAGCAGACTCAGGTCCATAAAGATACATACACAGGGTTAACATACAAGAGATACAGGCAATACAATCATAAAATAATGTAAAACAAATACATAACTTACATAACTTAACCCACAGGCAGAACATACAGTACAGGCATTTTAGCCAGTGCACCCTTAATCTTGATGTATAACGTGAACAGCTCACTGAGGGGCTTGAAAGTGCTACAATGATACTGTCTGTCGATACATCCAGCCTTTTCATGAACTTAAACATTAGATTTTTATGCAACTTGCAACCTGTGCATGCTATATTTTTTACAACATGACCACAGGTGTGCAGTATAAAGCGGTGTGCAATATGCCTTGAACAAGGACACTTTCACTTTAGTGGAACAATGACTGAACTTTTGGGCAATAGTGTTTGCATACAACTTCCGACATTGTCTGTGTATATCATCATCATCAGTCATTTGATCAGTAATAAAATGGCCAAGATATTTAACTTATTCCAGACCTCTAGACTATTGTCTGATAGTTTAAACATAGGAAAGTTAAGGCGTTTGTCCTGTTCTACATTTTAGAACAGCGCTTTAGCTGGCATTATATTTTATATCATGTTGCACACCATATTTAGAGCAAATGTCAAGGAGCTGTTGTAAACCAGCAGTACTGGGACTGAGGACCACCAGGTCATCTGCATACATCAGATGGTTTACTAATGTTCCCCGACCATGCACCCTGTGTTACAGGTTCTCAGTTGAGCAGACAAGCCATCCATATATAAATTAATAAGATAGGGGTAATAAGATAGGGGATAAAATTCCCCCCTGCCTCACGCCATTGCTTACACCAAATAGAGCTGATATACTCCCAACCCATTTGACCTGCATGGTCTGGTGGGCGTACCAGTAGGCCAGGACCCTCACAATAAAACCGGGCACTCCTCTTTCCTTCATTTTCATAAAGAGCTTATTATGGTTAATCCTATCAAAGGCACGGGACGCATCAATAAAACACATGAGGACTGATGAATTACTAGCCTTGTATTTGCTCACAATTTCCTTGAGAGCGAAAATACATAGGTCAGTACCATGCTTTGGTTTAAAACCAAACTGGTTATCAAAGGAGTGAATATACTCAGCTACTCTATCCAGTAGGATTCTTTCCATTACTTTGGAGATGATGCTGGCTAAAGCTATGGGCCTATAATTATCCAGGCTACTAACCTTACTAGCTTTATCTTTAATAACTGGGACAAGCAATACTGAAAGCATTGAGTCGGGTAATTCACCATGGATCATAAAACCAGTCAAACTGATAGATAAAAGAGGTGCTAGTCTCAGACTAGCATTTTTCAGGTGCTCTGCAGTGATCTGGTCCATCCCACATGCTTTGTTTACAGACAAATGTTGCATGGCTTCATACACATCATGTGTTGTTGATCATAAGAATGATAATAACATATCTCTGTATAAAGGATCAAGTGCACCTCTGTTTAAAAGATACAACTGCACTACACAGATACAAGTGGATATGTGTGGATGAACCACAGAATAGGCCACAGGCCACAGGCCTTTCTTTGTGGAGTTTGCATGTTCTCCCTATGTCCCCTAGAGTAGGTACCCTCACAAAAACATGCAGTAATCCTGGTCTCTAAACTGCCTCCCCCTGGCCAGCCGGGGTGTCTGATGGAGGGGAAAGGAACTGGTTGGAATAACGTGTTCCTTCCACACGCTACGTCCAACCAGGGAAACTCCCCGCTGTCAGGTGTAAAGGAGAAACTTGGACACTCATGCATGAAGGAAGCATGAGTTCAAGTCCGTTGCCCCAGTTTGGAGGGTGTGTAGAGCCCAGGACACAGGGGTGAAAAATGGGTTACAAAATTGTGGGATAAAATTTTTAATAAAAAATAAAAAACAGAATAAATACATGGAGGAATCTCCAGAGAGAGAAAAAAAAAGAACTAAATGCCTGTTAATGGGTTGAAAATCGGCAATCGACAAAAAAACACCTTACACAACGACACACTGTACTCTATCTACACACTACAGCAGTGTTTCCCAACCTGTGTGCACTTTACTGTGCCGTTTGATGTGTCCAGGTGTGCCGCCTGATTTGACCGAAAATAACACTAACCCTCCCCCGAAAGCAATATTATAGCTACTGGGCTGCAGGCTTCCTATTGTTGCGTCGTTGTTGTTGTCACACGTCTAACCATTAGACGTGCGATAACGACGGAACAATAGACTCTAATGACCCTCGGCCATTGAAATGTTAATGCAAAAGAGATGCATCCAGAAGACGCTACATTTCGCGCATATGCACGTAGACAGCAGACACATGCAGTCCTACATGTCCCGACCCAAACACTGAGGAGGTAAAGTAAACGTGACGTTGTTGCATAATGTGCCACGAAAAATAGCTGTCCAACTGTCCAAGTGTCCATACATGATCGCATCGTTCGGCCAACACAATATATCTCCCTCCCTCCGCAGAAGCGCAGTGATGCCTGATTTATTCTTCGTCGTACACGTGTTCCATGCTGAAAATGGCTGATTTACAAGCTCACAACGCGTTGCGGACGCGTTGTGAGCAACAGCACGTGGAAATATGCAGGCTGTGAGAACTGAGACCCTTCACAATAAAAGCATGCAGCTTTCACAAGTTGGCCCATAATAAAGACAAGGAAAAGGATTAAGAATTAGGTGGCATTTTTAAAGGATTTTTTTTATTATTAAATCCCCAAAGTTTTTTTATTTAATAAAGTCTGAGGTTCTATATGGCTATGGGCTGTGGTACTATGGTAATAATAATAATAATAATAATAATAATAATAATAATAATAATAATAATAATAATAATAATAATAATAATAATAATTCAAAAAAGAAAGAACGAAACATAACTAAAATAGTTCATTTTTTGGAACCATGAACTTTAGTTCAAAATATTGAATGATGAATATATAAATATATATATATATATATATATATATACTGTATATATTATATACACATACATACACATATGTATATAGATAGGCCTATAGACCGTATATCTAGGTGTGCCCTGAGATTTTTAGGCTATGAAAAGTGTGCCCTGGGACAAAAAAGGTTGGGAAACACTGCACTACAGGACTCAGGGAGTTGTGCAGCGATACTGTACAAGTATGGAATTGTTGTGTATTATTAAAAAGAGGTTTCGTTCCACCTCCGTGAACATGGCCTTGTTGTTGGAAATAATAGGTGCAGCAATGCATGAGTAATGCAGCATGACTATTTAATTTAAAAACGTTACAAACATCTATTTACAACCAGTGCTGAACAATTGCAATCTGTAGGCACACTGCCCAGAGAGAGAGAGAGAGAGAGAGAGAGAGAGAGAGTGAGAGAGAGAGAGAGCAGAGTGACATTTACAAAATAGATAAATGGTGATTTGATCATACCAGCTCTGCTAACAGTTAAGCCACATTTATAGTAATATGTTCATCTTCATCAAGTGCCACTGTCATATCACAAAGTATGAATGAGCCAAATCTGTGTCAAGCGAGATACTCATCTGAGTTCACCGCATTAAAGGGATAGGTTAGATTTTTTGAACTTAAGTTGTATGAAATACTTCCCATTAATATAGTGGTTGCAACTGTATTAATTGATTGCCCGAGTCCCGTGGTGGGAGTTCTGCTCTGGTGTTGGTGAAATATCAAGTAGTTCCGGTCATTTTGTGGGGGGCACTGGGGGCCACGCAGTAAAAGTAAATTAATCCACAAAACTAACGTCATTTGTATTGTTGACCTATTTCTAAAATATTAGTGCAACTTTCGTTCTTTTTTTACCCCTCTATCACACAGAACTATGTTTTTTGTGTCCATATCACTACGCCCAAAAAATAGTTCCATGTGATAGAGGGGTCAAAGTTGAACGAAAGTCGCGCTAATATTTTAGAAATAGGTCAACAATACAAATTACGTTCGTTTTGTGGATTCATCTACTTTTACTGCGTGGCCCCAGTGCCCCCCACAAAATGACCGGAACTACTTAATATTGACCAAAACCAGAGCAGAACTCCCACCATGGGACTCGGGCAATCAATTATTACAGTTGCAACCACTATATTAATGGCAAGTATTTCATACAACTTAAGTTCAAAAAATCTGAACTATCCCTTTAAGCTTTCCACTGCTCTTCCTTCTTACTGAATCCAGCACAAACTGCAAACCTGCATGGTGAAACTCTGGGAAACAAACTCTTTTACATCCCACTTCAATTCAAGCACAACCCTTCCCCCATTTCCCCCTACAGACACGATGGAATCCATCTCTCTTTCAGTTATCTGTCTGTTGATGTGAGAAAGACAGATTGTTTGGTCTGGGGAAAAGAGAAGGAACAGTGTTGTGTCTTGCTTCCGGTTGGTCAGGCCTAGCGGTGCTTGAAGGATGCTGGAGGACATGGAGTGAAGCTGAGGAGGGTGGGAGAACAGAGCCTCTACATCATAGCAGATTGCCTGTCAGTGCGGCTCCCAGTGACCATACAGCACCTTTCTCCCATGTCCCCACATATCCTCGATTGGATTTCCATCCGTGCCCATGGAGTGAGTCTCTAGGTATCTGGATGGAGGAGGTATGGCTGCGACTGACAACTACCATTCTCTCCTCTGTAGGAGCCCCTGACACCTGCAGGCTAATAAATAGGCTTGAGCCATGAGGGACCAAAACTTCATCCCCAATACTGCAGTTTGCAGCCATCCTACTCCTTTCACTTAGAAACTTGAAGCAATACTATGTTAATAGTATTTGTAGTACTGTAGATAACTGTAGATAGTAGCACAATTTGTATCTGGCAATAAAATAATTAAAATAAGTTTTGGTTGCAAAAGGGGTGAAGTGGTCCTTTAAGTTAAGTTAAAGGGTAAAAAAATAAAAAATAAAAGTTAAGCTAAAGGGCCACTTCACCCCTTTTGCAAACAGAACAGAACTTATTTTAATGATGTTTGGGATACATGAAACACTTTCCTGGGGTTTTTATGTGGGTAATATGTGTTTTTAGATATTTTAATATTTCAAAGTGTCCATGGGCTCCATCATGATGTCATGGACACTGGGCTCACTTCCTTCCTGGACTACAATTCCTATAATGTTTTGGTCCACTGCTCCTCCTTGTGGATAGGGGGAGGGCTGTCTTACTGAGACAACATGTAGTCCAGGAAATAAGTGAGCCAAGTGTCCATGACATCATGGAGCCCATGGACACTTTGAAATACTAAAATATCTAAAAACACATATTACCCACATAAAATCCCCAGGAAAGTGTTTCTTGTCTCCCAAACATCATTCAAATAAGATCTGGTTGCAAAAGGGGTGAAGTGACCCTTTAAGTGTTCACTGAATTTGACACAACACTAACACACAAATGCATGCAGAGAGACAGCGAGCTCATCTTGCGACCTACGACCTACGTCACAACCTATGCGATTTAGGTCATGACCTAAAGTTTTAGGTCGCGACCTAAAACGCATATGCCGCTACGTAGGTCGCAAAATGAGCTCGCCCCTCCTGTGCACGCATAAAAGCGCACGCACGCACGCACGCATAAAAGCGCACGCACGCACGCACGCACGCACACACGCACACACACACACACACACACACTCTACTGGTACATCCCATTTGGCTCATTCAGAATCAACACAATTTGACAAGACGCAACATATTGTCAAATATTATGTTGACTTTCTTGACATACAATCAATTTGCTTGCTCCTTGGCTGTTAAGACTTAAACTGAAGTATGAAACTTAAAAATAGTCCTGAAACTGACTGATAAAACACAGTGGCTCTATTATAAGTGGATTTCCCCCCCTGAAGTTTTCCTTCTAAAATAGTTTGGTGCGACCATGGCCCCAATGCAGGGAGTAAAATTAATGACTTATTTAAACAGTGAGAGGAAATAAATCATTGGAACATTAATGAACCCCAGGGTGCCTTATCTGCGTAATAATCAAGGAGTTTTAATTTAGTTTACTGCAATAGATATACTATGCAATACTATGGCTAGTACCAGGAGAAGACATCTCTGAAGTAGAGAGAGAGGATGACAGAACACTGGACTAACACTGGGAGACAGACCAAATGGGGAATAACAATACAAAGAAGAGTTGTGGGCAATTAGGCTTAATTAAATGAACTAATTAAATGGTAACTTAGTGGGATTTCTCTCAGCTGTAAGAGAATAACTTTTTGATATTCTCCCTCTAAAGCTGCTGCTGCCTTTGGACCACAAGGTTCTGGCATGGGTTCTGATGGTAGATGTTGACTTACTGATGGTGATGGTACAGTAGGTGTTGCGCTCAGCAATCCATACCAGACGTCTAGTGCAGAGGTACGCGGCACATTTGCCACCGGTACACGAGAAGGGACCGGCCATCAATCTATAACCTTGTGTCATTAGGATTTTCCAAACAGCGGTGGAAAGTTGACTCGGTAGCATAAAGATACCAAGGAGTCGTCAGTGATGTCACAGACTGTGGTTTATAAACAGCTTTGAGTCCTTGCTACTTCCATGTTGCATAGCATAACAGTGACATCACTGTCGAGTCTTGGTATTTTTACCATTCACGTGTGTTGAGCGTAACAACGCGATGACGCACCGCACACCCCCGGAGTACCCCCGGAATAAAGAAGCTGGTGTTTAAGTAGTTAAAAGAGAAATCTACCCATTTTTGAGGGGCAGCTACGCCAGCTTTGAGGGTGTTTGTAAACACAAACATTGTCCTAACACAGTTTTGAGTGTTTGTCCCAACACACACATAAATTATAGTTAAAATATTTCCCAATAAAAATCTGTTTAAAGATATTAGACTCTGTCATAGAACCCATCTCCCTATGGTTGTGAGGTCCCCTTACCAACCAATAACCTGAAAAATGGGATAAACACCAAACAGAAACTCTGCACACAGAACTCTGCAAATCCATCCTCCGCACCCAACGTAAAACAACAAACAATGCTTGCAGGGCAGAATTAGGGAGATACCCACTCAACCCACTCGACCACCTAAAAGAAGGCAACCCAGACACGCTCCATAATATAGCCCTCAATCATGGAGAAAACCTTAGTCAGCTGGTCCAGGGACTACACAAACGCAAGCAAAACCACCAGACAGAAAACCCATTGGACCAGACTATAAGAAAACAAAAAAAAAGCTACCTGGCATACTGGAAAGAGACAAAATGGAATGCTATCTATCACTAAAAAGAGAATATACATTGGCTGAATACCTGAACACGGTAAACAACCCAAAACTTAGGAAAGCAATGACTAGGTACAGACTCAGTGAACACAGCCTTGCAATAGAGAAAGGACAGACAGACAGACCCCACTCCCAAGGGAAGACAGACTATGCACCTACTGTACCAAGTAGACCACTGGACCTTGCACATGTAAACAGAGCTGCTACCTTTAAACAGATCTTAAATCTGAGTTTTCTGTAGGTCTATAGCCTCGATACCTAGGCTTTCATTTCGTCGAAAAATGAAAGCCTGGATTTACGCATGGGATGCACTGGCCTAAACGTGGGAGTCAACCCTTCCGCGTAGGCGTCGCTTCAAATGATGTGACGTCAGGGCTCTGAGCGGTGTGCACCCCTCAAAATAACACCGTGAGGAAATCATTACCAGTGGAACTTCAAACGAGGCTATGCGAGGAAAATGAGGAGAATGGCTGAAGAACCCACCACACCGTCTAAGAACAAAACCAACGTGTGCGGACTCTGTGGAAATAACTTTGACAGTCCGTTAGAATGGTATACTCCAGCAACCAGTGGCTTCTGCTTCTGGTCGACACAATAACAGTGCTGCACTGGGAGGGGAGAGGACCGGGGCTGACGGACAGATCGGTGAACCAATCCAGGGTGTGCGCAAATCTGAGCCATCTAGGCCAGAAATGTCTAGCGTTAGCTCAGGCTAGTAGGTCTATAGCCTACTATTTAAATAGTCCTGAGAAAAATGCTGCCATTTGTCCCAAAGTGCTGCTATTTGTTTAAAAAAAACGATGCAATTACAAAAAAAACATAAAAAAACATATAGCTCTGTTTACAAAATGCTGTACCCCCTCCAACTATATACTTTCCCCATTTTCAACTGTTTTCATTGTATTGTGACACTTGCTTTGGCAATGTAAACATTTGTTTTCTCATGTCAATAAAGCTCCATTGAATTGACTTGGAATGAGATGTTGTATGATGATGTACGATGATAAGAGTGCCCCTCACTTCACACAGGTGTGATGTTTTTATCTTAATATTTCCATACCATTTCCGGACATGTCTCAGAGGTTGGCTGTGGCAGTTCAGAACCTGCCAACCAGTGACATGGTTTGGTCATTTCAAACAAGACAATATTTTTGTGTGTGTGTGTGTGTGTGTGTGTGTGTGTGTGTGTGTGTGTGTGTGTGTGTGTGTGTGTGTGTGTGTGTGTGTGTGTGTGTGTGTGTGTGTGTGTACATAAGCGCACGTGCATGCGTGTTCTTCCAATGTGACAAGAGAAGCTAGGCTGTCAGACAGAAGCTTGACAGGCATTTAATGAGGAAGCTCTCACAGGCCTGAGGCTTTGGTGGCATTCACACACACACACACACACACACACACACACACACACACACACACACACACACACACACACACACACACACACACACACACACACACACAGACACACACAGACACACACACACAGCAAGGAGAAGAGGCCGCTCTGTTTGGCAGTAAAACACCTCAACCTTTTTATAAGGCACTAACTCTGAACACTCCTCAATTACCAGACAATTACACTGAAACTGAACTTTGATCCATTTAGATTAACTATTAACGACAAGTAAACTGATCTCACTTTACAAAATCCTTGGCAACTTTTATTTTTGTTATGCAAGCCAGCTCCTGTTCCCTTGTAACCTTGCAATAACACAGTGAAGACAGAAAATGAACTATAAAAAAATGTATGGAATGTTCTTATTTCATTGAACATAAGCAAGACAAACTCCAATGCCACTCTGAGTGAAGGTGAAAGCTTATTTCCCATTTGTGGTGCTCAGTAAAACCCTGCGTTGTCTCTGCCATGGAGCTGACAACTGTCCAACTGTACATGATGTGTCCTCTGTAAACCTTACAGGAGCCCACATGGGGTCAGGTTCTTGTTGGGGAGGAGTAGAGGAGTTGGGTGAGCAGGTCTAACACCATATGGTAATCTGAGCTGTAATGAACGGCTGCATCTGTCAGCCTGGCCTTGGAGGACCAACTGAACACAACTCTGTTTAATAAACTGTCACAGGAGTTTCAAAGGGGGCTGGAGTGTGGCAGGTCTTTTGTCTGACTGAAGACAACATTAGCCATGTGGCATCTGCATTGTTTGAAGTGACCCACTCCACATCAACGAACACGCACGCACGCACGCACGCACGCACGCACGCACGCACACAATGACATTGAACCGGGCTACCAATTACCGTACAACACATGCTTGCTTAAAAGACAGGACTGCCCTTGGACCGTTGGCTGTAAACATAATAGTAGGCACAGCTAGTGCATTCAGTGAATTGAATCACAATATGAAGGTGAATTGAAGCCAGAATGAAAGCCATTCATTTTCCATCACAGTGCGGACGTTGCTAATCAGTTTCGAGGTAATCACATAGACAGATTATACGAAGGCCTGGCCGTATAACCCGTCCAAAGCCAGATCAATCAATGTTGACCACCGAGAACAGATGCTGTATGAGACACAGTCCATCAGTCAGTGCGAGTAATGCCAGGATTGCCGTTGCAGCGCATCATCAAATGGGGTTGGTCGTGGGGAGGGGAGGGGACAGGTGGTGGTCTATTATGTCTACCTCAGGGATGGGAGACCAGCTGTTGGCATTCATCTAAAAAGGATGGATTGCAAGGGGAAAAGACAAGATGAAAACGATTGGAAAGAGACATGCTCGAACAGTCATTGAAGTAGAGTGGAACACAGACCATCAGATCACCATCCTATTGATCAACCTGGACAGACACAGGTAGAGCGAAGATGCCGTGTTGTTGGAACAGAGAAGAAGGAATGCTTTTAAACCTCTAATATTGCGTACTTCTTAAAGGAGAAATCCACACCAAAACACATGTACCCTGAATGAGCCTATAATCCTGTCCCAACATACATGGCCTTGAATTGATTCATAGATGCCCCTGTTCTCCATTTTCCTCACCCCTCCCAGTGGCTCCCACAGTGTTTTGGTGTGGATTTCTCTTTTAAGACTAAAAGGAGTCTTCTGATCTTGGGCAAGTTCGGAAACACCGCACCGGAGCGCACTCGCCTATTAGTTTGCATTGCACAGTGCGCTCAGTGCGATATTTCCGAACACGCCCCTTATATCAGTACAGGCACCAGCGTAATGCCAGACATCTCTGTGTTTTTATTTAGCAAACTTTCTACTGAGACAAATTATGTATACCAGCTCTGTTTTTTACAACACAAATTAATTTAAAATGGACTTTGTTTGTTTGTTTGTTTGTTTGTGAGGGGTTTGTTTTCAATAGGGCAACACGTGGGAATGTTTAATGAACAAATGTTTAATTTGCACTGCACAAACAAACCATAACTCAGCATCACACAATGCAAATGGTAAACAGTTGGCCAATATATTTTGTTTTATCTCTCGCTACAGAGCAGCAGAATGCAGATTACAATGCATGAAAAGATGTGGATGTTCTTGACAAAGGTCAGCACTCAGCAGCAAGGCGTGAAATCCACAGTGTTGAATTCACTTTCTGTTGCCGACAGCATCACAGAGTTTGATTGATTTATGCCCTCGATCCCCTCCCGCACGGGCAAATCAAAGTGACACTGAAGACTGAAGAAACAAAAGCAAAGAGAGAGAGAGAGAGAGAGGGGGCTTTGGTGGCTTTCCTCTCAGTGAGCTGATAAAAACGACAGCTTGCGCAGTGAATAGTGAAGAGTGAATTTAGATTATGCACATGGGATCTCCGGCTGGTGAAGACTGACAAGGCAGATCAATACTGTGGTGAAAGAGGGGTCAGCAGTGGCAGTCTGGCCATGCCAGGCTAATATCACTGCGTAGATATTAGTCTGGAACTTCGGTGTGGAAGATGTATTTCTAAGGAGCGGTTACAAACAGATTCCAACGTCACAGCCAAAAAGTGCCAGATCAATCTCCCTGGGGATTTTTTACGACCTGTGGCAGATTTGTCTGGTTCCCAGGCTTAACTCGAGCTTGTCGTGCCTCGTAAGTCGTGATTATCAGATCAGGTAGAGATAGATGACACACCTGCCTGTATGCAAACAGACAGAAGAAAGGGCTTCTTGCTAGAGAGCACCGAAGTCTGACGCAATTTACACATCCTACCTGGGGTCGCAGTTTGATATGAAGAATCAACTGACGGCGAGAAAACGCTAATGTTACTGCCGCCAAATTAGTTACATTTTCAAACATCAAATATCAAATATGAGTGACTGACTATCGTAAATGCTACAGAGACACATCCCCGACCATATTGCAAAGACAGTTTGTTTATTTTTGGACCACAATGCTTATATGAGACGATTTTAAGTTGACCCAATGTTATTCTCAGAGAAAATGTCTGCGACCATGGGGATGAAGATGAACGAGTGACACTAGGACTTTAATACTAACTCTATTAAGATCTGTTTGCGGTTGCATTTTACTTGTTTATATTATTTTATTTGTTTTTCATAATTCCCTCTACACATTTTTTAAGTGTATTTAAATGTGTTTCTTTGCACTCAATTTGCTCTTAATGTTCTGTCTTAATGCTTTATGTTTTGTGTAAAGCGTTTAATTGCCTTGTTGTTGAAAGTGCAATAAAACATATTTTGCCTTGCAGAGTATGAAACCCAGACAGGCATCCACAGTACACATGTATTTGTTCACGCACGCACGCACGCACGCACGCACGCACGCACGCACGCACGCACGCACGCACGCACTTGCAGTGATCAATATTAATTATTCATTAACTTGGAATTGTGTATTGAGTTTTGCAATGTACATATTTACTCAATGTATGTCATACTCTGAAACTATGGATTCACTTTGAGGAGAAGCAGTAACCATTGACACCAGGCCTTACACCAGCCTAGGTTAAGCTATGACACCAGAGAACCCAGGACACCCTTTGCTGAATGTAGATTTGGAAAAGAAGTGAGGAAAGTGTGTGGGTGGAATGCAAAAATTCTTATTGAGATTCAACAGATAGCTCACGTCTCCTCTCTGCTCCTCGACCCGTCATGAATAAGCAATGAGTTGAATTCAATGTGTGAGCAAACACGTACAGCCAACTCCTTTCAACTCCTCCAGCATGCCATTAATTAAAGACCTAATAAAACATGATCCTAATGAGCTCTGATGACTATTTGGGCTGTGACACTTTCTGTCAAGTGTGTAAAAACACCGAACATCTACAACATCAAATGGAACTTTCTCAAGTATCGGTTTAAAAAAGAAAAGCAGACAGTCTGACCTGAGAAGAACCCACACAGTAGAACTGATATCGCTTGAATACCACATAGATCACTTTGATGCTAGAGCGATTAAACATCATCATTACCCATCCCTACCAGCTCAGTGGCCTTTCGGTTAGAGCGTTGGTTCCCACCCTTTTTATACTGAAGTACCACTTCAGAAAATATGTCTCTCCTAAGTACCACCATAATAACTGATGTTAAAATACAGGAGCGTATACCTGCCCATTTTGTTCCATTCCTAAGCCAATAATGCTGCTGCTCTGACAAAATCTAATGTGATTAATGCGTTCTCAAATCTTCTTTGAGAACATTAACGGCTAGGTGTGCTGTCATCCTCATTTCAGCACGGCTGGATAGCCTATTTCGACCAATTGCTTGGTCAGAAGAACTACCTGTAATATAAATATTTCATTCCACCTTTGTCTTTTTTCCTCCTTTTTTTGGGTGACTCCTCTGTGTACCACCAAAGGGGGGCTCAAGTACCACCAGTGGTACTAGTAGTACCAGTGGTTGGGACCCTCTGGGTTAGAGTAACTGGGAGTGGCTCAGGGGTAGAGCGGCCGCTAGAGTGGCCAGAGGATATTGAATTGAGAGAGTGCCTGAAGGGGATATGAAGGGTACAGAGAATGTGTCACTACTATTTCTGACTGAGGTGCAGCTTCCTGTAGAGAAAATGGTGTAAAAATGAATGGAGCCACCCGGTAAATAGTCTCTGGTCAGAGAAGATATGCTAGCCTGGTTTATAGCACCATGAAAACCAATTCCACACCATGTGTACTGCTGAGCCACAGGACACGCTGTCCATTTAAATCACTTTGAACAGCTCCACAGTACATACACTGAACACACACTGAGACTGCACAGTGGGATCAGCTTCAAAAACAAATAAACAGCGTGTGTGTGTGTTGTCCTGATGATTGCCATGCTAAGCATAAAACAATCAATAACCATGCAAATGAAGCACCGGTCCTGCAAATAAACCTTACCCTCTGAAATGACGGTGGACATGATTTCAGATTTGTTGTTTAAAGGGATATTTCACCTTTATTTATTATTTTATTTATTTATATGGGGGGGGGGGGGGGGGGGGGGGCATTTTATCGTCTACTCAAGCTTTTTACTCAAGACAGTTTTATGTGTGTCTAAATGGTATGTATCTGTCTGTCTGAAAATTGCAACGTTAACTCTCCACTATGCAATTCTATTTTATTTTATTTCATGCCAGGACATTCATATCATAACCTTCAACATCCCACCCACTGCCACTTTACAGCCAAGTACAACCTGAGCTTCAACCCATAAACATACTTCCCCACATTGCAGCAAATGTGTAAACTCTCTGTTCTCCTGCTACCAGCAGCCTTCTTCAAGCCCAGCGCACCGCCTGCACACCAGACATGATATTAATATTTATGGCCGCCTGGCCTTGACACATCACATTGGAATCACACGGGATACATTTTACCACTTCAGTACACATGAATGTTTTTGTCAATGCTATTCTATCATCAATGTGAGAAAAGCAGGAGGTTATACAAGAGAAATGTGAGGGTTTCAGCTGAGCTGATGCTGTAAATATAACGTACCTGGTGGCTACAAGACGTTTGGTAATACATTTATTCTGATCGAATATTTATCAGGGGTCATCAATATATCCGTACACAGACAAATGTGTCTGTGGCAAGACTCAGCCTTGTCCGTGGCAAATTCTAAACACCATTATAATGTTCTTATTTTGATCATTTTGATGAGACTCAATTACTGAATGTCAGTCTCCAGTTTAGTATGAAACTATGTATGGCACATTAGGAGTCCACTAGGCCATCCATCCATCCATCCATCCATCCATCTTCAACCGCTTATCCGTAGTCGGGTCACGGGAGCAACAGCTCCACCAGAGTGTTCCAGACTTCCCTCTCCAGAGCAACATTGGTGACTTCCTCCTGGCCTTGGAATGTCCCGAGACGTTCCAAGGCCAGTGAGTCGATGTGTTTCCTCCAACTGCGCCTTGGTCTGCCCCGGGGTCTCCTCCCAGTGGGACGTGCCTCGAGGACCTCCCTATAGGGAGACGCCCGAGAGGCATCCTAACCAGATGGCCAAACCACCTAAGCTGGCTCCTTTCCACTAGGACAGCGGATCTCAAATGTTTTATTTTCATGGAGCCCCAGAAGTCTCAGAGTTACAGACCTATAAGGGCCCACACATGCGTGCGTGCGTGCGTGCGTGCGTGCGTGCGTGCATGTGTGTGTGCGACTGTGCGTGCGTATGTACTGTACGTACTTACGTGTATGTATGTATGTATGTATGTATGTATGTATGTATGTATGTATGTATGTACACAGTTCGTGATTCAAAGGGTTCAGTCACATTACGATTAATACTAATGATGATTCGATGTGACAGTTTGAACCGATCTCGCCACCATAGAATGTTAAATCTAATACTTGTGGGCTCTCTACCCTGAACATGACAGATAAACTGTACGCTTTCTGCATTATTTCTTCAGGAAATGGTCCAGTAATCATTTGTTTTCTTCTGTATGCCTCACAGACGCCTTGCATCAAACAGCAGAACACAGCATGTCAGGGTTCAGACAAGCCAATTAGCATCCAACTGGGAGCTGTTTGGATGCAGAGAGACAACATCAAGTCAGTCATGTAGAAAGGCTGAGAAATGTTTTTCTATTGCGTTCAAATTATGGATGACTGGCTTGTTCTGTGATACTGATGTTATGAGTTTGCAATTGATAACCAAATGATTATGCAATTGAACAAACTCTCTAAATCTCCAAATGTTGAGTTAGGAAGTATTTCAAGCATGCAGCTGTCATTCACTATCATTCTAAAAACAGCATTATGTCAAATCTCAGGATGATTATGGACAAAGACTGTTACTTGTGCTGACCAACACATCAATCATTTGGATTGTAGCCAATCACCTGGTGATTAAAATGGTGCCCTCTCCCTCAAACTCATTCCCCTCCCGCATCCAATGTTCTAATGAAATATATTCCAACCAGCTTTGTTAATGAGGTTTCATTTACTCAAGCCCAACACATTCTCACTCTCAAGCTGTGAAGTGATGATTAACAAAGCCTATCGGTATGCAACTGGAATGGAGTCGGCTGAAGCAGACTTCACAACGTTCGGCACGGAGACTCGCTAGTCTAACGGCTCGCTCTGCTGTGCCTCTCATGGTTTAACTTCGCTTCAGCCTCCATCTTTTTAACAGGTTTTTAGTGGAGCGTCATGGCACTTCCCCATTCCATAACCCGGCAGGCCGGGTTATCAGGACGTGGTAAGATTAGGTGACGTTTGACGCTTGATCACATGCCGGCCCCATGCTGTCACTACAGCACGGCTTGAGAAATAACAGGAAAATGGATACATTTCTAAAACAGTCTCATTGCTTGCTTATTGTCACCCTCCAAAAGCCCATTCTGAGCCAGGCTAAATCCTAAATAATGAGTTCAAACAATGGCTAAAGGCCACCACTGGCCCAGTTTCTCGCAGTTAGCGACAGAGGAGGAAGAGGCTGGTAGAGATAAATGACGAGTTTGGACTGGAGCTCAGCGGGGAACGGAGAGACGGATATGACACCAACTGAGCTGTTTCATCATTTACACTAACAAGTTGTAACACCCCGCAACCACATCCTAACAAACACACGCACGCATGCATGGACACACACACACACAAATGCATGTATCCTATCACCATATGCAGAAATCCGCCTGCCACGAATGAGCATCGTTGTTCTACGATCTGGTTGACACTCACTGGAGCAGGATGTGTATGTGTGTGTGTGTGTGGGGGGGGGGGGGGGGGGGGGGGCGGAGGGGGGCTTTGGGCAGGCAGAGACACTCACCTCTTTTTCCCCACAGATGTTGCTGATGATGGAGTTGGAGGCGGGGCTGGCAGAGGGTCCGAGGACTGCAACCACACCTTTAGACATGATCTGACACACTGTCACCGCACGCACGCACGCACGCACGCACGCACGCACGCACGCACGCACGCACGCACGCACACACACACACACACACACACACACACACACACACACACACACACACACACACACACACACATACACACACACACACACATACACAGGTTCTCAAAAATAGCAGATAATACAAGCTCACAGCAATTTACAATTTAGGCATTTAGCAGACGCTCAGCGTGTCACTTCATGCCGTGCTACGGGTTCCTGTCTTGAAAGGTAAAAACGCCAAAAGGGGTTCCCGTCCGTTAATGGGTTAAAGAAGCCTGTAGGTGAGTCAAGGCAATTAGAAAACATTGCTGCAGCTGCTAATGCTGACTGTCTGCTCCAGTAAACACATGAGTCTAGACTGTGCCAGGCTGCCAGCACTTCCTAATGACTCATGGAAGCCTAAACCTACAGTGAAATCTACTGTTCATTTCACAGTCTGGGGTTTTCTCTTTACATGTGCTGCATGGTGAACTGCACAAAGGCCAGACAGACTCATGCATGTTATGTACTTGGAACTGGAAACAGCTGTCGAGGATACTGATGTAATTGCATCAATTGTAATTGCTGGAATGATGAGAACCATTCACAATAGTCTTGTTTTACCAGACAGTAGACAGAGAGACCAATGAGTGATGGAGGGAGAAGAATACAGAGATAAAATGTGATATTTGGAACAGACGTAAACACAACTTTTGACTCCTGCAGCTATACAAAATATATATAGAATATGACAGCAGATTTTGTTTCCCCCAAGCGACACTGGGCTGTCATCCATATTCAGTTATTTGTTTGACCAAAGGTTGACAGACCTATCTTTATGTGCTCATGGAACAGATGGAAGAGAGGAGAGACGTCCTGAATTTAAATGACTAAATAAGAGCCATACGAGCGAGCTACACGCACGAACGCACACGCTCCCTCTATCTGGTTCTTTATTAGCATTTCTTCATTTCCCCATTACTTACTTGTCTCCCCCATCTCATATTCGCTGTCCCTTAGCAGTTCAAAGATGTCCACCTCCAGCTTGCCGGTGGTAGAGCGATTACTGTTTCTGTTGATGCTGTTTTTTGCCAGTGTTATGGCCAGCCGCTCTCCTCTGCTGCACTCCATAGGGTCGTCAAGGATGGCGGCTGGGAGAGAGGGACAGCAGCACACGAGAGAGAGAGAGAGAGAGAGAGAGAGAGAGAGAGAGAGAGAGACACTGTAAAAACACGAGGCTACAAGAACAAAATATATTCGAGTTCAACACAGTTACTGCCCTGAGGAATGAGAATTATAATAAAGTAGCGGTCTAAAATGTCCATCTATCTTCAACCCCTTATCCGAAAGCGGGTCACGCAGTTAGTAGTTCTATCCCAGACGCCGATTCCCTTTCCCAGGCCAAATTAGCGAGCTCTGACAGGGAGGGGATCCCAGAAGGACTTCCCAGGCCAGCATGGATATAATAATAATCGCAACATCTGGTCCTAGGTCTGCCCTGTGGCCTCTTCCCAGCAGCTGGGCGTGCCTCTGTGGGGAAGTGACCAAGAGCAGTCCTTACCTGTGCCCGAACCACCTCAGTTTCTGCACAAAGGAGCAGCAGCTCTGACTATCTGCATATTCCATTTCGGCCACATCTATCCACAATCTTCACAGGTTTCTGCTTACACAGTGTGTGTGTGTGTGTGTGTGTGTGTGTGTGTGTGTGTGTGTGTGTGTGTGTGTGTGTGCGTGTGCGCGTACGTGCATGTTCACTGATCTAATGGCGATACGTGTAATAACCTTACATGTAATAAAGGCATTAGGGGTCAAATTCATCAAATGTGATAACTGAACACTCAGTTATATTTATTTTCAATATTGTAAGATGCTCCTAAGACATCCATGTTTGATGTGAACTAAACAAACTATGATCATATAATCAAACAGCAATCAGAACAATGTTATACAAATACTGTTATACTTTCTAATAATAATAATAATAATAATAATGTTACTACATGAATGAATAAATTACTGGATGAATGAACAGCTTGGAAGGACGGGATGGATGAATGAACAGTTGGATAAACACTCGCTCTCTCCACTGTTACAGAGCTTAACTTAACCACAAATTAATGTAGGCCTATTCCATAGACACAAAAGCCTGAAGCCCAACTGTTTACATCAATACTATTAGCCAGTCAAGTCACTCCAGTGCATTGCCATTATGGAAATACAGCAAGTTCAATATTTCACATCAAACGATCAATGGCGTTACAACTATGTAAGCTGAATGAACAAATAGCATGGCTTTGAACTACACCATGTGTCTGTCTCCAGGGAACCAACATTTACTGGCCATAATGGGTGATGGATTCCTAAATATGCATGATGTCAGGACGTTCTACAATCCAAATGGCATTTCTATATAGATAGATACCTGTGGAAGTGGCTAGTAGGCTTATGGCTCGTACACACTGCCCGATATTTGCTCCGATTATGCTGTCGGGGACCATTTTTGGCGCTCGCCGACAAAACGCCCGATCTGACGCAAGGCATGATCGGGCTTTGATTGTCGAGGTTTTGCTCGCTGTGTGTGAAAGGCTCTGCGAAAAGATATAGCACCGATAAAAGCGCTCGCCGACGCCTCCCCGACCGTTTCTGAATATGAAGCAGGTTTGATATTTGGCTCTCTCGCCGACTGGACATCGTACGAACTGGGTTGCGACCGCGTCCCGAGAAGGCCATATTACAGCCAATGAGAGCACAGGACAGCTGTGCTCTCTGTCTGTCTGTCTGTCTGTCTGTCTGTCTGTCTGTCTGTCTGTCTGTCTGTCTGTCTGTCTGTCTGTCTGTCTGTGTCTGTGTCTGTCTGTCTGTCGAATGTATCGATAGATGATCATGATAATATATATAACCTTTATTTCTCCGTAAATCCGTGTCGTACAGGTAGCAATATTAGCGCAATGTTGCTGTTAAATAGTCTATAAAACCAACACATTGCACTTGAATAATGTTGCTAAAACCGCATCGGAAATCAATAGTGCAGAGCAAACTTTTGGACCTTGTGCGCTGTGTGTGTGTGTGTGTGTGTGTGTGTGTACACACATACGGAGAGAGAGTTATTTAATGAAAATCAAGATTTAACGTTGATTTAACGCCGCACGTAGGCTATCCTATGACAAACAATTCCGCCCTGTGTAGAGAGAGAGAGAGAGAGAGAGAGAGAGAGAGAGAGAGATGCGGCCAGAGTCGGTCTCGCACTTGTATCACGGTATCCTGCACGTGCGTGAGATGTCAAAATGAATTGGAATAAAAAACAAATGATGTAGCCTATATGTATCGGGTCTGGATCGCATCTTGGTGAACTCTTGCAGTGTGTGGTCCCTAGTCGTCGATCAATCGTTTAGTGTGAAAGCCACAAGGATATAATGACAGCCGATTTTTTAAAAAAAAGACTCCTGCAGTGTGAAATCCACAACGATCTGATGACTCGCCGACAACTTTAAAACTCCTACAGTGTGTAGGGGCCAATAGGAACATCTTCTTTCCTGTTGCTCGCTGAACTCTGCCCCTCCCCAGTGACACTGAACTCTGCCCCTCCCCAGTGACACTGAACTCTGCCCCTCCCCAGTGACACTGAACCTTGACACCCCTTCCGTCCCTCCATCCCTCTACTCATCTGAACTCATGCTTATATATATTATCATGTTAGAGAGTGTGGGTGGGTGCGGGTGGGTGTGTATACTGTTACTGTATGCATATATTATCTTCATCATGCATTGCTTGCACTGTACAGATTGTTCTGTTATAATTATTTGTATTTACTTGGTTCTGCCAACATACTCTAATATTACTATTTACTATTTATTTATTATTCCGTATACATTACTGTATATACTGTACATTTTTCTGTATTTATTCTCTCATTACCGCATTACTGTATTGCACTTCTGGCTAGACGACACCCTTCATTTCATTGCCAAAGTATTTGCATACTCATTTGTTGACAATAAATTGAATCTAATCTAATCTAAAGTGGCTGACAAAACTGACCAGTGTTCATTTCCCCACCTAATACACCTTGTCAAAAAGCAACACGGTGCATATTGAAGTCAACCTTTGTGTCCCTGTTAATCTCACAGCTGAATAAACAACAATTACATATTACCGAGATTACTTTTCAACCGGGCCCCTTCCACCCGCAAGAAGAACACAATCTGTTTAGCCAGCTCCTTTTACAACTGAATCCAATTCATTGGAATAAGAAGTCTCCAATCAGCCAAACTGAATAATTGCAGGATATAAAACAAAAATCACACCCGTGTGAACTGAGTGGTGCAACTCCCCCCCCAACCCCCCCCCCCCCCCCCCCCTCTCTCTCTCACTCTCTCTCTGTCTCTCATTAGCAGGCAGCAGTGCAGCACTATCTCTCTCTCTCTGTTTCTGGCACAACAGCGCCACTTTTGGTAGTCATTGGTACTCGTGCTCATAGTGACATAGTTAGTTGAACACATAGGTGAACACATAGGTGAACACGGACATTGCTGTTCAGTCAACAGTCTCTCATCAGCCTTTTTATGCTGCATATTCCACATTTGGGATTCAACATCAACAATCTGAACTTCACACACATGGCTGCAGCATCTCAAAACGGACAGTAGCCTATATATTGTATACATAAATAACAAACAATAAAATAAAGCAACAGTCTCTGACCTTTTTGAGGCAGCCTCTCAAGACAGACTGTTGACCCTCGTCCAATTTCAAGGAAAAAGAGGGCGCTGCTATTCCTTTATTTGCCGATGGGTTCTCAGATTGGAGGCAGCCTAACATTGGACCTCAACGTTTATTTTGAGAGCGGTTTAATGCAATTTATTTGTGCATCATTGCATGTATAAGTATTTTTGTTGACAAAGTTGTAAATATCAACAGTATGTAGACCTATATCCATAACATAAGCAAGCAATCACATTGTGAAAATATAATAATAATATGATTGAAAGACATAACTAGTGTATTGTCTGCTAGCATGAGGCTTGCTTATTTTATGGATATACATACTGTTGACTTTTACAACTTTGTCATGAGTAATTCAACAAAAAAAACGTATATTAAACACACACAAATACATTGCATTAAACAGTGCTGCCTCCTCCGGGCGGGTCTTTGCGCAACCGCTCCGAACCATGATGGATCTAAATGAGGCCGAGTCAACTGTTCATGAGGGACGGGTTAACCTTAACCTGACTCCGCCAGATGGGGCAGCAGAGAGTACACTGGGTTCCCCCCTCCTGCTCCCATCTGGGAACTCTCAGGCAGACTTGATGCCCGGCCACAAAACGGCCTGGCCAATCAGCAGCAGCTATCCCGCCTCTAGCTGCTTTTGATTGGCCAAGTTAGGTTAACCTCTCGTCTACAACAATACACCCAGCGACGAGCCAATTCTTCAGATAGTCTCCATTGTCCTGGCGGATCAAATCCAGTCTGTTTTGCCTGCACGCGGGGAGCTCTGTGTTTCTCGTGCGTCTTTAAACAGATGCTTCAACACGTTTAGACAAAGTGTTTTTTTTGCACACGCAAAGTTTACAACGGACATTAATATATTTGGCATCTTTGACAGACAAGAATGCGAAATAATACCGATACATGTCTCTGTCATGGTCTCTGTCTGTCTGTTGTTTTTTGGAAGTGAAGCGAGTCTGAGACCCCAGACACATACACTACATCATAACTGTGCACAGGCTGTGCAGGCCAACAGATCTACAAGCTACAACGCACGTCTGTTTTTACCCGTTGATAGCTTGTAGATCTGTTCTATTTTTGCATGCCATGCAACAACCATCTACTATGAGTGCATAACCGAACGAATGAACCAAAACAAATGACGCTCATTTGTAAGTGAAAGTAAGGAGTAACGAAGCGTGTTTTGGCGGAGTAAATAGTTACTATATTACTATTTCTGCAGAGTAATTCGTTATACTACTCGTTACTGGAAAAAGTAATAATATTACAGTAATATGTAACTAGTAACTCGTTACTGCCCAACACTGTTGAGATCTGCATATTGTGTTAGGAATAGGATCAGGTTCAGCTGGTGACAGTGACCAGACCGTGGGTGTCTCCAGGAGACTTTGTGACAGGGTTTAGTGTGAAAGTATGAGTTGGTATAGGTTGAGGAACAGTGTGTGCCACATACTCAAGGAGACACTGTCCATTTTCATTCATTTTACCAATGCCATGGTGTCACAAGGCTAGCAATTAGGACAGCCAGGATGAGAGACAGGCTGCGTCCGAATTCATAGGGTCGTTCCTTACTCCCTCCTCCTCCATATGGGGATCCAGACTGTGGACTATAATAGAGATGATTTCGGACAGTACTCCCTATATGGGGATCCGAAGTCTGACATCAATATCGGTAGAAGGTGTTATAAGTCCACGGGTTCATGTACGGGTTCATGTACTTGAATTGTAATCCCCATAGGGTTTGTTTTAGATCACCTCATATAAAAACGTTTTGAGAAATAAACAAATCATCGAGGCCGTTTCACTCATATCAAAGTCAAAGTCATACGATTTTTGTCACACACGTTACCGCAATGAAATTTGTTCTCCGCATTTGACCCATCTCTTGGAGCGGTGAGCCACAGCGTGCGCCGCGCTCGGGAATCATTTGATTAGTAGATTTGACCCACAATCCAACCCATTGATGCTGAGTGTCAAGCAGGGAGGCATTGGGTCCCATTTTTACAGTCTTTGGTATGACCCGGCCGGGGATCGAACCCCCGACCTCCCAGTTTCAGGGCGGACACTCTAACCACAAGGCCACTGAGCTGGTGCGATATGAAGAATTAACAGACTACAAGAAAACAGTCAAAACACTAATGTTACTGCTGCTGAATTAGTTAAATATTCGCTAGAAACAGACTGTATCAAAATAATCAAATATAAGTGACTGGCTGCCGTAAACAGATCAGTAAAATACAGATCCACCTCCCTGACAATATCGTTTGTATATATTTTAAATTCATGGATGAATAAAGGAAGGAATTAATGAATACATGGGTTAATGAAAATAACCCAAACCTCTACCAAAGTGTCCTTGCTCTTGCACTGAATGAGAGGTCCATTGTAGCATGTGTTCAGGAGGGAACACATCTGTTTCTTTCCTGAAATCATGCCAACACACAGAGCTGGGAGCTGACACAGGTTTATATGGAGCTTAATGGCAACATCCACAAGTAAAACACTGTGAGCCCTGTGTGCTGGATTCACACCAGCATGGCTATTAAAACCACACAATGACAAAGCAACTCATCTATCTCTCCTCTGAGACCCCCATCATAAATGCTACTTCCTCTCTCTCTCTCTCTCTCTCTCTCTCTCCCCCCCTCATTACTGTTTTATAGTCACTCTTTACCACCATGATTGTCTTAAAGTGTTCAAGCATAATATATTCGCAGAAACCAGCTAACTCCAAGGACCGTGTGTGTGTGTGTGTGTGTGTGTGTGTGTGTGTGTGTGTGTGTGTGTGTGTGTGTGTGTGTGTGTGTGTGTGTGTGTGTGTGTAGTTAAAGAGAATCTGTGAGATTAGATTTGTGTGTATCACAGTTCCTGCGGCTGACTCACCTTCTTAATTTATGTAAATAATCTCCGATGTCAATCAGAAGCTTAATTGGTTTTTGGTATTGCTATTGCTTTGGAAATCACACATCTCTGATGATCTCGAAATGCATTAATTAGCAGAGAGGCTGGAGTCATTTCAAATGTTTTCTGCATGTGTGAATGTGTCCATAAGCGTGCGTGCGTGCGTGTGTGTAAGTAAAAGTATCAATTTGCTACTTTTGGTAGCCTACTTAAATACCAAAAGTAGAAAGTATACCCATATGTCCCTATTCACAAGTTTTTAAATGTATAAAACAAATCAAAACCTAATGAACTAAATAATAGCGGCTCTACAACCTCACAATGCGTCACAATGTGACGCTTTGTGAGCTTGTAGACGGGCTATTTTCAAATGGCCAAAATACTGTAGTGGATAGTGCAGGCTAATGTGTGTTTGGTAATAATAATCAAATCTCTCAAAGTGTAGAGGTGTAAAAGTACAACATTTGCCTCTGAGATGTATAGTGGTGTAGAAGTAAAAGAACAGAAAATTGGAAATACTCCAGTTAAGTTAAAAAAATACGCTAAATTGTACTTAAGTACAGTCAGTACCTTGAGTAAATGTACTTTATAGTTACTTTACACCACTGGACAAATGGTCCTGTACCTTGTGATGGAAGCAAAGTTCTTTTGAGTTATTTGTTGACAGCCTGGGTGATGATAAGTAGAGGGGTCGTCATAGACAGATAGAGTGGGTGTGTGATTCGTGCCTGGATCACACTGCCATGGGCTTGTCTCTGACAGCGTGCTCACATTGGCTGTCGCCTCCTCGCAGTGAAGGCGTGCGGTTCATGTGATTGAGCTTTATGCGCTTGCTGCTGCCATGTCATCACTGTACGCCTACTTACTGAGGGGTCAAACTAACGTGGCACTAAAAACATCAGTTGTCAAAGATTCTACTTAATGCTTTTTTTTCAGGGGCACCATTTACAACATGAACATTAAGGAAGGGGTGTTAATTTGTTTTTCGAGAGCCATTCAGTTAAGTCAATACAAGTGTCATGTGGGCCCTATGGGCGGCTGGCGGAGCTGTCTGGGCACCTTGGCTGGTAATCCAGTCTGGCAGTGTGCCGCGGGTTCGACTCCTGATCCCGACGGCCTTTACTGCCTGTCACCCCCCATCTAGCCACATTTCCTGTCAGCCTACTTTCATCTATCCCTTTATCAATAAAAAGAAAAAAGGCGAAAGCCAAAAATAAATCTAATAAGAAAAAAAAGAAAAGTGTATGTGGCATTAAGTAGATTAAAATCAAAATGAAATTTTTAAATGGTGAAAATAGCGATAAACCTTCTCCCACGGACTGTCACCAGCACATAGCACATCATAATTGACATATTTAGGTCAAAGTACTATTTTGCGCGTCGGGCGATGAGACAGAGGAACATGGCAGCACCTGGTGGTGCACAGCATGAGGTCTAACTTCTCATCACTTTTCAGTACAGATGCAGTTATCAACCCTGACAATATGGTAGAACACCCCATCTGTCTGTCTTTCTTTAGCAAAATAACAGAGTGGCATAGGAGTAACAGACAGCATGCAAAGGAGACGAGAGAGTTTAGAGAGGAGAGACGGTAGAGAGGGGAGCTTTGTGAGAGAAAGAACGCCACGTGTGGTGGTGGTGGTAGTGATGGTGCTACTGCTGTGGATCCAGTTAGGCAGGTGGACTGACACCCACTGATGGACTCCACACTCCACAGTGTCCGTTCACCTGTCAGTCAACCCGTCTCCCTCCTCTACCTGGGCCTACATATAGATTGCCTGGACGCACAGGAGAGACCGGACGACAGGCTGACGAGAGGAAGGAGGCAGCAGATGGAGATCAGGGGGGATTGTGGGAAAAGAGGAGAGCGTGGAGCGAGGTTGGTGAGAGGACAGAGGGAGGAAACACTGCCTCCAGAAACGCAAATAATGGTTTTAGTGTGAGTGGAAAAGGACTTATATGCACAGCTCTCATACACTAGACTAGACTAATTTTGCATATTTCATCTGGCCCACAAAAGTAGAAAGTAGAGGTGCTGTATTGTTCACAACAAAAACACTGAATACGGGTTGAGTGTAGGCTTGATCTCAACTATGCACCCATATTTTGAAGTTGTACTTACATCTGTGGAATCATGTATTTTATTATTGAAGAAGATCCCTATATGCAGTGGACGGAGAGCTGCGCTCGCTTCATGAAGCTTTAATGAGCAGTTCTGAGAGGACTTGTTTACTCATCAGTTCTTGCCTCAGGTTTAACGTTTACTCCAAGGGCCCACTCTGTCATTGCATCTGGGATGTTATTTTTTTGTTTAGACCAGCTTGTATGGTTTTTATTCATGAGGTAGCAGATTTTCTTTGCCTTGTTGAGGGCTCTCTGTACTCCTGATGGATGTCATTTGCTGTTGGGAGTTTGTCATCCACAGAGTTTATATCAGTCGGATGTTTCTTTATTCATCCCTTTTGTTCATTGGCAAATGGCATAAACAATATCTACCCTAACCCAGCTCACTGTGTGTCCTGCTATTCTCTATCTATCTATCTATCTATCTATCTATCTATCTATCTATCTATCTATCTATCTATCTATCTATTTATCAGATCAAACATGGGTGGGGAAGCATGGATGGAAGTACCATGATGACAGCTCTGGAATGATGAGAATTCCGACTCACTCTCATCTCAGTCTGTGTTTCCACATCAAGTTTATGTATATAGCACATTTCACACGACAAGCGAGGACTCAATGTGCTTCAATGAAATACAAAACATATAAGAATAATAAAATACAAAGATGAAAAATTATACGTATTATTATATGTGATTAAAATACAAGATGAGTTATTTAAACATAAAAAACTAGCTATACACATAAGAATTCTACTCTGCAAACCAGTAAGACAGCAAGGGATCTCATTTATGTATTTCTACACCTAAGAGCTGAGCAGATGTAGCGGTTCAGTACGCATTATCGTACTGTTTGTCAGATGATCAGTGATGGGCGGTGGGTGCAGTTGCTGTTTATCTTGACGGTAAGCAATGCTGGAGTAGGTTAATGTGAGCTTCAGGGAAACTGTCCCTCTAGAGACTGGAAGCACGCTGGTATAAAGACTGACAGAAGAGACAGATTTAGAGATGCTGAGGGAGACGTGGAGAGATGTTTATGGGAGGTAATCTGGAGAGAGCAACAGAGAGAGAGGCAGGGCCGTCTGCTCTCTAGATATATAACTATGGAGCCAACAGTCTGGCTCGAGAGACTAGGTAAAGAGAACATCAGCTCTCTCTCTCGCTCTCTCGTGTACGTGTGCACGCTACGCATGCACACGCACACGCGCACACGCACACACACACACACACACACACACACACACACACACACACACACACACACACACACACACACACACAGCCTTACAGTAGAGGGGACATCACTACAGTCTGACAGTCTGTCCCTGCTGGAGACACATGACTCATTCAGAACTCCCACAGAGATGCTTACAACAACATCTGTGCGAGCGTCTCCATGTGTGTGTGTGTGTGTGTGTGTGTGTGTGTGTGCGTTATGCATAAACATGAGTGCATATAGTGAGTGTTTGTTCATACATATGTGACATCTGCGGCACGTGTCTATGAATCTCATCAAACTCTCACCACAACCTCTCCAGCTCAAGAGAGATATGGAGATGTTGCACAAACCCCATGGCCAGGGGGCCACTGGGGCCTCATTATATACCAGTTGTTGTCAACATTGAGGAGGTTTTCCAGGTGGTCCAAGCTAAATGATGCATGGAGAGTTGATAACCAAAATGAACCCTTACAGATCTTTAACTCTTGAGCGTGTAACATTAATTGTATGCTCTCAAGACTTACATTATTGTTACACATCTGCATTACTTATTTTACAAGAAGTCAATTAGAGAATGTAGAATAATATATTATTTTGATCAACATTTGCCTGTTGTCTCTCCTATGGTACCACATCAATACAGCATGGAATTGTGGGCAGGATTGTATCCAACAACAACAACATATTCTACGTTTTGGGTTTGAGAGGCTAAATCTCCTCAAATGGTGGCCTGGCTCGAATGCCAAATAACTAATGGAAAAAGGTTGAAAACCACTTGCCATCTAAAATTGACCTTGGAATAACTGTGAGAACAGTGTATAGAACAACAGTATATACTGTATATACAGTATATGTGACTAGACCCCCTGCTATGAAGTTAAACGCAAATAGAAGTGGCTGTAACACCCTCTGCATGTACGCACACACACGCACAGGGTGCTGGTGCAGCCGGCCCATGCAAGGTCGACTGAACTGTCAATATTGCACGCCACAAAGGGAGGCAAGTTGACTTCTCATATAGGCACCTGAACCATATCCATTAGTCTAGCTGCCCTCTGTTAGTTTCCTGGTGAACTAACAATTAACTCATGGCAATGGAATGCTAATGAAACAGCAGGCAAGGCACAGACAAACACACCGCCAGCCAGAAGTGATGGCCAGGGCCAGGGTATAGCATCTGCCGGTGGTTGTGCCAGCAGGTTGGGATGGCAAAGGCATTGGCACAGCTGGTTAACCGTTTCCGTCCATCCGACGTGTCCACGCGTCCTAGGGAATCCAACCGACGGATTCAAAGGACGTGTGTACACGTCCTAGCGCATCTTCAATGATATCAGGTGAGAGAATAATATTCTGAATTTTTTCCTTTTTTAATTTTTGAGTGAGACTCTAAGGCCACCGTACACTTCGCTCTTCGTTCATTCGCGGTCCCGTTTACTTCCCGTTTACCGCTGCAGAAAGAATGCCTCGTCTCTCCTAATCTAGGGCGCTCTCCGTGGTTTTGATCTGATGGATATACTAAGCGCTTCATTTCTGACCTCTCATCCGCCTCTCGTTCAAAATATGAACGCTTTGGATTATTTAGTGATATAATGGAAACGAGAGCAAGGTAAACTAGGGAGGGGTTCAGAGTAAAAGCGGCCATGTTTCCCCGGCACCCCTGAGCTCCTATTTTGAAGGAATCCCGGGACTGATTGTGTTAAAGGGAGGTGGAAGCACTGAAGGCTTTGCCAGATTCTTCACTGTGATCACGATCAAAGACACAGCATAATGGAGTGGGAGTGGGGTTAATTGTGTGCGTGTCTGTGTGTGCACGGACACACGTGCGTGCGTGTTTATTCATTCAGGTGAGCAGATGAGGGTGGAGAGGTGTATGACATCAGGGTTGAGGAGTCAAGGCAGCGTGCAGACTCACCATCTGGTGAGAAAGAATATGAAATATGTTCTATTCCCTTCTTTTTGGAGGGGCGCTTTGGAAGATTACATCATATGGGAGCCAAGTCTATGGGATTTTTGAGTGGTGCAAACCACTCCAATAACCAGCTTTGTCTGTATCTATGTGTCTATGTGTCTATGTATGTGTGTACCTGTACGTGGGGCCACGTAGGGGTGAGCATGGTTGCTATGGTTAGTGTGTGACGTCACTACACCACTCAGTTCACACGGGTGTGATTTTTAATGTTTGTTAGAGCTTATGATGTAAATCGTTTGCCAGCCAAGTCTATGGACTTTGAGGATGTTTAGAGCACTTTAGAGCCAGCTATGGAAGTCTATGGACTTTGTTTAGAGCACTTATGACGCACATCATTTGCCAGCCAAGTCTATGGATAGCGCACTAAATGACAACGTGAGACGTCATGTGGCCAATGTAAATACATTGGGAACCCCTCACTTTACACAAGTGTGATTTGTTTTTATAGTTCTGCTTTGCTTTTACCTTTCTTCTTTATTTCAGTGTTTCTAGAAGCACTATACACTGACACCACGCTAGACAGGAACGCCCAAAAACGTCACATCCGGTTTTAGCCTGGGGTAAGAATTTTCTATGGCTGCCAATGCAACTTGCTCCAATCCTTAATCACATACGGACAAACATCTATGCCGATGCTATCTAACTTGCGGAGGGTAGCGTGCCTTGTCCACGGGCAACAGATCTTTCAACGTATGGCATTGCAAATACGTTTGATAATCGCTACTCTGCTCAATATTGTTTTGAAAATGCCACAAATTGCATTGCAGTGAACGAGCGCAAATCACAACTTCCCCCGGTTGTGGGCGGAGTCACAGTTTGAGGCGCTGTTTACGCGCCGTGGTGTCAGTGTATTGTGTCACAGCCACTGACGCTGAATAATTAAAGGGGCATTTAACTTTAAAACTCTTCCGGGGTCATGTGAACATGTACTTGAGCACTACTTTTGTGTGCACTCTAGACAGTTTTAACGTTACTTGATTCAACATTTTGAAATGTTGTATAAATTGAACCAGAAACGCCCCCTTATATATAAACCCATTTTAACTTCAAACTACTGGTACATTCTGACCATGTTAACACTTTTAAAGCCAGGCGTTTCTTCGGGCGTCCTTTTACCTGTGGCAGGCAAAAAACATTAAAAAAAATACAAAAAGCGGGCCCTGTGACATAGCCCAGAGAGAGAGAGAGAGAGAGAGAGAGAGAGAAAGAGAGAGAGACTCATCACTGAAGACTGCCAGCTGCTGTGGGGAATTGGCCATCTTCACAGATTGGTTGGCTCTGACACAGTGACACCTAAGCAGTGGATTGGATGGTGGCCACACCCAACCCACTATAAAGCTCCTTCACAAACAATTCTGATTAGAGGACTGTCAGCTTCGGCAGCAGAGAATCACTTCCTCTGTCCTTTCACCCAAAACCAAAGGACAGAGGTTTGTAGTTTGGGGTTTGTTAGTTAGATTAAATTTGCTTGTATATTATTGTATATTTTTGCAAATATTCCTAATTTTGTCTGGAATAAATATATATTCCGTTTTATCCCAATTGTCTTTTTACATTTTATGTTGCTTCCCCTAACCCGTAGTACACCCACATATACACAACAAGGTTAACGACAAGCTTCTCCACCCATGCTTTTCCCACGCGACATTTGTGGTCAAAGCGTTTCCGGTTTTCTGGCTGAGACGGCATTTTGCTAGTGCCGCAGGCGGCTTGTTGTCGTGCCTTGTCGCAAATATCTGGATATAGAGAGAGGGAGGGAGAGAGAGAGAAAGAGATTAGGACGATGGCAGTATTGCGACTGTCTCGGTTGCTGGTCAGACCCATATCTCATCAGTTTTAATCACAGACATCTCAAGTGGTTTTCTGCTGCAATAGACTACCTACAGATACAGCCCAAACTATCCCAGAATGAAGCCATTAACTTCAGTCTGGACACATCAGACTGAGCTATTAGCCAATAGGGATTTATCTCCCTTAAATACAGACCTCCCTTTTAATAAGCTCTCTCTCTCTCTCTCTCTCTCTCTCTCTCTCTCTCTCTCTCTCTCTCTCTCTCTCTCTCTCTCTCTCTCTCTCTCTCTCTCTCTCTCTCTCTCTCTCTCTCTCTCTCTCTCTCTCTCTCTCTCTCTCTCTCTGTGTGTGTCTGTGCATGCACGCACGCACAAAATTTGTGTGTGAGTGATATAGCCTACTGCATGTGTATCAATTAGCCAATATACAGTACACAGGTGCATATTCCTGTGCTTGTGACCTAATCTGGTTAAATAATGAATGTGACAACTTTAGAGTCAGAGCATAATTGCATAAGTTCATTCTTATCTGCCGTTGGTGCCATTAACCTAACGATTCGTCTCAGCACCTCCCCCGGGTAATTAAAAGCAGGAACATTAATCACAGACTCGGTGTTCCACAGCTTGAGATCTGCCTCGCTACCAGTGGTGGGCAGTAACGAGTTACTTTTAATATATTACTGTAATAGGCTATTATTAATTTACCCAGTAGTAGTGTATAGTATACTTGACCAAAAACAGTAATATTATACCATTAAGACGCCCTAATGGCAAGAAGCAACCTCGCCCTTATTTTCTCGCTTCTTGCTTCTCGTGCACACATCCGCCTGGGTGACAACAGACTGCTGGGCGAGCGCTGGCGCTTTGACATGGGTGGGCCAGATCAACATATGGAGTGAATTCTGTACTGGCCGTGTCTTGAGTGTATGGGGTCAGATCACATTTTTTTGATAATTTTTTTGTTGAAAACTTTATTGAAAATTAATTCAAAAGGATACAGACACAAGAAAGGCTTGTTTCCGTTGTGGTCCTTTTGGGGAAAGGGGACATGACACAACAAAACAAAACAGACAAAAACAAAATACCATTTGTATTTTGCCCTGACCCTGTTCCTTTTGGGGAAGGGGGGCAGGAGACAAAGACATAACAAGAAACAAAAACACAGAAAAAGTACAAAAAACCCAACCAATAACCAATAAAAACTAGATTTTTTGTCTTATTTTTTAACCTATTCTAATCTAAAAGGTCAGTATGGATTTAAAAATGTAGGTCATGTTATCAACCAACCATCTTTTTAATGTGCATTTAAAGTTTTCGAAGGAACTGATCAGCTTAAGGCTGGAAGGCAAGTCATTCCACTGAACTGCTGCAGAATATAGGAAAGATGATTTTCCCATATGGAATGTCAGAACAGGTCAGCTCTATATATGGATATCTAAGGGTGGCAGTGGGGGCAGTGTCTTGAGTGCAGGGTTTGATGAGGTCCGATGAGGTCAGAACAACATATGGAATGAATTCTGTATTGGCCATATATGCAGGGCTGGATTTACGCTCCCAAGAGCCCCCGGGCTAGACAACATTTCAGGGCCCCCCTGGGCTGTGTGGCACGATTCGGTCGCACGGCTTAAAAAAATTGGGGTATTTTGTTTTCATTTTGCTGTAATTTTTAGGTACACAGCCCCCCCAAAAGAGAGAGGCGGGCAGGCAGAAAGACATACAGACTAGTCGCTGAATGAATACAGCCACTAGTAGCCATAGTGCACTAATGCAGTTTTACAATGCAAAATATTGGGGGTATTTTGTTTTAACTTTGGTGTAATTTTGGGGTACCCAGCCGCCGAAAAGAGAGAGGACCGTGTCACGAGACGTGATGGACTGACTGACAGGTTATTCAAGTTTCCATAGTAAACTGCGACCAACAGTCGCAATTCCTAACAAAACATAGTACATATTACATATTCCACAGGTTTTGTTGGCTGCTTTTTGAAAACATTTAGTTTAAAAGGTCAAGAGAGATGCTGCTTTATTTTATAGCCTTTTTAGCTGATTGGTGACTCTAAAAAAAATCACACTTGTGTGAAGTGAGGGGTGCTCTTATCATATACATCATCATACATCACATTCCGTGCTCGGCCAATCAAATCATCACAAATGTCATTCCGGCCAATCACTTTTGGCGTCTTCACTTTTGAAGACGAAATTAAATTTCTCTCCAAACATCTCCTCATTACGTTCCCCAGCCTCTGACAGAGATGATAAGCACTTTGACAGGCGGCTTCAACAACAGGTGGTCGGCTAAAAGGAGTTTAGCCCAGATGCATGTATAGCTTCGGGTCCGCAAAGACAAACATGCTGGAGTGCAATTAGCCTAATGGCCGTTATAGCCATGGTAATTAAGCATGACAGATTAATCATATAGTCTATTCCGGTGGAAATCAAAGGCATTTAATATAAAAAAAATCACACCCGTATGAAGTAAGTGGTGAAACTCTGTGTGGGGTCCCCGGGGGTCCCCGGAATTTCCAGCCGCCCCGCGTCCGAAACGGTTGAGAAATGACCGAGAAATGACCGAGTTACCGCGTGGGGGTCCCCACACGGTAACTCTGAAAATGCAGAAACAGAAAGCGTACTATCTATGTCTATGCCATCGTTGTCCATCGATGTGCACATTTTTCTCTTTAGTCAACCCAGAATTCCCTCTGGGGGATTAATAAAATAGCTCAGCAGGGCTAATCATAGTACTCGTCTGCCTCTCCCTGGATGTCTCCCAATTGTCTGGCCGCACACGCACACGCACACCACACCACACCACACTCACACATGCACGCACGCACAGCATTAATATGCACCCACACGCATGGCAGTAAAGAACATTCAATGATGAGTCAGTGTGCGTGCGTGCGTGCGTGTGTGCGTGCGTGCGTGCGTGCGTGCGTGCGTGCGTGCGTGCGTGCGTGCGTGCGTGCGTGCGTGCGTGCGTGCGTGCGTGCGTGCGTGCGTGCGTGCGTGCGTGCGTGCGTGCGTTACATACTGTATATGCCTGTACTGAAAAGATCAAAACAACTGCTCCTTGTAGGAATTCAGTGGCTTGAAAATGAAAATAGTGTGTATTTTATTTTATATGCTTGACTCCAAACAGCATCCAGTGAGAACCAGTACAGCATGATACGTACAGCCTATAGACGCCATCTAAACCAGTCTATTATGCAGTGAGAACAACACAGATACAGAAGCTAGTATCCCGATTCCCACATCAGTGGCCTAGACGTCTGACAGCTCTGAGATCAGTCCTAAATGAGAGCAACTGCTGAGAGAGTGGAACAGGCTGCTGCTTCTATACTGCTGTGAAAGGGGAGCCAATTGAATTCAGCCACTAAAAGTCCTCCATGCCATATAAGGACTGATCTGGTTAGTTTCCATGGAGCTGGTCTCAAGGTGCTGCTCACTAATCTGAGGAGGGAATTGTTCAGTCAGTATACCAGCAGATGCAGTTTTTGGCTAAGTGGTTCGGTGTTATAGAGGGAAATAAAGAGCAGACCAAGTACAGGGTACAGGGTTGAGGGTTTTAAGTATTCAGGTAAAAAACAACATGGGAACATACAGTATGCAAACTTTGGGAAACGGCCAATATACAGTTATGCAAGGTCTGTTGGCTTAATTTCTGTGTCTGGCTTCTTGGCTTGAAATAGTTTGCCCATTCCATTCTGTGCGTATGCCAAACACAGAGAAGAGACAAAACAAGTATAGCTCCTGTTCCCATCTGAACAGTGCTATGATGTTGGCTACAACATTTTGTATGTAGTTACTGTTGGCGGCGGGAATGACAGAGACAGGAGGTGTTTTTGGCGCAGACATAAAGGCGGCCAGGCAGTGACATTACACTAGCCAACCAGGCCTCTAGGGGCAGCGATGTTACAGTAAATGCAAACTCCTGCAGCGCTGTTTGTGGAGGTGTGTGTGTGTGTGTGTGTGTGTGTGTGTGTGTGTGTGTGTGTGTGTGTGTCTCGAGCCAGACTGTTGGCTCCATAGTTATATATCTAGAGTGCAGACGGCCCTGCCTCTCTCTCTCTCTCTCTCTCTCTCTCTCTCTCTCTCTCTCTCTCTCTCTCTCTCTCTCTCTCTCTCTGTTTCTCTCTCCAGATTACCTCCCATAAACATCTCTCCACGTCTCCCTCAGCATCTCTAAATCTGACCCCCAGGAACGCGCCCAGGGGGCCGGGCCTGTTCCGGCGAGCCGCCCCGCGTCCGAAACGGTTGAGAAATGACCGAGAAATGACCGAGTTGTGTGTGTGTGTGTGTGTGTGTGTGTGTGTGTGTGTGTCTCTCTGTGTGTGTGTGTGTGTGTGTGTGTGTGTGTGTGTGTGTGTGTGTGTGTGTGTGTGTGTGTGTGTGTGTGTGTGTGTGTGTGTGTGTGTGTGTGTGTGTGCGTGTGTGTGTGTGTGTGTGTGTGTGTGTGTGTTACAAGAAGATGATTACAAGAAGAGTTCCTCTACAATCATGGAAATGGAGTATTTTTGTCTGTACTGACGGAAATTACTTTTAATGAGCTCCTGCTGTGAGTGGAGAGCAACGTCAGGTAGGCTAATCAATACGACCATTTATTAATACCATGGTGTCGCCTGCCGAATATAGAGCTTGTGGATCAGCTGTTGTCAAAAAACACCAGCTGGCTTCATTCGTGGGTCACAGGGAACTCTGCATGGGTTTTTGCAAACCCGAAAAGATGCGGTCCATAAAGGCATATTGAACCATGCAGGGCGTACTGTACCGTACGGTTTTAAACCATAAACCTTTGCACCCTTAGTGTGTATTGCATTGCCAGAGAGCGAGATGGAGTTTGGGTGCTCTTTCCAACTAAGCATGGGACCCAAAAAGTGGGTATCTTAGTGTGGGTATAGGCTATTAGTATTAACTCATTTAGGACAGGAACCCTTTTTGAGGTTTTGCTTTTGGGGTAGTCGTTGCTGCTATATAGAGCGTTGTAGTCCCGCCCCCCGACAAACGACCCGGAAGAGAATTCCTCATTCATTTTTCCCATGGCTGTTTCAAAAAGTATTTATTTAAAGACCTTTAGACACTTTATTTTTTCCCTTTCTAATTATTTGATCGGCCCAAAACATTGTGTTTATTGTCATGATTTGTCACAACAAGAGTTGGCTTTGTCCGAGGCTTAAATGTCTTTAAATAAATACATTTTGAAACGTCTATGGGAAAAATGAATGGGGAATTCTCTTCCGGGCCGCTCGTCATTCTGAAAGGGGGGCGGGACTGCAACGCTCTATAGCAACATAGTGTAGCCCTCACCTACATGTTTGTCCCTGTTTATGTTGAATTGTAGCTGATACCTTATTGAGTCTCCCAGTTGAAGTAGACTGTGGGACTATAGGAAGGCCTAACATTCCTACTCGATCTATCCTGTTATTTTCTCTCTTGTACTCTCCTCACACTCAGACATGTTTGTTTCTTCGGTTTGGTTAGCACATAGTACAACACTGTTACAAAACATTACAGTGCAGCTTAACATTTCTAGGATAGTGATTGATGACTTTAAATCCTTACAACATCTCCTGTTTTGCTCCAGTGTGCTATGTAGGACATGTGGAGAACTATAAATGGTAAATGGTGCATTTATATAGCACCTTTATCCAAGGCGCTTTACATAGATTGTGCATTACATTCACCCACACACCGATGACCATGCAAGGACATCACCAACCAGCACATCAGGAGCAATTAGGGGTTCAGTGTCTTGCTCAAGGACACTTCGACACTAACTCTGGGGGAGCCCGGGTTCGAACTGGCAACCTTGCAGTTACCATCCAGCCACTCTACCCCTGAGCCACCGCCGCTGCCGCCGCCAATACAGGTAGGTAGATATAGTGGATTTCACACAAAAAAGTTCAACCCTCTTGGCCAGCTGTGGCCAAGATATTTCACCAGAATAACTGATCAAATAACTGATGTCCATAAGGGTTTCCCTCACAGGAGAGGGTCCATACATAAATAAAGAGACAGCCAGCCAACCTTTTGGTGGAATAGGGGAGCTAGGGACAGGATGTCACAGACCTGCTGACTGGGTAAGAATGACAACAAGCTGACAAACTCCACTTGTCCCACCAGCCAGACTCAGACAGGTCATATACAGTACCTACAGACTGATGGCTTCTGCACAGCAGTTCTGTAAGGCAGGGGTTCTCAACGTTTTTGGCCGGGGACCCCCGGAAATGCTTTGGCAATGTCTCGGGACCCCCGCCCCGCCCCCTCCCGACCCCCAATATAAATTGACTGCTACAATAACCTTAAACCATTTTGGGCGGGAACCCCTTTTGGTGTTTTAAGCATTGTTATAATTTAGCTATTGAAAAATAGCAGATCTACAAGCTCATAGCGCGCCACCGAGTGGCGCGCTATGAGCTTGTAGGTCTGCTATTTTTGAAAAATCGTGAATTTTTTTTTTTGGAAAATAATTTGGGGACCCCCTAAAATAATTTGGCGACCCCCCGAGGGGTCGTGACCCACGGGTTGAGAACCCCTGCTGTAAGGGATACTGCATGGCTAGGTGGTCATTGTTGTTATATAAATCACCAACAGGGTGACCACCTTATCCCGCTTATTACACGGCTAGTTAATACATAAATTAATACATTTACCCAAAACACAACAAAACAAGGTATTTCCTTGTACCTATTTCCTTAAATAACACACCGCTGAATTCAGCAAACTGACCTGAATCAAGCATTCAACCAAGCCATGTAATAAGATCTAATAATGGACACACTATTTCAGTAAAATAATAAGTTACTATTCAGGGTTGGTTCTATACTTCCTCAACCTTGTAAACAGCAGGATAAAGAGGTTTATTTAATGAATTAATATAATTCATACTATTTGACAAGAAATATTGAAAGCTAATCAAATGAACAACCAATGTAAATGGTGCATTTTGTCTGATGACTGATAGATAACCTCAAACATCGGCAGGATGATCACCAAGATTTACATAACAAACAAGTATGGCATTTCTATAATGCATTGTATCCTAAGCGTTTTATATTATGCATTAATTCACCCATTCACACAACAAAGGCTATCAACCATGCTGATCGGGAGTAATTAGGGGAGTCAGTCTCTTGCTCAAGGCCACTTCAACACAAAGCCGAGGGGAGTCTGGGATCGAAGCAGGAAACGTTTCCAAACAGCAGCGCTACATCCTGAGCTACTGCCGCCATAAAGAAGACTTCCTTGGTCAATACTAATAATGTATATACTGTACATCAAAAACCTTTCTAAGTACCACGTGCGTTCAGTCAGCTTCAAAGTATACCTATTCTGAAGGAGAGCGGACCACCGGAGGTGCTTCTCATCCACATGGCTAAGAACAGCAGAGGCGTCCAGGCTGCGAGCATCTTCTATGACTCTTCATGGGTCCTGCCCCGGGGTTGCCCCTGTCACAGCCACCTGAAATATAAAGGAGAATACAGTATGCATTATACATCCCATAGGGCATCCCACAGGGACATGCTGAACATACAGCTGAACCCACACACGACAATGTACTAGCCCACATCTAAAGACACACGTGCACGTGCCCATTTCTCCTTACATGATAAGACTGTCAAATACCTGTATGGATAATAGCACAGGTGACCTCATATATTGAATGATCATCTGCACTTGACGTGAATGCTTTGCAGGCTATCTGTTTTCCAGTATCCTGTGCTAATGACTATGATCTCCATAACAATTTATCTCTTCACGTCTCCATAAATCTCTTGTCAAGCTGAACGGTGTGTGTGTGTGTTACTTTTCAGGGGGGTCCATTAAAGGTACACTCAGTGTAATAAATAGTCCTGCATTTTATTAGTGGTTGCATCTGCATCTGCAATCCAATTGATGGATAGACCCTGGACAACGCTTGTGCTATGGCTGAACATGACAAATGGTTCCACTCAGATTGTGGTTGGTATTCTTTGCCAGAAACCAGCCTCAATCCAACCTTTTGCTTCATCGCTTCCAATTCAATTCCCTCAACTGGTTCAGGAAATGTATTCAAGAGGATTTCAAAACAAATCTGTGCAAAGACATACAGTATATATAAGCCTCCTCTCAGTCTCATGTAGTGTTTTGTTTACTTTATGGGTTTAATCTGCTCACATAAGCAATACGATGGAAGCAAGGTTTTCACATACAATATACTACTGAGTTATAACCCTGCAGGATATTGGAACTGTATTGTCAACACATCAAGATCATTGCACAGACATCGTGCTGTGAAACCTTGCAAATAACTGTCAGAAGAACAGAGACATACTGTAGAATACGAGCAACAAATGCGGATCCTTAGCTAATGCGGGCTCAATTGCACAGACCGTGACAGATTACATTTTGGAAAGAAATGGGCCCCTTCCCTACTTTCGTCACCAACATTACAGCTGTATGAAAAGCTTGAATTATCCTCTTTCAATCTGCAAAGTGTTTGTTTCATTAAAAAATCACACCTGTGTGAAATGACTGGTGCACCCCCCCCCCTCTCCCTCTCTCTCTCTCATTAGCAGGCAACAGTGCAGCACTATCACTCTCTCTCTGTTTCTGGCACAACAGCGCCACTTTTGCCCCTACTGGTACTCGTCACACACAAACATAGGTTAACACGGACATTGCTGTTTCTTGGAGTGGTTGCACCACTCAAAAAACAAACAGAGACATGTTATGAGCTACTTCCTGTCAAGAAATCCCTTGCAGGTGATTATTGTGTCGGAGTTTGGAAGTGCTCGTCAAAGTCACTGAACGCCCTAACGTTCCTAGCTTCCAATTGCTTGGCTGACATTTTTGTTGCTTTTTTAAATTTATGTTGCGTTGTCCCCTGTATTATTTATTGTTATGGACCTTGTAGTCTGAAATCAAGATTGATTTGACAGGCACACATTTTAATGTTTATTCTGTTCAAATCTGACATTTCCGAGTACTCATTAGCATAGCATGGTAGTGGAATACTGCATTTATTTCCTGGTAGCCTACATAGTTTGTGAAATAAACTTGGACCCAAGCTGTTCCCTGGCAAAACAATTACATTGATAAAGGCTATACACTGTAGAAGAATAGAGAGGAAAACAAAATAGAAAACAATAGAAGATTAGTGCTATTGTGTAGAGCTAATGAACACCCAGACATACAGTATAGGCAATCATGAAGAGCTGTACTGCCCATGGCTGAGATTAGTCGGTTCTGGGCTCACACAATGGTAAGTATTATCTGAGATGGTGAAGGAAAAGAGAGACCAAGAGAAAAGAACGCTGTGCAGGGTATAATCACAGCAGATCGTCAGATCATTATTCAAACAACAGCTAGCTGTAGTTAAAGTACAGACTACTAATTACACTATTTTGGCTGTAGTTAAAGTACAGACTACTAATTACACAATTTTGAAATAGTGAAACTAGCCAATCTACAAGCTCACAATGTGTCGCTGTAGGCAAGGCAAATGTGTGAATATTGTCTCGGACTCTGAGACTAGGACTCCTCTTGCCTCAACAAAATACTGATTGATCCAGAATTCCACAACAGGCTAGTCGGGGAACAAATGTATCTAATAAGACATAGCAAGGTTGTCTACATTTGTGTAAACATAGTGACCTCAGGGCCAAGTGAAGTTCCGTGCGCCCACAGGAATTTAAGAGGTGGGAGACAGTAGAGGAACTGCAATGGCCAGTCTCTTCCAAAAGGTCAGAGGCCGGTTATCTCCCAGCCTCCCGACCGTCTCGGTGAGAGACCAGGGTCTCCTCCTTCGCATGATGTAATCTTCCTCAAGAATAAATCCTCCTAATAAATATAGAATATGTGCATGAGAGACGTTCGCCAGGGAACTGGGCGATGGGGTGTCTTCAACAACAACTCCGGAGAAGGATGTGCAGCAGGCGAGGTGATAAGATTACAGCAGGAAGATACGGCCGAGGTCACGCCAGGGGTCAAGGCCAAGACGGATCCACCGTGAGACGCCACTTCAGACAAGGGGAGTTTGGAAGATTAAAGAGTTTAATTAATAGTCCCTGAAGGAGACTGCATCTCCCCCCCCCCCCCCCTATTCTTCCCTCATCCCATACTGCTAGGGAGGGCATATTATAGCCTCCTACATTTTCCAAAGGTTGTGATTAAACTTTTGTTCAAGTGTAATGATGTATTCAGATAATGTTACACTTTCTTTGATTGAGGTTGACTGAGAGAACAACTTCTATTGAAAAGTCAGTTTTGTCTAGGATGAACTGATCAGAGGTGAACAGAGTACTCGATTCTAGTGCTTGAGAAAAGAGTATACACAAAAGGACCTGGCCAATTCGGTCAAAGCGTAAAAATAGTTCTGTCGTATAAGCTTTTGTTGAAGGTACCAAAAACTACTACTAAATTCACCCCTTCAGGGTGTATGCTCCACATTTATGGAATAATTGTCAAGACAAATTGAAGTTGGATGTCCTTGTCTCTTTTACTATTTTTAAAAGACTCTTAACTGACCTCACACTAGAGGAAGGCATACAGTATGCACCTGATTTGTGTAATATTTGGTTATAAGGTTTTGTTTCTGTGTGTACGTGTTTGTGTATTATATATTTTGTACTTTGTGTCCATGTCCTGTATGTAAAATCATTGCCGTAAATGTTCTTGTTTGTATACAGGGCGCCATTGAAAAAGAGACCCTGGTCTCAATTGGATTCCCCTGAAATAAAGGTTTCAATCAATCTACCGTATATCTCTCTATTTTCCTATCTGAACAATCTGTGATTATATCATTTTTGTAAGTTTGTAAGTTTGGTAAGTGACTAATGGATAAAGGATAAAGAGAAGAAATCTACGAAAAGGCTGCTTTTCCTCCCAACTCATCAACAATATAGATGTCACATGCGAGAAGCTGTGACCTCTGTGTTCAACGATCTGGCCCCTCTAGCGAGCCGCTGAGGTGATTCAGTATACTTCTCGTCATTCCTATAACATACTACCAAAGGCAATTATACTCTTTAAGCGAGACGCTAAAGTGTATGTTGGCTTGGAGGTCAATTCAATTTCAGGGACTCCAAAGCTCAAGTAGATAGAGGGGATAACTCATCAAGATCCACTGGATCGGTTTCATATCACATAATAAAATGTAAATTGTAATATACAGGCAATATGCGAGTACACTACCTACTATGCATTATGCCGACTACTATATTTGAGAGTGGAGGTGTGTTTGTGGGTGTGTTGATGCGCTTTCCTAAGTTTCCATACAATTGCTAACTTGCCCACACAGGTATAGGACAGCGGAAAGTTTGATAAAGTTTGATAGAACGCGTAATAGACAAGTCAGAAGTTGGAGTTGCGTGAACGCACAACAGCAGACCATTCACAGCTCAGAGGTGATTGTAATTTAACTATAACCAGCAGAAGTGAGAGTGTTAATTCCTTCCATTGTGTTTATATAATTGTCTATTCAAAGAAGTTATTTTCTCCACCAGGCCGAAGGCATGGGGAGAGAGTATGTTTTGCACTCCGTCCGTGTGTCTGTCCGTCCGTGTGTGTCTGACCGTCCGTCTGTGTACAGCTAATCTCTGGCACTATTGCCGGATGCCAGACTTTGCACACACACTCCCTAGATGCCAACGATGAACCTCTGCCCCACATTTTCCAGAACGGCCTGTTATAGTGCTAACAGGAGGCCGACTTTTAAAAAACACATTTTTTTATATTACTCCTCCATATTTTGTCCAAAAATCCCGCAAATCGTTACACAGTATCTCTATAGTCATGTGCTCAAGACAGATCTGTCTGATATTTCATATTCCATCCTGATTGGCTAACATTGGATTTCAAAATTTGCAGGATTGGCCCGTTTTGAACAAAAAGCCTCAACTCATGAACGCAGCGTGCAATTTACGTGAAATCTTTCACAGACGTTCCTACTAGGAATATATCCCACCCTTTTCCTTTCGCCTGTTATAGCTCCACCAACAGGTGGATTTTTGTAAAACACATTTTTGGAACAAAACAAAAAAAATCCAAGGCATAAGAAGACATTTTCACATTGGCTTATTATAGCTGGAGACCTGTGCCCCGAGGGGCACTTTTTCTAGTTTGATTTGTGCCTGGTGTGCAGATCCCCGGGAAGACTTTAACAGGGGGCGAGTGGGGGTGTGCGCACGCGCTCAAATACAGAACATGTCAAACGGAGCCAAAAAAGCATGCTCCACATAAATAACAAAACCCTCGTAACACATTATTACAAAGGAAATGGGCTTGTGTGATGTGTTGCTACAACAATACAACCCATACAAAAAATACAGTCCATACTGGATGGAGAACTATAACAAATGAATGACGATGACGTGTTGAGAGACTTATGAGCCTGTAAATAAGAATATACTCTAAATCCTTCAATCCTTCAAATTGCTCTGTGATCGACCCCGGAAGACCCCGGAAGATTGAACAGTCAATCATGGTTGCCCACCCCATAGACTCTTTCCTCACATATAAATTCCTATCGACTGACTGGCTAGCATTGATCCTCAACTTGAATACAAGACACGTGTAGCAGTTACAGAGGGACAGCCACCACATTCCCTCAACATCTCAGAGATTGTTTTATTTCATGACAAAAAAACAAATGCATAACATGACACAGTGTGCTGTGTCTGTGCTTCTCATCCAAAAATACCTCAAGTCAAAAAGCAGGTTTGGGTCAACAGTTTACAGTTGCTTGATTTGTCTGTCCGAGCAACATTATATGCAATCCAAATATCAGAAATGTCAATCATATTATCAGATGTTGCTTCAATGCTCTTGAAAACGGCCCATTACGTCTCACAGTTGAAACACAGATATGCATGATATACAAAAGTAGTAATTTATTTGCTTATATTCATGTCCCTGTTCCACAGGGACGTTCAGAACCAGCATTAGCATAATTTGTAGATTTACTTTAAATATGTGGTGTGTGAACAGGGGGTTCACGGGGTTTGAGGCTGTTGATATGCCAATAATATGATAATTCATATGCCTGAGGGATATATAGGCTATGAGTGAATATTTGCACAATTCAAAGTTCAGACTATAAACACTGTAACGTTTCCACATGAGGGAAAACAATTCATCTTGATGACGTCATCAAGATGTACTTCACCATGTTAATGATTTTTTTCAGACCTCCAGTTCTAGGAAACACAGAATGGGGGGGACATTTTTATTATTTCCACACAACAGCTCTAAGGTACAGCATATTAATGACATAGTAAAATGTTGAAAATGAGTGGAATTCCCCTTTAAGTCAATTACAGGCTGGATTGATTTTTGCTGTCCTTATCGGCATTGATGTATAAATAATGTACAAGTGACAATCAATAGCAAATGAACAGATGCCATTTTGGGGAGGAGAGGAGAGGAGCGGAGAGGAGAGCACTAGGTAAAACTGTACAACCCTTTTTAGCTTGCTTGGTGCTTACCAGTCAATCCATGAGCAGCTAGAAGTGCCTATGGCAGCAGCAGGTAACAAATAGCAAATCAATAACTATTTTCCTCAAGGGAGATGAATGGCTGCAACTCTGCTCTTCCTGGCAATCACCAATTCTCTCTCTCTCTCTCTCTCTCTCTCTCTCTCTCTCTCTCTCTCTCTCTCTCTCTCTCTCTCTCTCTCTCTCTCTCTCTCTCTCCGTCTCTTGGCAGAAGGCTGGGTCCTATTACAAACGTTTTTAGGTGAGAGACAAGATTTATTGTTGGCAAGAATCCAAACACTATGTTTCCGTGCAATCTCAATGGGTCTGTTTGCGGTGTACAAATTAAATAAATAACAGTACATTTGACGTGTCAATCAAAGCAATTCACTGCACACCACAGTTAATTTTATTAACAGCCTACCATGACAAAAAGTGGTTGCATATTTGGTCCCCTCGTTGCTGCTGACCCTTATGAGTATAGGTTTGTTACGGAGAATGTAGACAAGCACATCTCCTGCGATACACAAGAAGTCAACAACTGTTTTCTTTTCACCTGACAGTCAGGGGTTTCCCTGGGAGAACATAACGCATATGGAGGGGCACATTGGTAGTCGCAGTTCAGACCCACACTGAACATGCGCCGTGACAAATCTGTACGAGTGGCTATAGTTAAGTGCAGCGACAGAGAACGCCCTCCCCATCTGGCTCCCGTCCCTCGAACACGGCCAATTGTGTTCATTACGACACCTGGCCGAGCCCGAGGTACCAGAATTCAAACCCCAATAGACGCCTTAACAGACGACGTCACACTGATAAGCAACAGCATGCACGCATATACCGGAAGCACAAGAACCCTGCCTCTCATAAGATGCAATGGAAAAGTTCTGGCTGCAATCACGTGTAAAAAAATGCACCATCAAACTTTCAGATGGTGTTTTTCTCCTAGTGTGGTGGTGGAAGAATGATTAGTATTTTTATTGTGATCCCTCGCCCCTGAAATATATGCTGGTAAAAATATCATCACAAACCCTAAGTCAATATTTCATCAGTGAACGAGTGAGTGTGTGTGTGTGTGTGTGTGTGTGTGTGTGTGTGTGTGTGTGTGTGTGTGTGTGTGTGTGTGTGTGTGTGTGTGTGTGTGTGTGTGTGTGTGTGTGTGGGTGTGTGGGTGGGGCACATGCTTTCAGGCTGCTGTGTGCTTTCACCTCCACAGGTCGACATCAGTCAGGTGATCAGTTTAGCTGCAGCCAGGGGCATCCTAGGACAGTTACACACTGTTCCACCTTTGACTTGATATAAACATGCACAGACACACACAGTCTCTCTCCTCTCTTACCCTCTCTACTTTCTGTTCCCAAAGGCCCTGCATAGACTGTCTCTGTTATTCTCCTAATGAGATACCAGTCTGGCCAGCTCCTTCTACTGACACTATTACAGCCATCAAATATATGGGTCCTCTGGCTGTTTGCTTGTGCTGAGCAAAGCCTTACAGCCATACAGGAGGACCCACTGTTCTTAGTCCACCACTTTCGCATCTAAATTACACCCATTAACAATAATATCAAGCAGGTGACATGTCATACAGTATTAATTCAGCAGACCAGCTTCTCCTTATTTCTCACTTCACACTGCTCAGAAAATACAAACCTAATAGGTTCCCATGGTCTTCAATGCATGAAACTAAGACTAATAAGTATGAAACGATGAACAGAAACACATGAAAACCTATTGATGAATTGAATAAATCCTCAGTGAATGATAGCACTGCAGTTATTTTACTATACTATGCGATCATGGACGTTTGATATTATAGTAACTTCTTGTTGAATGTACTGTATATGAACTTAAAGGTATTCAGTGATTTCACTTAATTCAAATATTATATGTTGACCATATAAGGAGTTCATCCCTGTCCCCAGTTAACCCATGGGGTCAAAAAACCTTAGGTTTCGTTTTTGGCTAAGTGGCCCAACCTTCATCCAATCAGGATAGAGAGGGGCCTTCCGCCAATCATGATCGAGCGGGGGCGGGCCTTAGTGTGTGTGCTGTTGGCCTGTCGCGTGTCCCCCCACTGTAGTGCGTGCATGTGCTCTTGTTACCGGGGCGGACGGGTTTTTTCCAAATCACCCAAATCACTGAATTCTCCTTTAATCAAAAGTCAAAACACACTCAAGGACAACAATGAACAATCAGGCAGGTTTCAACAACCAATTATGGTCCATATAAACTGCCATTTTGGCTCCAACACATTCCAGACCTCAATACCAACCAATCAGTGCACAACCCACATTTAGGGTGAAAGTGGAAGCCAAACGGTTTGCTGGTGGTATCTATGGTGTAGAGGTCTCATATCAGGCTGGAGAACAATCACAGTGTGAACCTGCCTGTGGCAGCTTGCAGGCTGAGAGATAAATGGTTTCTACCTTCAGGTTGGTGGATAATGAAAGTAGCTTTCAGAGGCATTAACACTGTGGCAATGGAGGATCCATATCCTAAACCCAAACTCTTGAACACTGAAGGTTGGACCATGGAAGGTTCCATATTTGGTCACCTCACAGCATCTTGTGAGCTCGTAGATTGGCTATTTGGCAATTTCTTTGCCGGATGTTTGCCGCCTGTCCACCCCATGACAGTTGCCGCAAACGTCCACAGGCACAAGGATGAAATGAATAGATGTATAGGTGGACAAAGGCGAAAGTCACTCTGACCTCATATACGTCCTGTTCCTGTGAACGGAAAGGCCTCAAGGGAATTTGACATTTGGACACAAACGTCCAATTTGACTCAAGGATTCCTCCCCTTCGGCATGAAATGCTGCGGAGCATTAAATCCACAACAGCTATAGGCTCAGACACAGCTTCCACCTATTGTTAGATTGGTGAAGTCTATGTCCCATTTGTGTACTTTACCATTATTCAATGTCATGCTGCTCAGTTTTTATTTTCTTAAACATTTTTATTTCATTTTTAGACTTACTGTACACTGCTCGTCGCTGAGTACAATTTACTTTAGCATGCAAATGACAAATACATGTTGAACCTTGAACCATGAACCTTTGAAGAATGGACAAAGGTCAAATATCAAGGTCACTATGACCTCCTGTACGTCACATTCTCATGAATTTAATATCTCCGGAAAGGTTTTGAAGGAATGTTGGGATATTTCCATGTAACCCTGATGGAGGCTGCATTGTCAAAACTCATTATGATTGTTTTCATAAACATTACCGGCAATGCCATGTGGGTGTGTTTTTCAGAGGTGTCACAATACCCTAAATAACATTGAATCCAGTGTTAATTTTGTTGAGACTAAATATGTTGACAATTTTGTCAACAAATACAAAAACAGAATGTTTTAGTATTAGCTGGTAATCTCAGTTCTTTAAACTGAATGTACACGACACGTACACGCTTCTATATGACACCAAGTTCAAGAATCTCGTTCAAGAGCTTTGCCAGTCTTAGTTCATAGAATTTAATATAGAATAAAATCACAGGCCATAGTTACTGTAAAAGGACAGTAAAGGTACAGACTGCTGAATTTCCGGGCGTTTTTTCGCCCCTTTAAAAATATATTATAATACTAAAAAAATAAAAAATGCAACGGTCTGCAAGGACCTTAAGGCAGACAAAAAGGACATGTTGGCAATAATTTTGGGACTAAATTTGTGTGCATGGTTAAGAAGATGCACAGGAGGGAGTGTGATGACCCTCCAATTAAAGTTGATGATGAGACAGCAATGTCTGACAAAGAGAAGGCAGAGATGATACCATCAATGAAGGCATTTTGTAATGTTCACCTCTGAGAGGGAGGAAAGAGAAGAAGAGAACAAACCACAAGGGAACATCTTGGTGTGCTGGGAGGGAAGGAAGGAAGGAAGGAGGATAACGAGGATGTAGTGTATTAGATGCCCCTGTTCTGTTCACTTTACAGGAGGTGCAAAGAGCAATAGGAAAATCTGGTATTACATCTCCAGGGAAAGATCAGATCTGCTACATCTCGGAGATATTGGTTTTAAACAAGATTCTACACTAGTTTGACAGTGTGGGAAGAGAGGTTGCCAGCAAGGTGGGATTTGAATCAGAAAGCCAGATAAACATCTAAAAAAGCCATCAAGACACTGTTGTATTGCACTTCACATAATGTGTAAAAGCATGGAACAAATGACAGAAGAATTAACATATTGTTATGAGAGCTAAACAAGGGGCTACAATTGTGTTCTTGTTTTGCTGTTTTACTATTTTATAAGAGGCTGCGCCACAGATTCTGTTTTACATTTGGAGGCTGATATAAAAGTCATTAAATGGATGTAATTTTATTTTTCTTTGAGAAAAGTTGTTAAATCATCAAACACTACATGACTCACAAAGTCAACTTTAACTAACTTTGTTACTTATTTTAAACATGTGAAATATCTCACCTTCAACTTTATTGAAGTGAACTTTATTTATGTGAAAATGTGAACATTTCTCAAAAAAAAAGAAAAGAATGGAGAATGCGCACGCACGCATGCACGCACGCACGCATCGCACGCACGCACGCACGCACTATGCCGAAAAATGTTTGTCGACTACCTCTTTTCACTGACAAAAACTAAATGAAAATGAAGCTAGGATGACTAAAAGTAAGACTAAATATGTTGACAATTTTGTCAACAAATAAAAAAACAGAATGTTTTATTATTAGCTGGTAATTTCAGTTCTTTAAACTGAATGTACACGACACGTACACTCTTCTACATGACACCAAGTTCAAGAATCTCGTTCAAGAGCTTTGCCAGTCTTAGTTCATATAATTTAATATAGAATAAAATCACAGGCCATAGTTACTGTAAAAGGACAGTAAAGGTATACAGACTGCTGAATTTTCGGGCGTTTTTTCGCCCCTTTAAAAATATATTATAATAATAAAAAAATAAAAAATGCAGCGGTCTGCAAGGACCTTAAGGCAGACAAAAAGGACATGACTTGGCAATCATTTTGGGACTAAATAGTGGAAGATTTGTTGTGCATGGTTAAGAAGATGCACAGGCACAGGAGGGAGTGTGATGACCCTCCAATTAATGTTGATGATGAGGGCCTGGGCCTGGGCCTGGGCCTGGGCCTGGGCCTGGGCCTGGGCCTGGGCCTGGGCCTGGGCCTGGGCCCCGCTCAGTGGTCCAGGCACCTTGGCTGGTAACCCAGTCTGGCAGTGTTCGACTCCCGATCCTGACGGCCTTTACTGCATGTCTTCCCCCCATCTCCCTCCCTATTTCCTGTCAGCCTACTGTCTGTCCCTCCATAAAAAATATAAAATAAAGGCGAAAGCCACACAAAAAAAACATATAAAAAATTATTAAAGTTGATGATGAGACAGCAATGTCTGACAAAGAGAAGGCAGAGATGATACCATCAATGAAGGCATTTTGTAATGTTCACCACTCAGACAACCTCTGAGAGGGAGGAAAGGGAAGAAGAGAACAAACCACAAGGGAACATCTTGGTGTGCTGGGAGGGAAGGAAGGAAGGAAGGAGGATAACGAGGATGTAGTGTATTAGATGCCCCTGTTCACTGTTCACTTTACAGGAGGTGCAAAGAGCAATAGGAAAATCTGGTATTACATCTCCAGGGAGAGATCAGATCTGCTACATCTCGGAGATATTGGTTTTAAACAAGATTCTACACTAGTTTGACAGTGTGGGAAGAGAGGTTTCCAGCAAGGTGGGATTTGAATCAGAAAGCCAGATAAACATCTAAAAAAAAGCCATCAAGACACTGTTGTATTGCACTTCACATAATGTGTAAAAGCATGGAACAAATGACAGAAGAATTAACATATTGTTATGAGAGCTAAACAAGGGGCTAAAATTGTGTTCTTGTTTTGCTGTTTTACTATTTTATAAGAGGCTGTGCCACAGATTTTTTACATTTGGAGGCTGATATAAAAGTCATTTTCTTTTTCTTTGAGAAAAGTTGTTAAATCATCAAACACTACATGACTCACAAAGTCATGTATTATTTTAAACATGTGAAATATCTCACCTTCAACTTTATTGAACAGGCCCTACAGTATGTGAAAATGTGAACATTTCTCAAAAAAAATAAAGAATGGAGAAAGCACACGCACGCACGCGCACACACACACGCACACGCACGCGCACGCACACACACACACACACACACACAGACACACACACACACACACACACACACACACACACACACTGAGACAAAAATAGAAACACTGAACCAGTTTTATCCCTTTTATTTTATCACCTAATTGAAGGAAGATGAATATTGTGATTAATGAAGTATGCCTTTGTAAAGGTATTTTTGCTTTAGAGCAGAGTACAATTATATAATTTCTCTAAAGCTCCTCTGTAATGCCTGCGGTGATGTTCTAATCATATAAGAGATTTATGGATGCTCAAGTCTAGTTTATTCCCACTGCAATAGAAATGATGTAGTCAATGATTACAGCACCTGATCTGTGTTGAAGAGAAGATCATGGTAATAAATTATTACCTTCACACACACACACACACACACACACACACACACACACACACACACACACACACACACACACACACACACACACACACACACACACACACACACACACACACACACACACACACACACACACACACACACACACACACACACACACAGCCTGTCCTGAAATAGGGCCCTTAATGTCAGATATAATATATTTGACATTCAAACTAAACCAAACAAGAACAGCTATTTAATATTATTAAATAGCGGTTCTTCATCTGTGGCATTTCAAACAATGTTCTAAATAGCTGTGTTTCAAGTATAGACTGAAAAGAGTATTTGTGTTCCGTGAAAAGAAAAATATCCTACCATGGGATAAAAGTTCAACTTTTGTGAAGAACAGAGATTCAGGTAACTATGCTGTCATCTTCTGTCTATATGTTGTTTTCAGCTGAGGGCTCTAAGAATAGTGATTCCCTGTGTTGGAGGTAACAAGTACTCAGATTACATTTTCTGTTTTAACAAGTTGGTTTGAAGTGATTGAAACCAGCAAGTAAACAGTTCAAGTAATTCATTCCTAAGTTATGTTTGTTAACATGATTTCCCTGTTGTTTATTTGTGCCACGCACACACGCACGCACGCACGCACGCACGCACGCACGCACGCACGCACGCACGCACGCACACACACGCACGCACGCACACGCACACGCACACACACACGCACACACAATTGCAACGCATTTGCACTGTTTCTGTCCGTACATCTTGAGAAGGCACGTGCATGAGAGAAGTGAAATGTGCAGTTCAGTCAGCTAGCAAAACATTTGCTCTTATCTACGGATAACGGGGGGTTTAAAGATAAACCACACCCCCAGGTGCAAAGTTTAAGTTGGCGAACGCCGTAGGTTTGTGTGTCCTGCACTGGGATAGTTTTTGCATTTTGTGCTGGGGGAAGATATCATTTGCGTTTTGTGCTGTGGGAAGATATCATTTGCATTTTACGCTGTGGGAAGATATCATTTGCGTTTTGCGCTGTGGGAAGATATCATTTGTGTTTTGCGCTGTGGGAAGATATCATTTATGTTTTGCGCTGTGGGAAGATATCATTTGTGTTTTGCGCTGTGGGAAGATATCATTTGTGTTTTGCGCTGTGGGAAGATATAATTTGTGTTTTGCGCTGTGGGAAGATATCATTTGTGTTTTGCGCTGGGGGAAGATATCATTTGCGTTTTGCGCTGGGGGAAGATATCATTTGCGTTTTGCGCTGTGGGAAGATATCATTTGTGTTTTGCGCTGTGGGAAGATCAACACGTACACGTCGACCATGCAACCCGCAAGATCATTTGCGGGTTGCATGGCCGTCGGTTGTGGTGGTGCTGAGGGGTTACGAACATAGATATATATAAACTCTAGATAGCTCACCCGCGCTGTTGGCCAATGGAGAGCGACGTCGTTACGTGGCGGCCATCTTACCTCGGGCTAGGGCATTCACTAAAAAATCGATTTATCGATTTATCGATTTCATTAACACAAGTCGATTCACATTAGGACAAGTCGAAAGTTGAAAAAAAAAAAAAAAAAGTTTTCCCCATATCATATTTTGTATTGTGTTCTCGGGCCGCTGCGCTGTGCTGCGCGCTGCTGCTGGCGCTGTGTGCCAATGATGCCCCCTCTCCTGTTGTGTTATCTTTTCTGGTCTGTGTTGAGTGATCCAACTATTGCAACTTCAACGGGGGAGAGAGAGAGAGAGTCGCGTTAGAGAGAGAGAGAGAGACGCGTTAGAGAGAGAGAGAGAGAGAGAGAGAGAGACTCAGAGAGAGAGAGAGAGAGAGAGAGAGTCGCGTTAGAGAGAGAGAGAGAGAGAGAGAGAGACGCGTTAGAGAGAGAGAGAGAGAGACTCAGAGAGAGAGAGAGAGAGAGAGAGAAGGGCGGTCGCGTTAGCAACAGGCTAAGCTCACAGCATATCGCTACGTTCGTTCTATAAAGGGTAGATCCGCCACCTACCTTTTTTATTCCTTTTCTCTTCCCCGTGGCCGGCGGCCCAACAAACGGTTCGCGACCGGGCCGTGAGCCTCTCCGCGGCCCACGGGGACGCGCGACGCACACACTGTTTAGTATTTACTATTATAGTTTTATGTTTTGATAATCAGCGCTTTGCCATATAGATGATACATACACTGTGCCATATTGGAGAGGCCACTGTGTGTGCGCAGTGCTTTGTTTGACATGCTCCGTATTTGAGCGCGCGCACCTCCACCCCAACCCCCCCCCCCCCCCGTCCCCCCCCGTCGTACAAAACGATAAATCGACTCAACTTCGACTTTACTGTCTGACAAGTCGACTTGGAAAAATCTCAAGTCGTTAATGCCCTACCTCGGGCCACATAACATTGTGTCTATGGGGCATGTACTCTTAAATGACCATAACTTGCTCAATTTTCAACCGATTTTCAAACGGTTTGGTTTGTTATAAACGTCAAAGACGTCCGCATACTTCTATACTTTTATACGTCGTTCATATATTTAAAAAAAGATAAGCAGATAAGCGTCCTGAATCATAGCCACGTTGACAACGTTTGTAATAAACCAACCCGTTTGTAAATCCGTCAAGATTTGAGCGAGTTATGACTGTTTCTGTTTGAGCTGCCATTGAACATACTGTACTGTAGCCCCGAAGTAAGATGGCTGCCGGGTGAACGACGTCAGAAACTCCGCCTTGAGCCATCTAGAGTTTATATATATCTATGGTTACGAAGGGGAAGATGAAGATGAAGGAAGTAGGACAGTAGGTCGGGGGATAAAGTGATCACGTGCGGGTGATGAAGGACAGACTACAGGTGTGATGGTTGCATGCACAGTCGGCAAACTCTAGGGAGGTGACGATAGAAGCCAATGGAGATGAAGAGGAGGGGAAGACTCCTGTGCTTCCATTCTTCAAGAGATCCCTGGATAGACTATGTGAAGTCTGTGCAAGTTGTGTGTGTGCGTGCGTGTGTGTGTGTGTGTGTGTGCGTGCGCGTGCGTGCGTGCGTGCGTGCGTGCGTGCGTGTGTGCGTGTGAGTTGGTGAGAAAGATAAATTAATGTTTTCTAATGCTTGCTCTCTTGAGTTCCATGTCGAGTACCAGTGAGTACCACTGAACACAGTGTGTACTAAGCTGTACTGTGAGTTCTTACAGAGTGAAAGGAAAGAAATGGGCAGACAAATGACTAGTCTATTTCCTGAAAATCTCAAGTGAGCAGCCCAATGTTACAGTACACAGGGCCCGAAGGCAAAAATTATTACTATGGTACAGAAACTACACTCGAAACTGGGATTGACGTCTATACGAACACAATTGGCCTGTGTTCGAGCTAGGGAAGGTGATATTTGTCACTTCACATATTCCTATGGGTTGGTCAGGAGAAGTAGCACAAAGGTCTATACGTCCTCCTGGTGGGTGCTCTGGTACTGTAGGGCCCCTTTTCCACCAAAATAACTTTGGTTCCAGAACTGGTTCCATTCTAGATTCTTGGAACATTGGTGCTTTCACAGAACCGTGGATGTACGTGAGTGTACTCAAGAAAGACGCAGGAGCGCAAAGCACCAAGGTGGAGAACCACGATGACTGGAAGCGACGATGGAGAGCTCGTCTGATGACGACCTAGAGAGAGAACCGGCAGCCATTTCTTTGTTCCAGTTCCGAACCAACTTTTAGGGTAATGAACTAATTCATTTTCAGTGGAAACCCCAGTGGAAAATGGGCCTAGGTGTGTCAGTAGGATACAACAGCAGTAGCCTCGGAAACCCAGACGTTTTTATTTCCAGGGAGAAAAATAAAATCGGCATAGAGTAGCAAACGTCGATCACTCTCTGCTGATTTCTGATCGTCTGCACCTTTGTTAAATTGACGCACACACGTACACACACACACTCCTCTCTCTCTCTGTCGCTCTAATTAATTAGTCTCATGTCACGCAGCTGTCTAGATTCTCCCGGCGGATCCTGCCCGGAGCTGCCTATATGCCATAGAAAGCATGTGGACCCCAGGCTACAACAGCAGTGACTCCGCAAAAAAATGATGAAGAGGCACAATAACGCCTTCACCTCCATCCCACCCTCCAGGACCATCAACACCTTCTCTTATCTGTACTACTGTAGATGCAGTATTGCTGTATGCTGCAGCAATACTGTGTATATGATGCTTCCAGCTGAATACATTCTTCTGCATACAGTTTGTGTTCACTTTAATTACACAGCGCAGCAGTACATCAGAGTCTCTCTGAACTCACAGTCCTCAGGAAGGAGGCTAATTACTTCCTCTTTGCAACCAACCTGGCTCCATGTGCAAAAAAGTCCACTTATTGTGTCAACTGCAGTGTACCATGGTTATTATGCACACATGTACATGTGCTCAAATGTGCACTGATATGCACATTTCTAGTATAGAACATCCCCAATGGTGTATACCAATTAATTTACACAGACTTCCATCAATTGAGCCTGGCAAGCAACACCCTCCAGGAGTCAAGCCCCAGGTTCCATAATGGATGGGGCTCATTAGTCCAAAGGCACATCAAGGGCTTTTCACGTGGGAACTAAGCAACATATGTGCCTAGTAATTCATTTTTAATTAGAGATGAACAGGAAGGTAGGGAGGATTGGACAATCTGACACTTAGGGCCAAAAGCTGGCGTACTTCCGTGAAACGGACGTGTCCGTGCTTGTTTCTCGCCCACGCGCGACACGAGTTGAAATGTCCTTTTTTTCCCTCCTGCATGACTAACTATCTACTCAAGTGATCAATGCAGTGTGACCTTGGGCATCCAAGGTGTGTTAGTGTGACGTTAGGGTTAGGGTCAGGGTAAGGCTAGTTATTAATTTGACAGACCATTGGTACTTGTTTCGTATTAGACTTGGATTAATGGCATAGCACCAATGGATGCACGTTGTGATGAAATAAACATTACCATCATTATTATTACTAGTAGTGAAGCCCAACACTACCTCTCCACAGCTACATATTCCATATCTATGGGGACTATGTAAACACAGAATCCCAAAGCCATACTCAACTTTGTTCAAACTACATACACAACCCAGTGGGCCTCAGCACGTGCTACACACAAGATACACAACCGTGCAATATTATATTACACAATACTGTGCAATATGTACGGACCCCAGAGCCAGCAGCACAGTCTGACAGACACTGTCTGCTGCCTCTGTAATCTCAGGCACACAAGGCTGGTGACCACAGGGGTGAAGGAGACACTCAAGCCTGCCAGATGGGAGGCCAACTGACAGATTAAAGCCTTTCTACCAGTTTCCACCACAGTGCGGTGACTCAATTTGTGCTCTGCTCACTGTCTTCCTCTCGGGAGGACTTCTTCATCTTCAACCTCCTCCTCTTCCTCTGTGGCCATCAGGGAGTATATGGCCCAGCTACCATCCCTGTCCTGCTCATCATGGCAAATGGTGTTGGTGGATGCGGCGACTGGTGTTGTAGTACTCGAGTCATTGACTCGTTTCAAGTCTGGTCTTGAGTCCACATTTTTATTTACTCTGTCTCGCCCTTAATTTGATTTGGACTTGACTCGGCCTCGGACCAAGGGACTCGGGACTCTTCCCCCAGGAGTCCACCCGAATGCAATGAGATAATTCTATTATTAACCTGACTCCGCCAGATTGCGTCAGTATTGAGTTCACAAGTTCCCTCTCCTACCTCAATCGGGTCTCTCTCAAGCAGAAACGATGAACCCAAACCAGTGGGGCAAAAATCTGATATCTCCATAATAATTTCGAGTTGTAGTCTTGTTAGGTTGTGTTTACATTTCCGCTGTGGCACAGCTTCAATACGTCATCAGTCTCGCATTGATCCCGTCTCTAGCGGCTGCATATCGCTCCGATCAGCACGGGTTCGGAGTACATTGTCTCTGCCCGAGAGAGACCAGATGGAAGCAGGAGGAGGAACTCACTCCTGCCACCATCTGGCGGAGTCCGTATTACATTGACCTTACCATTATAAGAGAACTGTCTGGTGCTTATAGACTGCTATCTAGTTAAGTAACAGAGCACAGCTGACGCGCCACCTGCTCTCACAGTGTTTTCTGAACCTATCAAATGAGAAAGAATAAAATACAACCTGGTGTCTGTCTCAGCTCGGACTATCGGGAGCCTAAATTCTGAATCCAGCTACCTTAGCTCAGCTCCCTTGGAGTTCCTTTAACCCATTCTGGGCGGGAACCCCTTTTGGTGTTTTAAGCATTATGTTATACTTTAGCTATTGAAAAATAGCAGATCTACAAGCTCATGAACTTGAGCTCATGAGCTTGTGGGTCTGCTATTTTTGAAAAATCGTGAAAATGCTGCACAAATCTTTGAATATATGTTATTTCAGAACGAACATTTTAACTCAAATCTTTGTTTCTGCAGGGGTTCCTGGAATAACATATTTTCAGATGGGGGTCGGTGGCCAAATATGTACATATCATTTTTGGGGTCCTTGACATGAAATATGCACCACTGATATAGAAACATAGGTAGGCCTATTTCAGAAAACTCTCAGGATTTAGAAGATATTTTTTTAAATTTCGACGTCAAGCCTAAACAACAGGCATTGCCTCCTTAGTACAAGATGACTGGATGAAGTAATTCATGCAGGAGATACAGTCCTCACAGAATGCCACGGCGAGACACGCACATGATCGTGCCCATCTTCTGCGGGGCATATGCACCCACAGCGTAAGGAGTAAGTACTCTAGTCTTTGGTATGACTTGGCGCACTCTCTCTCTCTCTCTTTCTCTCCCTCTCCCCCTCTCTCAAACTGAAATTGAACTGTGAAGAGAATTGCACTTCATGGTTTCACAGCAATGCTAGATGCGGAAGTGGGCACAGCTACACAACATGCCCGGATGGGGCACTGCTATGACCCCTGGCTGACTCAGTGCTCCCCGCTGCTTCACACTGACAATGCAATATTTCACAACAGGGCTATACATCTGAGGATGTCAGCAGCTAGGCCTCGACACACAATACATCTTCAGTGTTCTTGATGACTTCTCAATAACCTACAAACAAAAAAGGTGACCGCATTTCAACACCAGCTCTCATGTCACATGTGCTCCAGGTAACAAAATGCCTGCCTCTCGTATAGATATTATAGCCTATTGTCATTATATTCACACATATTATTTTAGTCCTCTACACTCTACAGTAGGACTACTCAGTGGAAAACAAGTCCTGAGTAATCACACACAATTTATTATACTGTGTAAACAAAGCAACAACCCCCCCCCCCCCCCCCCCCCCCCCCCCTCCCCACCCTCTCACTCACTCACACGCACGCACGCACGCACGCACGCAAACATTGTCTTAAACTACAACGGAAGAAATAATATTCAAGGGTGGAATATAATTTGAGCGAAGAAAAACGATCTTGAAATCAGGGTAAATTTAAGCCGCGTGCATACAATCACGGGAATTATTTTCGCAACTCAATTTGTGTGTGAGCTGCTAAGCAGCTGTGTGAAAATTCTCCCCAAAAGCAACAAAGCCGATTACCAGTTCTCTGTGGAAAGGAAATGGACACATCTCTGCTAAATATAAGCTGGAAGAATGTTTTACCAAGGAGACCAGAAAGAATTGGCCTAAAGAGATAAGGCCAATATACAGTAGGCCTTTTCAAAGTCAGAGTGGAACAATATTCAATTGTTGTGTTCTCACATTTTTTATGCTCTAGTCTACATCACATACCGGTACCATGGGTCCACATACCATGGGCCTTGTGAAGCTGTACGCACGCACACACACACACGCACACGCACACACACACACACACACACACACACACACACACACACACACACACACACACACACACACACACACACACACAAAAGCCATGGCCTGACTCAAGAAGACAGATGCTGATTAGAGACGAAATGAACAGGGAGGGAAAATGTGAATCATTATATCTGACATGTGTTGCCTGCAGCCGTCGACCTCATGTTTGTCAGGACTCTGGAGGAGGCGACAAGTATGGAAGGATCATGAAGGATGAGCACTGCCTCATTATACACTATGTGACATGCACACTTTGGCCGGCATTTTACATAGATAAACAAATGCCACATAAAGCCAGTGAAAAAACAATTTAATACAAATAAGGCCACTGTCCAGAGTGAGTCATTTGACATTTAACGAGTAGTTATAGAAATACAATGAACTGAAATGCGAATTAGTAACAGAATAAAAAAGATAATAGCCAACAATAACAACCGATACACTGAGGTTAAGGACAGAACTCATTGCTTGCAATGATGATGCAATATGACAATATGAGACTAATCTCTCAAGAATAGATTCTGAGCTGCGAAAAACAAACAGTAGAGGGCACTGTTTTTCCTTTGTTTTGCCAACGGGTTCCCAGATTGATATGAGACTAACGAGTTCTGATTGCCATTCAATACAATTGCACCTACTCTAATCCATGTCTAGTCACAAATTCTGCAGTTGCCTGAAAATAAACGAAGGCTAATCCCTGTCAGTAAAATGCATAGTCGTAAAGTATCCAATATGAGTCATTGTATTGGTGTACTGTTCTTGGCTAAAGCTTTATTTGTCTCCTCCAACTGAAAAATATGCTTTGCCAGTAAAGGCAGGCTTCTAATGCAGGGGCTCTGGAACCAAAGGAGAAGAGGAGAGATGTAGAAACAAAAATCAATAACACGATAGGGATCAGGACCCATGTGTTTAGTTTGTATTGTGAATGTGTTCTTGTGTGCAGGCATATTCACATGTGCAGTGCTGCCTGAGCTGTAACATGCCCTCCTGCCCTGCCTTTGATTTGTCCCTTCCTAAGAGATTCCAGACAAACTGAAGCTGAGCTAATAATGCAGGCCAGGCGAGGTAGGTTGAGCAGAGCTGCATGGTTACCACCTACACACACTGCTGCTTTCTCTCCTCACTTCTTATCGCCTCAACAGCCTCTCACAGCTTCCAACACCCTCACCTCCAATACCACTTTCTACCTTGAGTAATAGTTCCATTAACTGCATGGTGGCAGGAGGGACATATTTACCCCAGAAACTTGTATCAGCATCAGTCTTCTTACTGTAACAAGTAAATACTCATTGGCATCACATTCTTTCAGGAACTTTGTCATGTTGCATACAACAGCACATACGGTATATGGCAGTATGGCACTGTCTGTATGTCTGGAAGAATACACAGTGATTCTGTGCCACGAGAGGGACACGAGAGGCAAGGCAACAGTAATGAGATCTCAAGCATCCTGGCCAACAACTGGTCTGTCCCAAACCTAGAGAACCACCAGAGATATGCATGAGCATGTGTGTGTGTGTGTGTGTGTGTGTGTGTGTGTGTGTGTGTGTGTGTGTGTGTGTGTGTGTGTGTGTGTGTGTGTGTGTGTGTGTGTGTGTGTGTGTGTGTGTGTGTGTGTGTGTGTGTGTGTGCGTGTGTGAGAGAGATAGAGAGAGAGAGAGAGAGAGAGAAAGAGAGAGAGAGAGCATATCTGAGCATCTGTGCAATGTAGTGTGCCTGCCGTGCACGTTACAATACGAAATGATCAGTTTAAGCTATGTGAAAATCAAACAGTGCTCCATAACAGATTGAGCTCTTATAGTGCTCATCACACTATAACCAATAATCTTTGGCTAGCTATTTAACTGCTGAACATTCAATCTAGCTGTGTTTTTGGGTCCCAAATTCGAACGATTATGAATGAATGAATGAATGAATGAGAATCGCATATAAATTCAAGTCAGCAGGTTTTCCTTGGTTTCTGTTCCAAATAAATCAGCCTGATCAGGTCTAGAGCCCACGTACAATATGCAATATCCGGTAATTTGCACACACACAAATGCTCAAACCACTTCCATATCCAACCCAGCAACAAATTGAATTGATCCCGATCTAAAGCTGGCATGGGCTCCAAAGTCCTAAAAGCTTTCTACAGAGGCACCACAGAGAGCATCCTGACTGGCTGCTTCACTGCCTGGTATGGAGCTGCACCGACCTCAACCGCAAAGCAATGCAGAGGGTTGTGTGGACAGCCAAACGCATCAGCGGATGTGATCTCCCCCCATCGAAGCCCTGTACGACGATCGTTGTGTCAGCAAAGCTCGTGGAATTAGGAAGGACCCAAACCATCCCAACCGCAGACTTTTTGAGATGCTGCCACATGGAAAACATTTTCACAGTCTCAAAGCCACTGGAAACAGACTGCAAAAAAGCTTCTTCCCCCGAACAATCAGATACACGAATGAACTGATAAGAACCAAAGCGAAACCGAGCAAAGGAAAACGCTAGCCCCCCACCCCTCGCCCTCCTCTTGCACTATGAAAAGAATCATTAACATGGTGAAACACATCTTGATGATGTCATCAAGATGCGTTTCACCATGTTAATGATTTTTTTCAGACCTCTAGTTCTAGGAAACACAAAATCGGGGGGACTTTTTTATTATTTCCACACAACAGCTCTAAGGTATATTAATGTCATAGTAAAATGTTGAAAATGAGTGGAATGCCCCTTTAAAACAAGCACACTAAATTGATAGGCAGTGTTGGTATGGATTAGAGACCTGCAGATTTAGCCCCAGTTAGGGTGGATTTACTGTAGGTCAATGAAATATATTATAAATTATAAATTGGATAAACCGTGGGTGAAATAATGCAGGAAATAAATCTATCTATAGGCTTTTAATATGACATCATTTTCCATCTAGCACAAATTAGCCGCCTATACACGTTGCCTTGGGTCCTTAACATACAAAACAACACAACTCTAGGTTAGTTGGCAGTATTTGAGAGAGAAACATAAAACTAAGTAAAAAAGAAGGGAGGAATACAAGTTTGGCGTGGGACTGGGAGTGATTTAAGTTCTTAACCCTGAGAATGTGAGAATGTGAATGAAGCGGACGACTTGTTACCATGGAAATGGATATATACAACTAAGTAACATTGGTGACCGACAGTGGTGAGTGACACTGACCATATATGGCTATATAGCCTACCCTACACGTACAGTAACTGCAGTTACTCAAGTCTATAGTCTCTCAACTCTCGATCTCGAATATTGTCCCCCCCACTTTTTACGTCCCGACGGCGCCACTGATGACAGTAGTATAGAATCCCATGTGCTTTCCTGCGCTGCAGATTGCGGGTGGTGCGGATATATACATTGGGTTAATTAATGAATGTGTTCGGACAACGGGCGGATAATTAATATGCACACATGGATTCGGGTGACAAAATAGCTCATCTGCAGGTCTCTAGTATGGATGTATATGGAGGATATATACCGTGTTCAGCCAATTGCCCACTTTTCCTATACAGTCACGGAGCTCTGAATCTGTCTTGGAAGATTAGCATTACAGTGATGTTAGACAAAATATTGTTAGTAAAGTCAGCTTTCTATTTCTTTCATGATAAATCAAGTTGCACAAACTTTTTTCGTGCAAGCATATCCACCCTTTGGGAATGTATTTGCATGGTTCATAATATCCTGTCCTAGTAATAGATTAATGCACTGATGCGTTAATAAGATATGATGACGTACACATATTCAACCGTTTCGTGTTGGCTGGATTTTTGAGAAAGCATCTTCTATTTAGGTTGAAGTGAAGTGCTCAATGATCCATAAAGCTTGTCAGACCCTGCATGGATGGTTGAGTTGAGTGAAATGGTCTTGCATATGTCCTTGAGAGCAGGTGTACTATGTTGGATGGCTGCCTGGATTCCTTTCAGCACTCCTACAAACCTTAGGAGCTGCCAACTGAAGACACATGCACACCTGTGTTGTCATAGAGAATGTCACTGAGGCTTGCTCTTACAATACAATATGATGTACAAGCTGTCGTATGTATCAAAAGTACAGTCAAATTAAGTTATTGTATTGTACTTCCCATTTCTGGCATATATAATCCATTTTACATTGTGTTCCTGCAGAGCATAAAGGTTCAGGGAATTCTCTGAAGCATTGTACAGTGTATATCGTCATTCAAATTCAAACAAAGGAGGCTCCTTGTGTCATCAAATTATTGGCTTAGGAATGCGACAAAAAACCAAAAAACATATCCAAGTCTCCATGGGCCCATGGGGTGAGTAATCACTAATCGATTAATTAATGTATTTATTTATAGATAACTAGCCTAGCCCTTTAAGTATATCGCTGTTGCAAATATTGGCTAGAAACTACTGTTTCTCTGATACTGTGCTGATATGGTTTAATAACTGCCGAAAGTACACATTTAAAACCCTGCTCATATACAAACACCACAGGTAATGTTAGTCAGTTCTAACATTGATACAGTACATCAATAAAGAATTGTTTTGCTCCATCGAGTTTCATACACATGGGAGAAAAAACGAATGTGGATCTGAGGGAGTGGCGAAGTGCTGTGTGGGCGACCATGTTGCACACTGTTCAGGGTTGTTCCATTGAAGTCTTACTTCAAAAGCTATGAACCACATTATGTGGGAGTGTTTTGCCCATTATACTCCTCTCTCTGCATAAAAGTTATTTATCCTCCAAACATTACCATCTATGACAATATAAGAATTCTTTTTTTTGTTTGGTATCCAATTGAGGAAATAGCAGGTGTCTTTAAGGTGATAACAAATCCTTAACATTATGTACAAAAGAGGCTGCAATCAGCCCCAAGCAGCTGTGAGGAGGATGATAGGAATGCTGTGAGGCCCACATCCAGGTGGACAGAACTTTAGTTTGGTTCCGTTGTGCTCAACAGTGTGAAGGAAATATTATTTATAGCCTTCCTCAGAGATGTCTCTGCTTGCTTGGTAAAAGGGAATTTATTTAGACAGGATGTTAAAAAGACGAGGATAAATAAGGTACCATGTAAACCGTGTGCGCACGCACGCACGCACGCACGCACGCACGCACGCACGCACGCACGCACGCACACACACACACACACACACATATACATACACAAAAATACATATACAGAGCGACAGCACAGAGGGACAGCACAGAGGACAGTATTTTTTGCCATTATTGTATGGTCTTCTAGCCTTTGTGGAATGTGTTGTTATAGCTAAAAAATCACACCCGTGTGAACTGAGTGGTGTAAGGTATTATATAGCCTGATCAGCTCTGACGTAATGAAATCAGCTCTGACGTAATGAAATCACACCCGGGTGAACTAGGTGACCGTAGCAACCATGCTCATTTTTTGCGCACAGACTAACAAAGCCAGTTGTAGGAGTGGTTTACACCACTCAAAAATCACACCCGTGACCCGTGTGACTGTGAAGTGAGGGGCGCTAATTAAAGTCTAACTCATGTTGATTAGGTGATGTAATGGTGATGTAAAACAAACTGTGCCAACACAAATGGCAAATTGGCATTTAATGTTTCTGTTAGGGACAAGATTTGACGTAAACATTGAACTAAAAACAAACATTAAAAGAGGAGTGTGACTCTTATCTTTTCACTGAGTCAAAGCAAAGCATCACGGCATCTTGCCAAGTCAACACTCGGACATTTAGACACTGGAGTTCATGGCCATCCATTCTGGCTTAAAGCATCGGCTATGCGGTTACACAGCATACTATTTCATTTCTGACTTCTCCAGCTTGGTACTGTACGTACCGGTAGTTCATAACACCGTGATCAAAACGAATGCCACAGAGATGTTCTAGCCCTTTGAAAACCAGCAACCTATATGAGATCGACCTGTATGTAATACTTTACAGCTTATAGGATTAAGATACATTCAATATTGATGTTTGACTTGGGAGCGCTGACAGGAAATCACTGCAGTCCTACAGGTTATTATATTTTCATTCTGACTCATATTAAAGATGGAGTGCCGTGATCCCTCCCTCCCTAAAACATGATCTGGATCCATTCCAAGCATTAGTTTTGCACAAAAAACACTCATTGGGCTAAATTCAGCCATATCCACAAATGTGCTGACCTCATCACATTTGTGATGACGGCTATGGCTGTTTTCCTCCCAAGGAGTGTTTTTTGTGCAAAACCAATGCTTGCAATGGATTCAGAATAAAAAAAAACCCTAGTTTCATGTCACATGCTACTTAAAGAATTATGACATTTGGATGTTAATGGTATATGGTCACATATTATGCTAATAACTCAATTGCCCATGGGAGTTGAATTTTAATCTGTCATTAGACACCTTTAGAAACATATTGGTGAAGAAATGTCTTGGTAACGACTTAGTTCCCAAATATTCATAGGTTTTCCTTACTATTTATCACTCTATTTATCATCGTACATCATCATGACATAAAATAGACAGAATGCCTATTTGCTCAGACACTATGACGTAAAATTCTCCATTCATTGTCAATGGGAATTGAATATTTGTTTAAGACGGAGTTTGTGGACGATAAAAAGATTTAGGAGAGGCTAGCGCCCCTCACAAATCATACCCGTGTGAAGTGATGGGCGCTCTTATCATCATACATCGTCATCTCATTCTGGCCAATCACAATTTGTGTCCCCACTTTTCCATCTTCACTTTTGTAATCAATGTTTCACAGATCAATGTTTCACAGTATATAACATTATATCTATGGACATCTCTGTATCTGTCTGCTCTGATTCATGTTATGCCCATATATGGAGATACTGATGTCAGCATATGACTCAGTCTATATAAGCCTGTACATGGTCAATCTATGTAAGATATTGCACACTTGTGTTGTACAGGAGACTGACAGACAGAAAGACGTACAGAGAGGCTACCAAACTCCACCTCCGCACCCGCAGCAACAGTTCACCGGCAGGATCCATGTTCACCCACACAGGCCCACAACAACCTACAGCCTCACGCTACAACCATGCCGGCACAGCCACCGGCACGCTGGGTGGGAGCTCCTTCCCCAACACACTAGCACCCAGTATCGGCTTGGGTGGGTCTGACATCAGCGCCTCCTATATGATGAACAGAAACAGATCGTCCGGAGCCAATCCACAGGACAGTAAAGCTTTGAAAGATGAGAAGCTGCCGTCACACATCGGTCAGGATGTGGAGAATTTCCAAAAGTTTGTGAAGGAGCAGAAGCAGTTTCAGGAAGAAATGAGCAGGATGTCTTCTAAGGCCATGGAGAAGGTCCAGGATGATATCAGGAACGTCAAACTGCTGCTGTCTGTCAGCACCAATGACCTAAAGCGCCAGGAGCAGGCCATTGGCAAATTGAGGCGGGAGACGACACAGGAGTGGAGGAACGCCGATATTGCAATGCGGACGTGTGACGGACTCCAGCATGAGAGCACAGCTCCATCGGATTATTTCTGTAGACTGGTGGAGCAGTTTGAGGTGCAGTTGAAGCAGTACAGGCAGCAAATAGAAGACCTGGAGACCCACATGGCAACACAAAGCAGCGTTTCTCATATCACCCCCCAGGACCTGTCCGTGGCCATGCAGAAGTTGTACCAGGCATTTGTAATGCAGGCTGCCCAGCTCCAGTCAGTCCATGAGGATGTCAAGACTTTGAAGCATGAGTACCTGACCTACCGACGGGCATCCCTGGATGACTCCACTGACGTGTTCGAGTCCAGGCGGGCATCGAACAGGAAGTGGCAGAGTGCAGCGTGTGCCACAACCGGGCCCACCCCCTTCTCCAGTACGCCCAATGCCACGGCGGTTGCCATGGCAGCCACGGCAGCCATGTTGACCCAGCAGCAGCAGCGGCTGCCACCGGTGGCGGCTGCTGCTGTTGGGTCAACATGGCTGCCACCCCAGCAGCAGCCGCCATCGTTTTCAGGTCTTCCCTTCAAGTTCAATAGTCAATAGTCAATCATTAATACAAACAGCAACAGACCACAATGGCCAGACAACAGAACAGCAGAAGAACTTGAGACAGACCGAGACCTGTGTCTGTCTCATGACGCAGCCACAATGGGCAGTGGGTGCCCCTCACTTTACACAAGTGCAATTTTGTTTTACAATAGTTTTCATATAATTATTTTCGATTGTTTAACCGTAGCTCAAATATGAAGATGGATGACTGTCATCATGACATCATCTATACTGACATCATAGACTGGCCACATGGAAGTGACACCTTCACTTTATTTGTTCTTGTTGGCATGTATGGTGAGCTTTCTAGAAGAGGGCCTGTCACGCAGACTGGCTAGCTGCTTGTGTTTCTGTCACGCAGACTGGCTAGCTGCTTGTGTTTCTAGAAGAGGGCCTGTCACACAGACTTGCTAGCTGCTTGTGTTTCTGTCACACAGACTGGCTATAGCTGCTTGTGTTTCTAGAAGAGGGCCTGTCACACAGACTGGCTAGCTGCTTGTGTTTCTAGAAGAGGGCCTGTCACACAGACTGGCTAGCTGCTTGTGTTTCTGTCACACAGACTGGCTATAGCTGCTTGTGTTTCTAGAAGAGGGCCTGTCACACAGACTGGCTATAGCTGGTTGTGTTTCTAGAAGAGGGCCTGTCACACAGACTGGCTATAGCTGGTTGTGTTTCTAGAAGAGGGCCTGTCACACAGACTGGCTATAGCTGGTTGTGTTTCTAGAAGAGGGCCTGTCACACAGACTGGCTATAGCTGGTTGTGTTTCTAGAAGAGGGCCTGTCACACAGACTGGCTATAGCTGGTTGTGTATGGTGAGCTTTCTAGAAGAGGGCCTGTCACACAGACTGGCTAGCTGCTTGTGTTTCTGATAATCTTGCCTGGGCTGGCAGATCAGTGCCACATTTCTTGTGTACACTGCCAGCAGGCCAAGGAAGTAAAAAAGTGTATGTGCTGGAGATTTTTCACATTAATGTGCATATTCTCAGATGCACATTATTGTGTCCCTTAATTTTTGGGCAAGACTGACGTCATATACATCAACATGAGATCCCTCTTTCTCTCACACGCATGCACGCACACACAACTGGCCGCCAGGGCTCCACTGGCACCATTTATTGTAATAATATGAGTTTATTTAAATGTTTCCTTTTGTTCTATTTTTATTGGCCCCGGGGGATGGGGCCCTATACCTTGTAGCAGGGATAGGCGATCAACCCACGCCTGATACATGGATTCATGAGGCTCCTGCAGTGCAGTGGCTGTTTGCTTCACAAAGGGCCAACGGAGGCATGGCAGTGCTCTGAGAGACATGTCCCTACATAATTCAACAGCAGAAGAGTAAACTGATGAACTGTAGAAGGAACCCCACCACCTCCACTACAACATCAAGCAAGCATCTTTGAAACACGGACCCCGACTCACACCCGGCGAATCTAGGTAAAACTTGAATGTCCCGGAGGAGCATTTTGCTTCACAGAGAGTAGCTAAAAATAAATGCAATACATCATAAGCAAAGACAGCGAGATCTATATGCCCCAACACTGTTACGAAGGATGCAGTGACATATCGATGGTTATACTTTGTGTAATAAATCACACTTGTGGGAAGTGAGGGGTGTCTTTGGGGGGCACGCACAATCATGACATCACAGGGGGAATACACAAAGAAAACATAAAAAGGCCATAGACTTGACTGCCACATGATGTCAGGGGGCATACACAAAGCCAGGTTTTGGAGCAACTCAAAAAAATAAATCGTGTGAAGTGAGGGGAGCATCAATTCTTTATACAAACAGAGTATTCTATGTTAGTTCAAAGTGCTCTAAACAAACATTACAAAGTCCATATTTGGTAGTATTCTGTTTGTTTAAAGTGCTCAAAACAAACATTAAAAAAGTCCATAGACTCGGCTTTCATATGATATAATTTCCGAAAGCAAGACTTTGGCCATCAAAAAATAAATAAAAACAATTAAAATAGAAAACTTGTTTCTCTGAGCACATGCAGGTCTCCGCCAGGTCAGGTAGGTTATTGCGGCCTCCTGGTGGCACTATAGGGCATAGCAGTACGACCATTTTGTGGTTCCACTCAAAAATAGACCATTAATTTGGAAGCATCTGTAGGTCAACATGTAAAAGATGTTGAGGGTTCAACGTCCTTTATGTGAGGGTTTGTGCCTTTGAGATGAGCCTCACTTCATACAGGATCTGAACGTTATTAAGGGTAACCATTACCAATAATCCTATGGCACTGCTTGACCATTTCTTCCAGTTTGGAAGTATTGCACCTTTGATGTTCTTATTTCTTGATTGAACTTCTTATATATGTATATTTTTTCCCACACTTTGCTTGTCTGCTGTTTTTGTCTGTGAGGCACTTTGCAAACTTGTTTTTGGAAAAAGTGCTGCAGTATACAAATAAAGTTTATTATTATCATTATCATCAAACTATAATCAAACTATAATAAAACTATAATCATCAAACTATAATCAAACTATAATTAGGCCAATGTCTGAATGTCTGAGTGTCTGTCTGTGTGTCAGAAACACTCACATAGCTCCACACTGCCTGCACCAAATCACTCCCACTTTTCACACATAATTGACCATAATAATATGGAGGTCTTAATGAAGCCCTTTTTCCAATTTAACAAATTATAGATTAATAATGAATTTATTAGTGAATTAAAAATGCGCTCAGGGCTTATCTTATGTTGCTGCATCACGCTGGACCCACTGCTGCTTTCACATGTTGACTTCCACCACTTCCGACATCACCAGCCCACGTAAACTTTCCAAACTACTTTCGCTGTGCGCGCACACGTGTGTGTGTACTGTGTGTGCAAACTACTTTCGCTGTGCACTCGCGCGCGGGTGTGTGTGTGGCAGCGCGTGTGTACTGTGCGTGTGTGCACACGTGGACAAGCGCACATTTTCTGTGTAGTGTGCGTGTGTGCGTGCGTGTGTGTACGCCTGGCCAAGTGCACATTTTGAGTGGGGCTGCAACGGTCTTCAGTTCGTGCGGCTAAACACAACACAAGATACAACTGTCTTCCCTCTCCCACCCCCCCAACACACACACACACACACACACACACACACTCAGCGTGAAGTGGCTACAGCGCACGCTCCGGCGAAAACGGGTAATCTACAAGTTCACAACATCACAGGTTGCAAGTTCTCTCAAGCCAAAGCTCAACATTGACACCATTTTGGACGCAAATGCACCTGCAATTGGATCTGTGCGACTTACCAAATATATCTGGTAGTACCTGTGCGACTGTCTTTTCAAATAGGGGTCTGTGGGCTAATAAGTGTAAATGTTGCGGTCCTTTCCATGAAAACGTTTCCCTACCATGTTTTTTTAAGAATACTTTCATGTTATACTGCTGTTTTTATTCATTACAAAAACACACAAATATATTATACAAGTTGAAATATATCAGAACGGGTAAGGACTAGTAAAGTATAAATCTGCATATCAATGACCACTATCTGTATGGGTCACTTCCGCTTATGCGGTTGAAACGCTGACAAAAGGCCAGAAGGTGGAAACACATTTGTTTCTGTTTCGGCACATTTTGCTATGCTATGCTATGCTATATTACACTACACAGGTGCAGTAGGCCTACTTAGTTTAGACAGTTTTTGTTTTAGACTAGTCATTGGTTAGACCAGTCATAGTCATAGTCCTACAACTACAACCTATCTCAAACCCTGCACCCTAAACCTAACCTCCCACGGGGCAGAACACCTAAACCTAACCTTAACCCATGTCTAACTAATGACTAGTCTAAACTAAGTAAGCTAATACACCCGAGGGTATGTCTTTCATTCTGACAGCTAATACACCCGAGGGTATGTCCTTTCATTCTGACAGCTATTTGACCCGAGGGTACGTCCTTTCCAGCATGGAAGATGACAGGATTTTATAACAGACAAAGCAGAGCCAACACTCTGAAAACCACTCATTTGGTCACATTTTTTGATTTGTTTAATTAGTCCCTGCTGCAGCCATCAATTATTATATTTAATAAATGTTTAAACGCACTCTGAGTTTCAGAACAATCATAAATTCAGCTGTCTAGAGTAATTGTACCAACCTAGAACTCTGTAAGTCCATTTGTTAGTGCTGGTAGTGGTAAGATAAGTGCAATCAAATCTAAACATAAGATCTTATTCTCTCTTGCACACACGCACGCACAGGCGCACTCACACAGGCGTGTGTGTGTGTGTGTGTGTGTGTGTGTGTGTGTGTGTGTGTGTGTGTCTGTTTTCAGAGAAAGAGAGAGAGAGAGAGCGAGAGAGAGAGAGAGAGCAGTTAAATGTATCAAAGGGATCTGTTGTCTTTGTTGCCATGAAACTTTGCAGCTGAAGGACATTGTGAACAATGGAAGGTAAGCTGTATTATACTTTACTTGTAATCACATCTTGTAATCACAGCATTTTCAATTTGTGAACAGAGGAGAATAATGGCTATTTGTCACCAGGTAGGTAGGTAAGGTAGTAGACCTACTAGGTAGGTAGGTACAGTAATAGTGATGCGCGGGCCGGCTTTTTTTCATAACCCGCCCGTCCCGCCCCGCCACGGGAGCCAGCCCGCACCACCCCGCCCCGGCGCAAATTACTGGTTATTAAAGTAAAATGAGCAGTTGCTTGCTTTGCTGTTATTAATATTAAGGATCGCATAATTGCATTCCTGTCAGTCAGAAAGTTTGTGTGGTCGAAAATTGTGAAATGACACTGGACTACTGTATGAAAAACCCAGTGCAGATCGCTCGTTATGAGAGAGAGAGAGAGAGAGAGAGAGAGAGAGAGAGAGAGAGAGAGATACGAGAGAGAGGTGACATCGTCCCTCTTTCCTGTGTGAGTCGTAACAAATGATTTGAATGAACAGTATATCACTTACACGTGACATGACATACTATCTGTCTCGGAACGGTTCACTTCACTCGTTTGGGTTGTGTGCGCACTAGATAATGTTTAGTTCTCCGCTCGAAATGAATGAATCTCATGTGCTCATTTTAGTTTTGATTGTGTATACTTCAACTTTGTTGCGCGGCGGCTGTACCGCACACCCAAAATAGCCTCTCTACAAGCCCACAACGCTCAATTAAGAAAGATTTGGTGCAGATGTGCTCATTGGGCTGATGACGGTCAGGTTCAGAGCCTCAGAACGGAGAGGGCACTTTTCTCCAATGGTCAAAAGGCAGGGGCTATAAAGCGCCCTTTCACTGGTTTCAGCAGGAGGAGTAGATGTAGACACAGGAGAGCAGGTACCGGAATGCATTGTTTTGTCCTTTTTTGGGAGGGGGGACACTGTCCATCGTTGAGCTATTACACCTGCTGATCCCTATACATCTGATATATCAGTGAGACGATCACCCACGCCTGATAAATGGATTTATGAGGCTCTAAAAGATAATCCCACATTGCGGTGGCAATCAAGCCCTTCCATCATTTAGGCTGGAAAGCCTCTTATGATAATAGAGAATAATGCAAAATGTCTTGGTGTGTGACACATCTTTATACCAACTCCAAAGATAATAGACTGGGCGTTTAATCCATCTTAAACAAGGGGGATCAAAGGGGGAAAGTAGCATGCCACTTGGCTGATATCAGGTTTCCATGGTGATCAGCAGGGGTGGCGATGAGCCTTAGCTGACCACATTAAAGGACTTGAGCTTCAAAGCACCAACACTCAAGGACTGATTGTCAACCAGAAGCAGAACAACTTCCGTAATATTTGGGATAAAAGCTTGAAAAGCCAGTTAAGGGAGCAACGATAACAAAGAAAGAAAATTCCACAAAGGAAGAGTGTAAACTTGTCTCTTGCAGTATAGTATAGGGGAGGTGGGGGGATGGCTTTCATGATTTTATCTTGGTGTCAGACAGACAGACACGCTTTCCCCTGCAGGAAATCATACCCTCACATCATTACACAACTGGACGCCATGGGCTCTGACATCAATTCATTGGTGTCCTGAACATGCAGCTGGGCCATTTTCCTCACCCTGAGGAAACATGACATATTGGGTTTGACAGCTGGAAGCTTTCCTTTTAGTGACATGTCAGCACAGTGGATGTCAAACTATGATGGTGACATCACCGACCACAATGACAGCACAGTGGATGTGAAACTATGATGGTGACCAGTGTTGCCATGTCTGCTTATTATAAGCGACTTTGGGTGGCTTGTAAATTTTGGTAGTGGGCTGGGCTTACTTTTAAATTATATTTGCTCTTGAGTACCACAGACGAAAAACAGTCTAAGTCCAAATTTCATTCTGACCCCTCCACGAAAAGGCCTCGTTGTCCTGAACCCTTATCATTTATACATTATGGATCAATAGTGTGGACTTAGACTGTTTTTCATCTGTGGCATTCGGGCTTGTTTCCTAATAAATGATATGTGTGATGTATCTAATATATTGAAAATGGTAGTTTTTGCAGATGACACAAGAGTTATTGGACCTGGTGACTTCTGAATTATGCAAGTTAACACCCTAATTGCCCGGGGTTATTTAATCCATTAAATCATAGCGCCTGGCGATTTATAGTAGCGGAGCACTTTTACCGATGTGGCAGCTAAATGTAGCCGATCGACAACGGGAGGTATGATTAATTCTACCGCGACTAGCGACGGGACCGCGGTGGGCTGTCTAAGACATGATCTTTTCTTAGAATTGGACGGGATGATTTAGATCAAGAGTTATTAACGTTTTAAGATTTTCGGTCTCGTCGGCAAAACAGGGGGGGAACATTTTCGATGACGTCCCACTGTTGCGCAACATTCGCTGTTGCGCAACAGTGGGACGTCATCGTAACTATGGAACAGTAGGCTTATGCATGTGGAACTCAAGCAACGCTCAAGTGTGAACCAGTTTAAAAAAATATATAAAGAATGCATTATTATGAGGTATAGGGAGGAAGAGTGTACATTAACAACTTATGCGTGTCTTGAAGACACTGTACAGGGTTTGATGAGGTCAGATCAACATATGGAATGTCAGAACAGGTCAGCTCCATATATGGAGATCTAAGGGTGGCAGCGGTGGCAGTGTATTGAGTGTACATGGTTTGATCAGGGCCCAGGTATAGGGCCGGGCCTTCATTTTCGGGCCTGTTGAGAACTCTAGTTTTCGCCGGCTGCCGGGCGTGACTGCACTAATAACTTTGGGGCGGGCCCGAGTTTAAATGGACAGGTATCAGTCAAATGGGAGACATCGAAGAGGAGGGACGGGTGGGGAATGATCAATTATGGAATGTGAGATGCACTTTGACCAGCTGAGACAATAATAAAGCCATTAAAACGTATTTTCACATGTTCAAGAATGCTTTCATGGTTCCAGTATCAGACTTTCATACTCATTAATACCTCTGTTAGTAATCAACAGGAAACAATTAGCGTCCACCAAAGAGTAATGACAGTGACCACCAGCTGCCTTCATCATAATTCAACCTCTTCATCTTCCATGCCTGTACCATCAGAGAGGTATCAACAGAACCAGCAAGCAAAGTGGATCCATCCATCAAAGTTGTTCAACACAGTGACAGCAGCCGGGCTCTGCTTGATGCTGACTGGTAGACCATCCCACCCTAAATGCACTTGGAGAACATCTACAGAAGATGAAGTAATACCACCCTTCACTACACACCAGTGGAGTGTACAGTTACAGTGCAGGTTTAAAAAGAAATAACGGTGGTGGAGGAGACCATAGTGTGGTAGTTAGGGATGCACCGATGTGACATTTCTGGCCGATACAATACCCGATGGTCGATATCCGATATTTACCGATATAATATCTGTATAAAAACAAGTTCAAATGTTGTCCTTTTTGAAAAAGACAGGGGGCCCTATATTACGCCCTGCCTTACCCACTTGCACTTCTCACAACCTGTGAATTACACATTTAGCAGCTTCCAGTATCCGTAAACGGTATCTTGTGACTATACATTATGCCGACTCCTTTATTTGCGTCTGGAGGTATGCCTGTGGGGCCCGGGGGCGTGTTGATGCACTTTCCCTAAAGCGCATTAAAAAAGAACATAAAGCGGGTCCTAAGACCACCCGCTATGACAATTCCGTTTGATAGAACGCGCACCTGTAATGGACATGCCGGGAGTGGAGCTGCCTGGACGCAGCAGAACATTCACAGGTCTCGTCCTCTCCTAATTCTCCACGAATCTGCTGTTCAGTTCATTAATTCGATCATTGTGCATGAAATACTGAATGGATTAGGTGATATGTATCACACCATCACTATCATATAGCTTTATTGAAAGGCAAGCAAAGGCTAGAGAGTATCAAACTAACGTTGGATTGTCCAATGTTAGGGCACCTCAGTCCGGTTGAGAGTGAGTGTGAAACCTCTTCCAGGGAGAGATAGAGACACTAGAAACTCTGCTGGACATACAAAACAACCTTCTGTATCAAATATAATTTTATTCCAATGCAGTGACGCGCTGTGTGTTTGGAAGTGCTCGTTGAAGATCACTCAACGGCCCATGCGTACCACCTGTTTTGAATTTGTACATAATGCAGGAGGCAGCAGGAGGTTGCTTTACTGATAACGAGCACTTCCTAACTCTGACACTTAACCTGCACATAATTTATTGACAGGAAGTAGCTCATAACATGGCTATGTGGATTTTTATGAAACAAAAACGTTATAGATTGAAAGAGGATAATTCAAGCTTTCCGTACAGCTGCAATGTTGGTGAGTTTGACGTTGTTTAATACAATTACATTAGATAGGACTTTTCTGTTTGGATGAATGGGCTGTCAATGGGAAGTTACACCTAGTTTGCACCTTGCCAATCTGGGAACCCATCGGCAAAAAAGGAAAAACAGCACCCTCTCCACTTCCTGTGGTGCGCCTGTGTTTTCATTCCCACTATCAACAATGTATACACATTCTGAATGGCCTTGCTGACAGATTCGGTAGCGCAGCACATAATCTGTTCTTGAGAGATTAGCACCTTGCTGGCAAGAAGGATGCAGTACAGAATAACGTGTTCCTTCCACGCGCTACGTCCGGCCGTGGAAACTCTCTCCTGTCAGGTGAAAAGAAGCAGCTTGGACTCCTCATGCATAGAAGGAAGCATGAGATCAGTCCGCTGCCCCGACAGGTTGGCAGAGGAAGTGTAGCGCCCAGGATTAGATAATTGACACTGGGTGAAAAAATGGGTTACAAAAAAAAAGAAAAGATGGATGCGGTCTGCATATGGTCAATTCAGCCAGCTCTTTTTTTGGAGGACTTGAAGTTGGCAAGTTGGCGATTCTTCTTTTTTTTTTTCATTGGTAAAAATAATGAATTGCATTTTTATAGCACTTTTCCAAGTGCTCAAAGCACAATGGTTCATGCATCACGCCAGCGTCCTCACTTCCCACATTCACACAATGGGGAAAAGACACTTCGACATGTGGACAGGAGGAGCTAGGATTCGAACCACTGACCCAGGGATCATTGGACGACCTGTTCTACCTCATGAGCCACAGCCGCCCAGAGGCTTATGGTGTTGGTACTGACAGGCCTCAGTGTCCAATGTTACAGGATTGTTACAGAATCACACTCATTGTTCCTTCCCCCTTTCTATCTGTTGTCTTTGTTTCTGCTCTCCTCTCTCCTAAAAGTACTCTCACTTCAGTTCTTCTCCGAGCAGCTGATTAGCAAACATTTCCTACCTTTGATCTCCTGAGGTGTCCTAGTCCATCTTGAAGCAGAGGTCGTCGGCTGTTGTAGGTGGGTGAGGAGGCCACTTAGCTTCTATACACTTCTCTTCATCTCATAGTATGTATAAGTGTGCATGTGCGCACATACGCACACACACACACACACACACACACACGCACGCACACACACACACGCACACGCACACACGCACACACACGCACGCACACACACACACGCACGCACGCACACGCACACACACGTGTGCTGGGTTTCGGTGCACTGAAAGAGAAGATGAGAAAATGTAGAGATAATGAATTTAAAATCACATGAATGCAATTCATACACATCAATTTCGTCCTTTCGTCCTTATAGTCCCAATCCACACTTTTAAGAATCTGCATAATGGCAATTTAGCGTGGAAAGTGACTGGCTGGCCTAGTAATTCATTTTCAATGAGAGGCAAGCGTTCATGTAGGAGGTCATGACAAGCTGAAGCTGTCGAATTGTCAAGTTCATGCTAGTCTCAAGTACAACCCGCCCACGTCAAAAGCGGAATTGTGTTGAAAGTTGAAACGCATCTATTCACATAAGTAGTGTGACCGTGCATTTATTTTACTCTATGCAGTGTCTGTTCGTCAGTATATCCTTCATATAGCGCACATTATAAACAATTTTCAGATCTCATCAGCATTCAAAACAATGCAAAGACAATGTCCACAGTAAACAAGAAAGTAACTGTCACTTGCGAGATGAGCATTAATCTCATGCCATTTTATGCACACCCTTACTCAGAGGAAAATTAAAGTCCTTTATAATCGGATGCCAAAATGCACAACCACACCTGTGATTTGAAGTTCTTCCCACTGAGTAATTGCACAATCATATTTTACTAGTTTTAATTACTCATTTATCTCAGTGATTTAAGACCTGAAGGAGACAGACAGACAGACTGGTGGACCAGCTTATGAATACACACTATTTCTGAATGCGACCTCTGAAAAAAATAAAAATATTTTTCACGCGTTTTCTGCTGTCGTGCTTTTTGATGTGCACTGGTATACTGTTGACATGTAAAGAGCACAGCGTACGCATGGACTGATATTGCAATTATCGCAATACTGCCGATGCTGTTAAGATACTGTACCTAATTGAAATGACATAGAATGCACATTGGAAAACAAGTCATCAGTCGTGTGTCTTCTTTTATATTCTTCAACCGATTATTTGAAAAGATTGCAATCATTCCCTACCGTCATTTTGAGTACCTTGTTCATCATAGCTATGATCAAAACACTTTAGTGTAAACAATAACGTCCCTAATTTGGGCTCTGTGCTTTGGTTCCTTTGTCCCTGAATAAACTCCAGTGTGAGTTCTACTAAACAGTGTTTGGCAGCTGATTCTAGTCCATGTTTGATATATTACACTCCTTCAGTAACAATGTAGATCAATCACAGTGACAGCTTGTGGTGGCGTTTTAGCTGTCACTGATTGGTCAACTGGCAGCTTATGTACCATTTAACCTTCTCTGCCCTTGTGCCACTCCCCTCCCCCAGGGCAAAACAGCTGGGAATGTAATGTGATCGATATAAAGCATAACGAACGATTCGTAATGAGTGATATTGGGGGTAAGAATAATTGCCCGTTATCTAAAAAGTTAGATAACGTGTGCTCAATGTGTTCACCAAAAAAACAAGCGCACATATTTAGTTAACATTTTTAAGTTCTGCCGTGATTAGAAGTGTAATGTGTTTCTACATGTGAATGTCATTATGTATGAAAAACCAATTGTTAAGGTTGGAGAAGATCTTAGGCACCAGTCTCACTACATAGCTTCAGGACACATTTTAAGATATACACAACCACTGCACTGCACATGCTACATTAAACTGAGACCTTGTGAAATGTACTTCATGCATTTCAGTATGCAAAGTGGGAGCATAGCCTCTGGGCTTCTCTATCGAGGCTATAACTTTTTTTAAGCTCAAAATACTAATTCTGGATTGTGGATATGTCTGGCCATGTGGACTGAGTAAACCTAACAAACTGGTCAAATGCAGTATGGGACTACCAGGCAATATACTGTATATGAAAAAAATAAAATAAATACATAAATAAATACATTCTTGATTATTGATTCTAATTTGACCAACAGTCCAACACCACCGCTCAAGAAGCAGGCAGTGCCAGGGTTGGCCCCATCCTCAGTGGGCTGGCTCCCTGACTTCCAGCACGCAGAATCATATCCAATCCGCCTCCTGCAATGGTTGTTCTTGCCATTTCAATATAATTTGTATTCATGACCAGCAAGCACAATTTGCATATATCTCTGCATGTTGTCATGTATGTATCTATCTTTGTGTTTCTGTTTCCTCCTCTACAGTTTATGCGTGAAACACTGTATTCAGATGGATATTTCTGTATGAAATCAATGTAGCACAGAAAGGGCAGGAAAGTGGTATAGATCTTGTTATGTCTGTTATGGCATGGCCATCAATCCCTATAGATAGGGTATCTGGAATAGATCAATCCCTATAGTTTATCTGGGATACGGAAACACAAGAGGTACAAAGACAGCTGCCTGGACTGAGCTGACTGCTTTGGTAGACTTGGATTTGTTTTCATTTCATGGTACAGTGCCAGCAGTCTATTGCATGTCACCCACTTTTTCACACCAATCACACAAAAAGCTTTAGGAGAAACTAGAAAACGTGCCCTTCTTGGCACAGGTCTCCACCAGGAGGATAAGAGTGTGTGTGATGTTTGGCAAAATGTTTAGGAGTAATATGACTTTTTTTTGTTTTGTGTGTGTGTGTGTGTGTGTGTGTGTGTGTGTGTGTGTGTGTGTGTGTGAAAAAGGTGAAAAAGTGGCGTGAAAAAGTGGCGTGAAAAAGTGGCGTGAAAAAGTGGCGCTGTTGTGCCTCTCACACTGTGCACTAAGCTGAGTTTTCTTTTGAGTGGTGCCCTATGTCTGTCTGTGTACCAACAGGTGACAAATGGTGCTGTTGAGCTTCACACTGTGCACAGCTGCATGATGGGAAGCTGAGTTTTTAGCAGCCATTACGTGATTTCGGTTGTGACAGTGACAGTACAGTACAGTACAGTAGAATGACCCCCTGGAAACCCCCACACGGTAACTGTCATCTCTCGACCGTTTCGGACGCGGGACGGGTCGCCGCCACCGGGCCGGCACTTTGGCACCCTGGGCGCATTTCTGTGGGTCTGGAAGTTCCGGGGACCCCCCGGGGATCCCCACACGGAGTTGCACCACTCAGTTCACATGGGTGTGATTTGTTTTATACTTTTTGGAGTATTTAACACATGGTGTTTCCATGGTGCAGGCCTCGGATGACAGCAGCACATTCAGTCCTTCTGCAAACTATTGATATCTATAATCTATTGATAGTAAATTACACCTCTAACCTCTACTATTTGACACATACTCAAACAAAACGCATGGATGGGAATTCAACCTTCAACCTTTTCCCTCCCACAACAGATGTGATGTCAATTCACTCATTAGAAATTAAAATCAAATGCTGCCAGTGGTTATGTTTAGATTAATATAATATTACTTGTTACTGTGAAGAATCCTCTTTAGGCAATAGTTTGATTAAAGTCTTGCATTCTTCAAAATAACAGGATTTCCAGGAATAACAATTAAGTCACAGTTGTTTCCTAGCCAATGGCCATCTTGACATCAGACACGAATCTGATCTTTTTTGCTCTCTGTTATTTCCCCAGATATTGTACATAATGACAATACCTTCACCACCAATTGGGGTCTGCCTCCAAAGTCCAAACTATTCAAAACATTGTTTAAAAACTTTATTTAAAAAACCAAAACAAACTGTTTTACATAGCAAAATGAATCAAAGATTGATTCATAATCTATGTAAACAAGGTTAACCATGACTGTATTTGTCATGTAAATGTCATATGCTGATAATCTTAATCAGAATGAGAGAATGGAGTATTTGTGTGCATGGAACAACTACACTGTAAAATATGATGTGCGTTGAGTTGGCGAAGGTGAAGGAGTTTAAAATACCTGTGGTCAATTATCCAAAGGAGTGTGGCAGGGTGGAACGGATGGAGGAAATTGTCAGGTGAGGTTGAGATGGTTTGGACATGTGAAAAGGATGGATGAGGGGTACTTTGGGAGAAGGATGCTGAAGATGGAATGTTCTGCCAGGTAAGAGAAGAAGAGGAAGGCCAAAGAAGGAGTTTATGGATTCGGTAAGAGACAACATCCGATACTCCCAGAGTCACAGAGGAATTCGCAGAAAACAACCAGATGGAAACAGTGGCGTCCCTGAAGGACATTTGCCTACGGAAGAATATTAGGGATGTGCTTTGACTGGGATTTGAACCGTGAGGTACACAGTTTGCTGACAAATTAATGTTGGATGAGTCTTAGATCATTTATAAATCGAGTGTAAAATCTGCCTCAAATTCGAGCGTCAGTTTTGGAGTACACTCACGTCGACATGGCATTTATGAAGTGATCCCAAACAGCTGATCCTTCCTTAATTTCGTTCTGACGGCTGAAATCAATCTGGCACGCCCTATGAAATCAAGCCTCGCCCTCGTTTTTGCGACATGAACAACTGCAATACGACCAAACAACGTATGGAAACCATAGTTACATGATGGAAAAAGCCAATAAAAAAGTTTCCCCCGCTTGCCTTGCTGCCCGCCTCACAAACCCCCCCCCCCCCCCCCCCCTCTCATACATACACACACACACACACACACACACGCACACGCACACGCACACGCACACACGCACGCACACGCAACTTGCAAGCCCAACTGGTGTGTTGTATCTTAAATAAATAAAGAACGAACACCTGCATGAATTAAATAATAGCTGTAGGCCTACCCTACACATGTTTCCCTCTCGCCTCGCTTGTCTGGCTGTCATGTCCACGCACGCACGCACGCACGCACGCACGCACATGACACATCACAGTTGCATCGCCATGAATGGAATAAGTTTGTAAGCTACTATATTAATTTTATCCATTTGTGTGCAGTGCATTAAAGCAGTCATGTAGCCTAGGTAGGCGAAGGCGATCCCATGCTGCTCACTGCTGTGAGTGCATGCTGTGGGTGGGTGAGTGATACCTGCAGCCCTGCACCGCACGTTAATGATAGATAGATAGATACTTTATTGACTTGTCCTTTCGGAAATTTGTTTTGTGCACAGCAGTCATCAGGATACAGAAAACATATACACAAACAGATCACACAGTACATTGACAATAAAGAAACAATGCCGACAGAAGGCCACCAGTCATAGTTCCAAGAGGCATCACATCACACTTTATGCACAGAACTGAGATGGGGCCTGCTTATAGGCTTATATACTTATAGGAACAAACGATCTTGAGGCCCTAGCCTGCAGAGAAGGTACCATGTACCGTCGCCCTGATGGTAAAAGATGGTATTGGCTGTGTAACGGGTGTGTATTGTCCCTAGTAATAGCTTTCCCCTTCCTGAGTACCCGGGTCTCATACATTGAAGTCATACTCTCAAATCGTACCCCAGCTATTTTGCTGGACACGTTGATGATTTTATGGAGTTTGTTCTTATTAACCAATGATAATGAGGCATACCAGGAAACAAAACAAAATGTCAATGCACTCTCCACAAAGGATCGCTGGAAAAGCGCCATAACATTTTTTTCCACGTTATACTGTCTCAGTCTGCGCAAGGCAGTCATAAATAATCAACGTTTATGGAGTGGTTGATGAATGAATCATAAACATATGGATGAAGCCTGGTGTGTGCTAGTATGTACTGGTGTCGCTGTTTAAACGGCGCCCGCCACGGTCCCGTCCCGTCTCGCAAAGCACTCATCCTGACCCAGATGACCAGATCTGCCGTTTATCTGAATGACTGTTAAAGCACTTATTTAAATGAGTGAATGATTAAGCCCCTTACACCTATAGGCCTATGGCCTACAATTGCAAATAGGCAAGCTATAGGCCTATGCTTGTCATTGTCACTTGGAAATAAAGGCGTGCAGTCCATTTATGCCTAAATATATTTTTTAAAGATCACAGAGAGTATAGCCTACAGCAGGGGTGCCCAAAAGGTAGATCGCGACCAGTAGATCACAAAGGCTGTGCAGGTAGATCACATGACATGCAATCCTATAGGGACACCCTATACTATAGGGTGTGTAGGATGGGTGACAAATCCAAATGTACTTTGTCAATGAATTTAGCTTTCTCTCTCCATTCTGTCATAAACTATAGTAAAACCAAACCAAAACAGGGCGGCGGTGGCTCAGGGGGTAGAGTGGCTGGATGGTAACTGCAACTGCAAGGTTGCCAGTTCGAACCCGGGCTCCCCCAGAGTTGGTGTCGAAGTGTCCTTGCACTATATATTTCTAAAACTATGAAACATTTCAAAGATTTCTTTTCAGGCAAACATGTCCACCGTAAGATGAACCTAAATAGGTTTGAATGGGGTTTCTAGGTGTAAGTATGTAGGACTAGTAGCATGCCAAAGTTTGTGCTATTGCCATTGAGAATGCATTGGGCGTTTAAGTTAAATAACTCAGAAACTACAAATCATTTCAAAGTAAAAAGTTCCAGCATGTGTCTCCACAGTAAGTTAAATACGGGGGGGACATATTTTGACAGCAGAAACTGCCTGTCATAATTTCTCCCTATTCCAAAGCCCCCCCAGGTACATTATATATTTAAACTATTTTCAGCAATGGTACACTTATTTTTTCAGTGGGTAGATCTTGTTGAGCTGGTCATTTTGAAAGTAGATCTCACGTCATAAATGTGTGGGCACCCCTGGCCTATAGGCATCTGATGTCACGCTGTGCTCCCGAATCATCTCACAAGTGCGCTCGCATATACTGTATATGTTTAACAAGGCCAGTAAAGCACTGTTTGATTAAGCATAAACTTGTACATTGTAAACATGTTATATTGTTTTTAATTGCGCGATTTAAATTGCTTGTAAAGTTGGAAATCTCTCTTTTTCTTTTTCTTTACAATACATATACAGTTTTATATTATCATTTTAGGAGTGAATACATATGTTTGATACCTGTGACAGCCTGTCAGCTGGTCAGTCAATGCTGCTCCGCTTTTCTACGACAGAAAAACAGCTGAGGACAAAGCCTACGACAGCTCCCGACCTGACGAGACTTTTGTCAGGGCGCACGTTCAAGTTCAAGGTCATGCGGAAATGATGAATGCTGAAAATGCGGTAATTCCGGCGTGCACCCATATTTTGGCGTACGCTGCGTTGATAAATGAGGGCCTTAGTGATGTCATTGATATAAGATGATCAGATCAATCTATACACGGCTTGTATTTTAATCATAAAAAAAGAAAATAGTAAGCTGTATTGAACCAGCATTTGTTTAGAATTCTTTCTAGAATATTACAATTTGAGGTTGGCAGTCCAGCCTGCCATCACACAGCCACTGTAGCTATTGGACACAGATTTTTACCTCCAGTCATGAAGGAATATAGTTTTCTATCAGATTGTGTCATGACCCCAATTGACGAGTCATAATCAATAAGACTGCCTGCATGGGCAGGCTGCAGGGGAGCGATAAAGCTTTTGGAATTCAAAACCTGTCATCACACCATTCCTGATTCCTAACCTGCTCATCAAACCCCAGGTGGCAGAAAGAAGCATGTTGGGGGAGAAGTTTGGAACAGTGTCAACACAACACACACACCTGTCCTAGGCAAATCCTCAACAAGTCCTCAACAAATAAAAAGCCAGTGATGCTCATAGCCCTGCGTCCTGTGTCTCTGACTCACAGTTTTAAGACGCATCAAACAAACCATCGAAGCGTCCTTGGGAAGCAAGCTACTTTATCCTGCTATGTTATGAACAAATTCAGCACTTATAATGCGGGACATTCCAGCATTATTATACCCAGAGCCAACGTGAATGTGCCAGCAGGACACATTCACATTCTCCTCTCCAGAGCGGCTGCATCTTTCTACAGGCAGCGAGGAGCGAGTTAACTCTGCGAGTGTACTGTAAAGGCTCATACATAGTCTGGATTTTCGGTGGTTAGGTGACCACCGAACTACAACATGACGTCACAAGCCACGGTGAAGAGCAAACCACCGCCACCGCTCCAGCCCTTCTCTCTGTTTTTACTCACCACCGCTCAACGTTATTTCAGCTCCGGTGGTCACCTCACCACCGGAGCGGTGGTCACCTCACCACCGAAAATCCAGACTATGAATAGGCCTTAACTCTGCAAGTTAAAAGACAACATTAGTGGGCTAGCTTCCAGCTCTAACTCAAAGCTAGCCCACTAATTAGCACACTAATTAATACTGAGTATTTTTATAGTGGGGCTCTCGAGATAAATACAAGGGACAGAGACGGATCTGACTTTCATTTAGTAGCGGGCCAGCTAGGGGGCAAGTGCTGCAGAGACAGAAATGAGATGCGGGGAACTGAACATGTTGGAGAGGGAAGAAAATTAACCAAAGTGAGGAGGGATGAGAGAGAAAGATTGAAACGAAACGTGAGACCGATGGAACAATAAATTGGATGCGAGGATGAATCTGCAAATGAGAGAGAAGTGGAAAGAGATTTTGAGAGAGAGAGAGAGAGAGAGAGAGAGAGAGAGAGTGATCAGGGGGAGTTGGGGAAAGTGTTAATAAGGGGGGTAGGGGGAGGTAGGACAGAACAGACTCATTTAGGTATCTGCAGTCGATGCTGCTGAATGGCAACGGTGCTTCCTCTGTTGCTGCTTACAGGGACGTGCTTGGAGTGTAGAGCAGCATTCTTCCTGTGGCCTGAGGCCTTAAATCAGCTATGCACTGGACATGCAAGCCAGCAGCTGCACACACACACACACACACACACACACACACACACACACACACACACACACACACACACACACACACACACACACACACACACACACACACACACACACACACACACACACACACACACACACACACACACACACACACCGTAAACACAGTATTTTCACCCTCTCATTCTCTCGCTCCCCTATACTTCTCTCTCATAGCCACCACCAGACATGCCCCATTTAGGCCTACTCACTGAACTGACCCCAGGGTGGGAATTGTGAAGGTAATATTGACAAAGAGCTTGGAAAACTTCCATAGGACTACATTGATTTTTTTCCCTTTCTTTTACAGTAACTAAAACTGAACCTAAAAGGAAGCACACAATTTAAATTGAAATGAAACTAAAGTAAAAGACAAAAAATACCAAAATGAACAATGCAAAACTAACTAAGACAAAATATCCTCAGTTTGACAGTTTCCTGGAGTAGCTGTCAGGCTTGCGAGTAAAACAATGAACAGTAATAAACTAGTTCCTGAAGGTGGCAGTAATGCAACATAGCAGAAGCCAGCTGTCCTAAAAAAAACACCAAAGACCAAGAAGAAGAGTGACAGAAAGCAACATATAGGACTACTTTCTTTACAGCCCCGTGGCAGGAAAAGGAAATGTGATGAAGGCTAAAGTCAAAAGTCTTGCTTTTGATTGAGCTCCATCTGGTAATTACGATGCTCTGTTGTGCATTAAGCATGCATGGATGTTAACGGTTCATTCAAGTTCATGGTGTGTAGGCGTACTGTACAAGATAAAAGTAGCTTTGCTTAACATTGGACCTTTAGTAAATGAAATAACATTCTACAATCATGTCTGATGTCACGCTTTCATTTTACCCTTTTCAACTTCGATTAACAGCACAGCAGTTAAGAGTTACATGTAGAAAGTACTGTCATATAGGCCTACTGTACAAGAAAAACAATAAGAAGCCCTATCAATACAGAACAGCAGTATACAATAGTACTGTATACACCTATACAACTATCCTACACAAAACACAAAGTTACAGTGTACAGTGTCTATATATTCATCCATCTGGGGGAAAAAAGAAAATAAATAAATAAAACGAAACAAAAACATTCCTAAAACTAGAATAGAGTGCTCCTCAGAGTGCAGGTCTTCGCTAGGCTGAATAGCTTATATAGAGGCGGTGGTGGCTCAGGGGTAGAGTGGCCGGATGGTAACCGCAAGGTTGCCAGTTCGAACCCGGGCTCCCCCAGAGTTAGCGTCGAAGTGTCCTTGAGCAAGACACTGAACCCCAAAATGCTCCCGATGTGCTGGTTGGTGCCCTTGCATGGTTTCCCCTGTCATCGGTGTATGAATGTGTGTGTGAATGGGTGAATGTAATGCACAATCTATGTAAAGCGCCTTGGATAAAGGCGCTATATAAATGCACCATTTACCATTTACCATACAGGCAAGGTGGCAATATGTGGGGAATAGTTGTACGACAATTCACATTAATGTGGCAGAATAGAAAGTGCTTTTGGAGGTGTGCTCTATAGAGGACCCTCAACCTCCAATTTTGAGTTGGCCTACTTGGAGTGTTCGTGTAAAGTTCCACGTCAATTGGACACTGTTCATGATTTGTGGCATTTTGTGCAAAACAGCCCCCTCCAGCAAACTCCAAACTGTGAAAGCGTCGTAGCCAATCAGAATGGAATCTGAAAAATCTTAAAATGTGAACCATTTTGCGAGACTGGCCGATTGGACAGAGACTGCGCACGCACACACGCACGCACGCACGCACGCACGCACGCACAGACACACACAGACACACACAGACACACACACAGAAGGGACAATTCAAATGTCAAAACTATAATAAATCTGGTAGAAAGATTTGGATCACTGAGGAGTTTTTAAAACAGATTATACAAATGAAAAGTTCACTGAAGCATTGATCAATGACGTTATGAACGATGCAGCAGAGAGAGCTTAGGCTTCAGGTGCACAGTCACGCACAAGGGGATTTAAAATAAAACAGACCACCACTGTGCGCTATAGTGAATAGAGGCATCTGTAACGCTGCTGTGTCCTTGTCTGTATCCCCTGGGTGGTCTGCATTATGAAAGCAACATGACTTTGACTCCTGTTGTGCTTTAACCTTACCTGAGGACACCAGGTGTTCCTATACCCTACAGTTGTGCTGTTCATTTCATGTTCAATGCACAACTTGGTGTACAATCCTCCCACAGCTTCAAATAGACCTCTAGATATAGTTATCAATCGCTAGCCATTCCTTGTATGCAGCTATTACTGATGTGGATGTATTGTAGCAGCAGGACATTCTGCTGGTGTTAAACCCACAGGCAACGATTCAGTGGATCTAAAATAGGCAACCCCTGAGAATGCATGACTATACAGTATTTGATATTGCAACATCATGAATGGCATGAATTAATGCTAGTAAACCCCTGAAGAGTTGAAATCCTCCCACAGGGCTTATGAGATTTAAATATCTTTACAGAAATGAGTACTCAAGTAAACAGTCTTTACTTTATTTTATAATTATATTCCAGCTCAGCCAGTAAAAGCTCTTCCCAGAGAGAGGAGGTCAGAGAGGGGCGGGTTGTCGTGTAATTGAATAGTTGAATAAATTACATGAGCCAAAATGAGGGAGGGATTCTCAAGAGAGTGAGTCATCTCATCAGTTGGTTGCTATTTGGAACCAGGCTTTAGTACCTTTCTAAACGTTAAATTACAATTTGCCACCACCACATGCACTTCTACATGGATAGTGCATACAGTACCTAATGCATACTAAATATATTACATTACAGGAAGTGCATACCCAATGCATACTATAAAGCAGGGGTGGGCAACTTTGACGATGGCGAGGGCCAATATATTTCCACACTCACTCCAGAGGGGCCACATTGCATATTACTGTCGTAGCAAAAATTGCTGATCGCGACGCGTTTTGAGCTTGTAGATCAGCTATTTTTGCTATTATTTGAATTGAAAACCTGAAATTTGTTTTGCTATTTTTGAATTAGAATCCTCAAAAGTAACCTTTTTTTTTAATTTCAAATGCATTTAGTTATACTACATTGGACACAAAAAGACAATAACATTTTAATACTAGTCATTAAGTACTAGCCATTTAATACTAGTCATGAAGTAATTAAAGCGGCTTTGGAATTGTAAGTATTCTGATATTAACCTGTGGGCCGCATTAAGTGAAGGTGGGGGCCGCATGTGGCCCACGGGCCGCCAGTTGCCCACCCCTGCTATAAAGGCTCCAGTTTGCAGCTACTATTACATAAGGGAGCTGCAGTCATGCTTCCATATCTAGCTGATAACACCTAACATTCCATGGGAAGCAGGAAGTCTGACACTTTCTCCAGGCATCGTATCAACATCTCTTGACCTCCTGATGTCTCTACCTCGGGTTTCTCTCCCTCTGCATTCCTGTGTTCCTTGCTTGTTATCTTCACTCGTCTCCCTCTCCAAGAAGCTTCTCTTGTCACCCCTTCATTACTTCTTGGAATGCCTACGTCTCGTCGTCGTCATCATTCCATCATTCTTCTCACTGATTAGATTATTTCCATTGTGTATGCAGTAGCCTGGCAGTCATTGAATTAACTGAATCCATAGTGCAGGATAATGGTTTAGTTAAGCTGCTGTTCTAATTTAACGCTTGAGAGTTAAAAAATATATCATTTTTTTAAACGGTAAGCTAAATGAACACTGAGGATTACACTGTGCCGACTGCCCAATTGGTATACATTATAAAATCAAAGGACTGGTTTATGTATGAAGACGGAAAGTGTGCTTCGTTTGGCAGGTGTGAAGGCTCAAATTCTGGTGTGGATCAAACAAATGCATTCTAGTTCGCCATAAAACGGGGGTTTTGCTTTGCTTCCAACGCACCGGATTTGGATTCACTGCAGGTGTGAATGCAATCTGCATCAAATAAAGACAATTAAGCAAACAATGTGGCGGATGTCTTTCTGTGCGTAAACATGGAGTGCTGTCACTGCGTATGGGGAGTGGGGACTTTCTTAATCTCATTTAAATAGAAATACTTCAAAAATAACATGTTTAGCTCAGCATTATCCAAGTAACTGTAGATAACATGGCATATGCATAATCATTTTCAATGGAAGTATATTTCAAACGTCGGATTCATTTTGCGCTGCTGTCTCTGCTGTGCCTCCATGGGCCCAAAAGAAGTGTGTGAGGGCATGTGCACGCGCGCACGCACGCACGCACGCACGCACGCACGCACGCACGCACGCACGCACGCACGCACGCACGCACGCACGCACGCACGCACGCACGCACGCACGCACGCACGCACGCACGCACGCACGCACGCACACACACACACACACACACACACACACACACACACACACACACACACACACACACACACACACACACACACACACACACACACACACACACACACACACACACACACACACACACACACACACACACACACACACACACACAACTACTGCACTGCTTGCAATCTGGTTGAGTTGCTGGATGTCTACACGCCTGATTTGTTTTTGTTACTGTTTTAATTGCTGTCTAATCCCATGTGGGATGGGTCAAGAAATTGCTAGCTAGCAACACTGCAGAACTCAAGACCCTGATGCTGGATAGGGAGTGCAGAGTTGGTGTTGGCTAGTCTGCACTCCCAAATCGCATAACATCATAGTTTTATTGCAAAACACACTTTTATTCTGTGAAAACACATTGTTTTAAAATTACAATCCCACTGTTATGGCTTGTCAATTCCAATCCTCCTAATTCCTATATAGTGCTCTAGGCTACTTTTTTCCCTGAGTCACATCAGCAAGATCAGCCAGTTTGAATAGGGTGTGTTCACACTAGCCGCCCTTTTATGAAGAAAAAAGGGCTTTATGTGCTGAAAAAGAAAGAGAAAAAAATAGAAAGGGGACAGGGGCAATGGCGGTCACATGATCAAATGTCCTGCACAGCTGCTGACTTGCTCTGCCTGGAGCAGAGGAGCTGAGGCTATGCCGAAACTCGCTGCCTTTAAGACAACTCATGCTGAAAATAGTGAATACAATGCAACTATATTAGGTAATAACATTATGTGTGAGGAGGGATGCTGCCTCCTTGGCTGGGCATAGATAGTGAATACAATGCAACTATATTAGGTAATAACATTATGTTTGAGGAGGGATGCTGCCTCCTTGGCTGAGCATAGATAGACAATCAGTTTGGATAGTCGTGAGACAGCTGTCTACATCATAAGTGCATTTCTCAAAAGCTTTTCTCAACTATTGAAAGTGCTCCGCTTGGCAATGAAAAGCACTCAGCGAGTTTTCTGTAATTTAAGGCCAAACTAAAGTACCCTTTTCAGACATGGTTTAGCCTTATAGATGTGCCTTATAAATGTGCTTTTCTGAGAGTTCCCTTAATTTTAGACGGATCCTGTATGGTTAACAAAACATTGTAACTTCAGTGAAATTTGTCAGTGTGCAAATCCATAATCCACAATACACTGAACACGACCTGCAGTCATCCCCTGTCAAGTAAGTGCTCAAAAATGGCTGACTCAGGCTAATTCATATGAGACTGAGATTTACATTGCCTGTCTGATTGGCCTACCGAAAGTCCACTTCCATTACCACTATGCTTCACAAGGAATCTCGGAAAAGCTTGCCTCCTGTTGACTCCATGTTGCCTCCTCTGGAGGGACACACACCCCAGAGCCGAAGGAGGCGTCTGCCTTTTACTAGGGACTTTAAGCAACGACTGTTTTCAGGACGGCTCCGCTAGGCGGAAGTACGGCGACTGTGACGCAATCGCCGTAGCTGTCGGCGACGGCGACATTGGTTCCCATGGTGACCAGCATGTGTCAAACAAACACTTTTTTTAAAACACCCCGTTGCGCGTCAGCTAACTTGCCGATATTGCTTAATTATTACATGCGCTGGACATGATCAGCAGTGGAAAGAGGAAGGTGTTGGAGCAATCCGTGTTATTCTAAAACAGTTTTAATAAACATGGTTAACATGGTATGGTGACACGGTAGCCTATTAGTGTTATTTCTTCATTCAGAGAATGCCAACACATTACACAGCATAAGAGAGGTGATGGAGCAATCGGTGTAAATTTATGACAGCTATAATTTCAATAAACATGGTTATGACATGGCGTTGTAGACACTGCGTGTAAGTGTAGGTTCTGCCGTAGTAGAAAGGGCTGCGACGGAGAGCAGATTTATGTATCGAGCACTGATTAATTTCCGGTTGCCGGAGCCGACTGCCGTAGCCGTCGTTGCTTAAAGTCGCTAATGTCTATGGGTAGGATGCGACACACTAATTCTCGTGCAAGTTGCCATGGGCTCCCCCGCGCCCACCCATTGTATCAAATATGAATGACTGACTATATCGTAAACGATAAGAGACACCTCCCCAACAATACTGCAAAGACTGTCATCCTGTCGAGATCGGGGAGGCGGGTGGTCGCGGGGGCGCAGGGGGGGGGGGCACGACAACGAGAATTAGTGAGTCGCGGGTTATAATACACATTACACATCCCCCACGGTTTCTTTAAACACGGTGCTGGACCCAAAAATGATCAAATGAATAAGAAAAGCCAATGTCCGTCTTTAATTACATTAGTGTTAACCAAACAACAACGTTTCACCCATGCAGGGCTCTCTCAAATCTGACTAAAACCAAAGCGCATCCATAAAACATGAATCATTGGAGAGTACTGGACTGACTACACGTTTGATATGCTCACAGTTTTCCTCTGGTCCACTTTGCTTTCCTCTGTGTGAGATGTTCTGATCAGTCAGGGAGAGAGAGAGAGAGAGAGCGAGAGAGAGAGAGAGAGAGAGAGAGAGAGAGAGAGAGAGAGAGAGAGAGAGATTGATGCATCTCAGATTGAAAGTGCTGATGTGGGGAGAAATCAAATCAACTGGCTGGAACTGTTATCATCTCCCCCATTTAACAGCCTATTATCTCACATTGAAACAAAAACCCACTGCCCATCATACACAGAGAAATCAATGCAACAGCCTCTATTACACACTATAGTAGTACCTCTGAAGAGCCTTCCAATCGTTTTCCACCTCATTTCCATTCCATTCTTCAGCCTCTCATCATACATACTGGTGGTCATGTGGAAAGTAACTAAGCACATTTACTCAAGTACAAGTACTGTACTTTTAATACGTTAGAGTACTTCTACTCCACTACCGTTGCACTGTGGAAAGTAAGTGTTTTGTTGACACAAATTAAATCCAGTCCTTCACAGCCTCTCTATCATGAAACCCATGACAAATGGATACTATACCCAGAAAGATATTTCATTTTGCCACATTTGCATACCATATAAGCACAACAGAATGCATTGCATACCATACTATTAATGCACATAGTTCACTACCTGCTAAACAAACGTTCACCATTCTTTAACACATTGAATGGTAATGATGTTTCATTGCCCACACCGCCAATGATGTCTTTTCACATGTTGTGTCATTATGCTAGATGGCGCTCTTCGCTAACCTATGACTCATCATTTGACTCTCAGTAAAGCAGTGAAGCAGAAAATCAGGTGATGGCAAAAAAAAAGAAACAGCCACATTCACTTCCATTCTAATGGATTTTCTTCTGCATTTTGGTGAGACATGCTATATTCAACTGCCACAAACTAGGGAAAGGATGGTCACGATGATCTATTTATTGATTTATTCTTCATGCACCTCCGACACACCTCTGTGTTGTCCAACGGTCAGGGCTCCATCGTACTGAAGATAAATATTCTGTGACTATAGTTGAAAGGTAAGGAAAAACGAGAAATCGCCGGCAAGGGCTGGTTTATTTATTTATTCTGGCAGTACAGTTTTATATAATCCCTGCCCACACCACCTCACACCCACCCAACCATCCCCATCCAGACATGCTCATCCCTGTTCTCTCCAGAAGGACAGGGTAATATGTCAGATTAATGGCTAAATGTCTGCTTCGGAACATGATTCATTTTACAGGAATGACCCCAGTGTGTGAAGGAGCCATCGTTTGAAGGATAAACCATGGTATTTGCTACCTCTGACATGCAGAATAAGTGTTGAAGATCAATTTTTATCTTTCCTATTTGATGGGTGCATTAATGTGATTTCCTACTTCAGATAGATTATCCATAATCGAGACAGGATGATAGTCATACTTAAGATGATAAACAATAATGACGTGTGTGTGTGTGTGTGTGTGTGTGTGTGTGTGTGTGTGTGTGTGTGTGTGTGTGTGTGTGTGTGTGTGTGTGTGTGTGTGTGTGTGTGTGTGTGTGTGTGTGTGTGTGTGTGTACGCAGCATGGATTCAAGTACTTCTTCAGCAGAAACAACCACACCTTATTATTTATAATTAGCACAGTACTTTCTGTATGAATGACAGATTCATTAGTGAACATTAAAATGTATACTGTATGCAAGTGCTGTGATAATCAGATGTACATGAGACCATGTGACATGTTAATGCATGTCTATGAATGCTCTTCTTATTGGCATGAATATCTTTAAAGTTGGGTTGGAGGTCAGATATTGACTCTCAGATCCTTCGCTCTCACTGTCTCACACACTATTCTCATTCTCTCTCTCGCTCGCTCCGTGTCTCCTTGCTTTCACCATGTCATTCATTCATATTATCTCTGTGCACATTAATATCTATAACGGTGGACACCAGCCAAATTGACTGGAGGACTACAGCACTCCAGACATATTGAAAAGAGTGTGTAGTAATATTTGAGTATCACAGAGAGAGGAACTGGCACCCATCTTGAGATGAAGTTATGACCTCATAAACAGAACCAGTGTAATGTTGTAGTTCCTTTATCCACATGTGGTTTCAAAATGATCATTGTAGACTATGCGCTGCCGCCCGTCTGTCTGCCATTTCGGTTATGGATAGGCTACACTTAATTATTCATGAGTAATTCCTCTATCAATCAGGTTTCTCAGCACTTCTGACAACGCAATTTCACACCTGTACCATCAAACGGGTGACAGCTGGGGACGGATTTGACCATACGGCACTATTTGAAGTATCGGGGGTATAATGTGATGTGTATTCCCATGCTTTTTGTTCTTGCTTAATGTAAGTCGCTCTGGACTAAGAGCGTCTGCTAAATGCCTAAATTGTAAATTGTAAATTGTAACTGCTACATCGCATGCTGACGGGGGACATGACATACGATTCTGTCCCTATCGGTAGGCCTACGCAACTGTAACAGCACTGAGTTGGCGGTAGCAGACTTCAACGTTCGGTACTGTGACTACAGTAGCTCGCTTACAGGTTTTTAGCGTAGCCCTACCCTATGTTGGGGTTGAGAACGCCAGTTCCACATTCCAGCATGGCTGGGGTTATTGGGATGTTGCGAAATTCCGTTTGGGCACATGTGTTGCCCCATGTCGTTACCACAGTACGGCTTTGAGAATGAGAATATTGTAGAAACCGTTCTAGGTGTTCAAAACCGTTCTATTTAAGGCCTATTCATAGTCCAGTTTTCGGTGAAGAGGTGACCACCGAAAACTACAACATGACGTCACACCGCGGTGGTCACCGCTCACACAACACATCTCTCTGTTTTTACTAACCACCGTTTTGGTGGTCACCTCTTCACCGAAAACTGGACTATGAATAGGCCTTTATGCTTTATTATTTTAAAAACATGAAGAAAAAATGTGAACACAGCCAATCTACAACCTCACACTGCATTAGCCTGGCTAATAAGCCAGACTCAAATCACACTGTCGTGTGGTATTTGAGTCTGGAGATGCTGTGTATGGATCTTGTTTACCGGGGGGCGGGTTCAAACATTTTCTCTTTGACGCAATTGGTCAGAGCTACTGTCAGTCAAAGGTCTCAAGCATTGAACGTCAACTGTACCAAAGCCCGCCCATATTGCATACCGTGTCCCGATTAATTTTTTTCCAACGGCTGATTCGGTCTGGCTTATTAGCCAGGCTAACACTGCATCGCATCGTGATGCATTGTGAGCTTGTAGATTGCTAAGTTCACTACTTTTGTGCGACGCTGTATGATGAAGTAGGTTTCTGCCCGACAGCAACGATATGTTCCCTCTGAAGACAGAGTACTCTTATCTTGCTACAGGTCCAGCAGTATGTTAATTACAATGCGCGCGCACGCACGCACACACGCACGCACGCACACGCACACGCACACACACACACACACGTCTGTATGGTGTTAATAAATAAGATGAGCATGAACAAGATAACATGAACAAGTTTCTCAACAAATGGAGGTTAATGGCGAACCAGAGTGACAAGTTAATTAAAGGAGAAATTGATGTGGGCTGTAAGCCTGCAATAATTAACATTGTATATGATGGCGAGTTAAGATGGCCTACTTTATAAAACACGCTTGTATGCACAAGCAGTACATGTGTTTGGCACCATGTGATGGCTCATTGTTCCACGGCTCTGTTCAGGTATCCTAGGATATGAGGTGGAACCTGACCCAGTAATGGCAGTCCCCTAAAGAAGGCTACAATGCATGGGTTATACCAGTTTTTAACTTATATTATGAACTAACCACATCAATGAAGGCTTTGTAACTTTTTTCACCAGAAGAGTGCCTTGGTTTCTTTTTCCTTAGTTGCCAGTAAGGGCAGCGTTCTGGGAGATAACAGTCCTCATAGAGCAGTGGTTCCCAAAGTGGGGTCCGGGGACCCCCAGGGGTCCTTGAGGGGGTCCGCAGCTACATGATAGTTTGGAACCAAATGGACCCTTATGGGTCTGTAACACTGAGAGTGTACAAATGGAACCAAATGGACCTGGTTCCATTTGTACACTCTCAGAGTTAAATTAACATTGATTTTACAATACAATATATTGTCTGTCCTGATGAAGGTCTAAGCGACCGAAACGTCGACCTAATAAAGAGGAAAAAAATTGGCAAGTGTCTGACAGTGTGCGGGACCTCTTCTTTGTCTTTCAAAGATGACCTTTTCACAATATAATATATAAATTAAGGATCCCAGAGATAGAAATTTAAATGGGGGTCTGCGGGCTAATTAGTGTCAATGCGTTTCTGCGTTTGTGTGTGGACATAAACATAGACATAGAGAGTCGTATGGGCAGGGATTTTTTCTAAAATGGAGGATGGAAATATCCGTTTTACAAAAGATCCATGTACGTGTAGCCTGGGCCTTATAGTAGGATATGTATTAGTTGCTGCCCCAAAAAGATTACTAATGTTTACATGTCTAAAATGTCAGAGGAAAAGCTTACAATCAAGGACATTAGTTTTATTTGTATATATTCTATATTTGTGTTTGTGTTCATTTCTAAAAGTTGCTGACAAACAAAATATGAATACCGGTAGGCCTACTATAACATCAACTAAAGTTAAATATAGGAACATCTACAAACTGTTTTGTTTGTAGATGTTTGCTCAATCAATATCTGATTTTGTACAAATGTTTCGGTCAAATAGTTTTTGTAGTATTTAGGCCACTGGAAATACTGTATATACTATATTGCATGTACATGCATGTTTCTGTCCCTCCCCTGGGAGATTGACAATGATCCAGTGACAAGTGGCCATTTGGCATGGCCATTTTAATTAATCTACATGAGCTATTTAGTGGATAATGAGAGGCCGCCACTGGGTTTGTGCCACTTCACTTTCAAGAGTCTCATTTCCTGTCTTCATCACAGCAAGGCGAGGCAGCAGGAGGAGGAAGAGGAGGACAGAGGTTGGGAGGATGGAAGTGACCGATCCAAATTACTTGACCCCCGTCTGATCAGCCCAGCTGATTTCTACATTTTGATTAGGTGTGCTGTCATGTTTGTTTGACGCACAAGTACTGTAGATAGCTTCAAGCAAGCATATTTGCTTTGTCGGAACTACCTTTTGATTAAACACCAGTATTCACTAGTTTTGAGCATGTTAAGAAGTGAAACACTCCTTAATGCAAAGAATTAATTGAATTGAACACATCGTTTGATGTGCTATGAGGCTGCATAGTGAGGCAGAAGATGATAGTGTTTATAGTGACTGCTCTTTACTGTAGGCTATATTTACAGGAAGGTGACAAATCTACTGAAGTTATTCTGACGAGGAGTCACAACGCCAGCCAAGTGTGTCCAATCCTTATCAATCATAAGTGAAAATGAAATGCAGGAATAGATGGTCTGCTCCTGAAGGAGATGGAAATTGCTCTGCCACATGTAATATCTCATGCCACGGTATTTCTCTCCAACTGTACATTCACATCGGTTGTGTCCTTCCCTCTAACTGGGGTCATGGTTGAAACTGTACAGCTAAAGAGAAGAATGCATATTTTACACACTGCAGTCTGCAGGTTCAGAGTGTCAGTGAGCAACCGTATTGGATCATCCTGAATACACATGATCACCTCAGTATTGCACATGTGTTGAATGGACTGTCTGCCACTAGCTGTTCTCAATATGAAATGAGAAGCATTGGTGTGTGGAATGGGACCTAGGACATGTTGGAGAGATACAATGATTCGCATTTATAATGGAAAAAAAATGCCTCATACCCTTTAGCCATTTCCCATTGCATTATCAAATAAATAAATGCATGGTACTGAAGAGAGACACCATGAATACTTGAAACGTAAAGTCCCAAATGTATAACACACAATCTACGATGTGGTGGGAACTATAACATCACTGTACCAATCAATCACACAGACAACAACAACACAGATCCAATCAAATCCAAGGACAATTTGCACGGATATTACATGATGTTTGTGAGTGCCTCTGGCCTCTTCATTGTCAACGTATTCCCTGTTAAGAGGGTATCATTATCATCATATATAATATAACCTTCCAGTGATTGATGTTTATCTCTCCCTCTCTTAATCAATTTGGAGTGGCGATGGGTCAAAGTCGTGACAGTTTCAAGTGGGTTCTCATTTGAGAGATGAATGTCTCATGCTAAAAGTGGGTGGTGGTGGGTGGATGTTTAGGGCAAGCATCATTTCACTTCACAAACATTCCAGATGTGTCATTCATTGTACTTGAAAGGTGGTTCATTGCAGTGAAGAGTTAGTTAATATAGTTAATGGCAGAGAAGAGGAAGATAATAGGAGCAAGTTGTGGACAATGAGAGTGAAGAGGTGAATAATGGTAAACCGAATGACCGATCAACCCAACGACCAACCCAATCAACTGACCCACTGACCAAGGCAAGCCGTTGGAAAAAGAAGGAAAAAAGGAGATATCGCTATGGGTAGCAAGATATACTAATAGTAATGATAAATAGAGATCAATAGTATACCAACCTACTGTATACTGAAAAGAATACAGTATCAGTACAGTATTTGTAAGGACCAAGAGCAAAGCCGGCATCAATACAGTATAAAAGCTGGAGGTGGTTGATGGTAGGTAGTGGTGGTTTATGGTACAAAAGAGGTGGTTTGTTAGTGGTGGTAGTTAAGAGGTGGTTGATGGTAGGTAGTGGTGGTTTATGGTAGAAAAGAGGTGGTTTGTTAGTGGTGGTAGTTAAGAGGTGGTTGATGGTAGGTAGTGGTGGTTTATGGTAGAAAAGAGGTGGTTTGTTAGTGGTGGTAGTTAAGAGGTGGTTGAGTGTTCAGATCAATTGCTCAGATACATCAAAAGAAACTTGTGTCAATACACAGTGATCGCTTTACTGAACTATGTCTCATCACAGAAGCATGATTAATTATTATGGGTTATGGTTAGGTTAAGTGAAGTCAGTGAGTCATCGGTGTAGGTTGTACATGTTTATATACACATTACATAAAGTTAATTACCATATTTAACTACCCACATTTCACATTGTGTACATACAGTAACATAACACATGCAGGTCTGATCTTAACAACCCTCCACTGTTGAACATGGCAACACACACACACACACACACACACACACACACACACACACACACACACACACACACACACACACACACACACACACACACACACACACACACACACACACACACACACACACACACACACACACACACACACACACACCCGTATGGGTACCCAGCACGCATCCGCCTGGGCGAGCGCAGGCGCTTTGGCATGAGGGGTAAGGATGATTACCCCGATTGATGGAGACGCCATGGGAGGATATCTGATATTACTCGATCTTTGGAGCTCCTTGTTCTACGACGTGCTACAGTTGTCGTTATTGGCGGCAGTTCACCATAGATCTGCTCTTTGGTTGGATGAGTTTTCCAGCCAGGAGATGTTTTTAACACACTTGAGGAGTCTTGTATATGTGCCATCAAGCCGGTCTTGAAATTCCTTCTTCATAGTCCATGTCTCAGCACCATATAGCAGGATACTTTCAACACAGCAGGCGATTAGATAGATAGATAGATAGATAGATAGATAGATAGATAGATAGATAGATAGATAGATAGATAGATAGATAGATAGATAGATAGATAGATAGATAGATAGATAGATAGATAGATAGATAGATAGATATTCTGTGTCTCGCCTGAGTAGCAGTTTAATGGGGATGATGGACGTGAACTACATTTAATGAATCCATCTGCATTTCCCTGTCCTGCTCCTCCCAACACTGATTACACACAATCATTAGGTAATTGATACAGGCTAATGAGGGGGGATAATGCGTGTGCATGCATGCACGTGCGTGCGTGCAATGCCGTGCATGCATGTTTTTCATTTATTGAGTTTTATTCTCCAATTAGTTTCATTGCATTTTATATACCATGTCTAGCCATTGTTTACAGATTTTTTTATTTTATTCTTCAGTTTTATGTGAAGCACTTTGCAACTCTGTTTTGCATAAGTGCTATACATAAACTTGATTCATTATAATGTTAGGTTACGTTAATTAAATGAGTTGAGTGAGTCGTCTGTGTAGGTTCAAGGTTGTATATTTTAAATACTGTACATAAAGTTAATTATCATATTTAAGTGATTCAAAGCAACAGACACTCACTACTGTAACAACAACCCTCCATTGTTGAACATTGTAGTAGCCTACGTTCATTATTAGCAGCTGGCAGCAGACACCACGGCCATATGGCATCAAAATATAAACATATAAACATAAAACAAAACAATGTACCTAGCATACATATCCCTTACTGGCTGTACATTGCTTTTGCATTGCATTTCTTTTCTTTATATAATTGGTTCTCACTAATGCTCAGTATTCTGTGTCTCAGAGGAGAGCTGGGCTCAGATCAACATGGAATGAATTCTGTACTGGAGCGGACGTAGAACACGCACATCAACAGGCTGGGTGCTGGGCTAAAGAAACTTCAGTAGGTATTGGATGGAGCCCGCACACCATGGGTATAAGAAAGACGTTCTTTATTGAAAATTCTGACAACGTTTCGATCTATTTGATCTTCATCAGGTCATGTGAACATACACAAAAGTTTGTACTTTTATACTTAGGGAGTGCCCCCATTAACCAATCAGAACACCACATTTTGGTGCCCCTCCCATCACTACAGGTGTGACACGTCACCCCTGAGTGAGTGGGTGGGGACCCAGACATTGATGTAAATATAAACTGTTCAGACATTTAGTGAATTCTGTACTGGCCATATAATGAGCATGTCTTGAGTGTACAGGGTTTGATGAGGTCAGATCAACATATGGAATGTCAGAACAGGTCAGCTCCATACAGTATATGGAGATCTAAGGGTGGTAGCGGGGACATTCTCTTGAGTGTACAGGGTTTGATGAGGGCCCAGGTAGGGACATTCTCTTGAGTGTACAGGGTTTGATGAGGGCCCAGGTAGGGACATTCTCTTGAGTGTACAGGGTTTGATGAGGGCCCAGGTAGGGACATTCTCTTGAGTGTACAGGGTTTGATGAGGGCCCAGGTAGGGACATTCTCTTGAGTGTACAGGGTTTGATGAGGGCCCAGGTAGGGACATTCTCTTGAGTGTACAGGGTTTGATGAGGGCCCAGGTAGGGACATTCTCTTGAGTGTACAGGGTTTGATGAGGGCCCAGGTAGGGTTTGATGAGGGCCCAGGTAGGGACATTCTCTTGAGTGTACAGGGTTTGATGAGGGCCCAGGTAGGGACATTCTCTTGAGTGTACAGGGTTTGATGAGGGCCCAGGTAGGGTTTGATGAGGGCCCAGGTAGGGACATTCTCTTGAGTGTACAGGGTTTGATGAGGGCCCAGGTAGGGTTTGATGAGGGCCCAGGTAGGGACATTCTCTTGAGTGTACAGGGTTTGATGAGGGCCCAGGTAGGGTTTGATGAGGGCCCAGGTAGGGACATTCTCTTGAGTGTACAGGGTTTGATGAGGGCCCAGGTAGGGTTTGATGAGGGCCCAGGTAGGGTTTGATGAGGGCCCAGGTAGGGTTTGATGAGGGCCCAGGTAGGGTTTGATGAGGGCCCAGGTAGGGTTTGATGAGGGCCCAGGTAGGGACATTCTCTTGAGTGTACAGGGTTTGATGAGGGCCCAGGTAGGGTTTGATGAGGGCCCAGGTAGGGTTTGATGAGGGCCCAGGTAGGGTTTGATGAGGGCCCAGGTAGGGTTTGATGAGGGCCCAGGTAGGGTTTGATGAGGGCCCAGGTAGGGTTTGATGAGGGCCCAGGTAGGGTTTGATGAGGGCCCAGGTAGGGTTTGATGAGGTCCCAGGTTGATGAGGGCCCAGGTAGGGTTTGATGAGGGCCCAGGTAGGGTTTGATGAGGGCCCAGGTAGGGTTTGATGAGGGCCCAGGTAGGGACATTCTCTTGAGTGTACAGGGTTTGATGAGGGCCCAGGTAGGGACATTCTCTTGAGTGTACAGGGTTTGATGAGGGCCCAGGTAGGGTTTGATGAGGGCCCAGGTAGGGTTTGATGAGGGCCCAGGTAGGGTTTGATGAGGGCCCAGGTAGGGTTTGATGAGGGCCCAGGTAGGGTTTGATGAGGGCCCAGGTAGGGTTTGATGAAGGCCCAGGTAGGGTTTGATGAGGGCCCAGGTAGGGTTTGATGAGGGCCCAGGTAGGGTTTGATGAAGGCCCAGGTAGGGTTTGATGAGGGCCCAGGTAGGGTTTGATGAGGGCCCAGGTAGGGTTTGATGAGGGCCCAGGTAGGGTTTGATGAGGGCCCAGGTAGGGTTTGATGAGGGCCCAGGTAGGGTTTGATGAGGGCCCAGGTAGGGCTTGATGAGGGCCCAGGTAGGGTTTGATGAGGGCCCAGGTAGGGCCCAGGTAGGGCCCAGGTAGGGCCCAGGTAGGGCTGGGCCTTCATTTTTCGGGCCTGTTGAGAACCGTGCAGCCGGATGGTTTTTAGAAGAAATTACGCGTCTCAGACAGAATTGACTATTATACTAGAAGCACTGTCTGTGTGTGTGTGTGTGTGTGTGTGTGTGTGTGTGTGTGTGTGTGTGTGTGTGTGTGTGTGTGTGTGTGTGTGTGTGTGTGTGTGTGTGTGTACATCTGCAATGTACCACTTCAACATGGTTTGATTATCCACCAGTCTCCATCATTTCCATATCAAGGCAAGGGAATGTTATACATAGAACCCCGCCGCAAGGCGCTCTGAAAGTGGACGCTCTTTGAAGGCGCTGCACTCGGTTCTTGTTTCGGCAGAGCGGAGCACTTTCAAAAGTTGAAAGCAGCTGAACTTATTCAGAAAAGTGCCTCTGATGAAGCAGTAGGACTGCAATTAACATCAACTGAGCTGTATTCAGTTATCATGGATACAATGTAGCAGTTTATTATTATTATTATTATTATTTTTTCAGGGACAAATGTCTAGTGACTGCCAGTAGGCAAATTAAGTCAATCCACCACAAAATTATTCATATTTGCCTCCTAGCCTCTGAACAAAACAATTTTACTCTCAACTTTTTTTTTACAAAATGTAACACATTGTCATTGTCTCTCTTCTCTCCTCCTTACATTGGGTTCCTTTTTAGGTTGTCACCTTATCATCATTTCAGTCTGAATGGCTGCTGAGCTGATGTGTCAAAACAATTCTGTCTCTCTGCCACACTCAATCACGCACAGAGTTTTTCTCTTCTCCGTGTGCTGCACTGCACTGTAAATCAATCAGTTAAATGCATCCGACACAGAGGCTGTGTTTTGTTCCACCGTTCCGAGCCATCTACTCTCGCTCACTTCACTAAGTGAAACTAGAATGCTGCACTCAGTAGAGCATAAATCCACCACACGAGGCATGCTTCAATAATAACAGAGATGTATGCAGCAACATTTCTACCTACAGCCACCTACGTGGGGCATGTGAATACGATGTAGGACCCACATGGTCTCACGATTGTATTGCATTCCCTACAGTGGTCATCTAGAGAGTAATAGCAAAGTAAAATAATAACCAGGGCCCGTAAAAAACAAAACAAGAATGACTCAGTCATAAGTTTAACTGCCAGGAGCAACAAGCTCTTGTAGCGTTGTTTTCGTTCGTTCCGACGTTCTTTTTTTGGTTCACTCACTGTGTTTTGTTATGGCTTTCCTCGAGCTCCAGCTCATACCATTAGCTTCTGTTGCCACTCGCTCTGTGTTGCGTTGTTCATTCAGAGTATGTTTTTCATGCCGTTCAGACTATATGATTTGTATGGGTAAGTCTCCCATTGGCTTAGACTAGGCAGCCTAGAGGCAGCCAATCATGAAAAGGTGTCCACTACGGTCGTTAGCAGAGGTACTAGCAAATATAGTTCAGGCGCTTTTAAAGCACCTAGCAAAAAATCTAACTAACCATGTTCATCATGAAACACTAGATGCCTTGTTTTTCATTCATGAAGCATGCTGCTTTGCTGACAGTGAGTTTGTCCATATTTACAATTGGTCATATGCTACAAACACCACCCATTGTTTTACAGTACATGAACGCACAAATAGCAAGATTTAGAAAATATGGGTGCCGTGGCCTTATTGGGTTCATGACTGTCGTGCGGGGTGAATGTGAGTGTCAGAAGGCAGATGATATAAGACATTGTTGAACTTCCTTTGTACTGTAGCACAGCCTCTGCGTCTGAAAATACACACTACAGAAAACCCAACAAAAGCATTGCATCCTGCGTGGCCTTAAAAGGCTTCACCTTGGCATGACCACAGAGACTAATTCAGTTCTATTGTTGCACTATTGAAAGCATCCCCGCAGGAGGCATAAAGTTATGGTTTGGTAACATCTCAAAATGATCATGGGAAGCTCAGAAGGGTTGTTAAGCAGGCCTCTGCAATCAATTGCAGTGTTATATGGCAACTGAGATTAATAGCACAGAGATGAGATCTAATAGCACACATTGCAAGAAGAGGGTGCCTTGTATCAATCACATATTTATATATTTTTGAGTGGTGTAAACCACTCCAACAACTGGCTTTGTTAGTTTACGTGTCTGTCTGTCTGTGCTCAAAAAATTAGCATGGTTGCTATGGTCACCCAGTTCACACGGGTGTGATTTCATTACGTCAGACATTACGTCAGACCACAGCTGATCAGGCTATATAAGACCTTACACCACTCAGTTCACACGGGTGCGATTTATTTACATAACTGCCACCATCAGGGAAGCAGCTACCATAAGGCACACAAGTCAAGTCACACACTGTTCACTGTTTTCACCATCAGGCAGTTAACTGCCAATAATGTCTAACTAGCCCACTGAATTCTCATCAATAATGAGATGGGGAGAATGAGGTAGTGGGTAAGTTGAACCGCACTCCCTGTATCTACTGTAGAAATCTGGGTTGTCATGTGACCTTAAATCTAATAAACATCCCTTATTTACACCTGGCGGTGAAGTTTGGAAGTGCATGAGGAAAGTAGAAAACATCTACATGCCAGGTAGAATGACTGTTATATCAAAGCAAATAGTACCCAGGTCTAAAAATGTATCATATGTTGGTGATTTGCCCATGGATAAAACCATGTGAAGAATTTAGCAAAGAATTGGTCTCAAGTATTATTCTAGCCATAAATTGGAACATTTTGTGTCACAGAAGTGCTTTATATTACTCTTGATTTATTCAAAGAATAAAAGAAATCAAAGAAATCCTTTGAGACTGAAGTGGAAAGATGCTGTAAAATGTGCAGTAATTGGTCTGGAGCTGAATTCCATTGCAGAATATCTGTGAAAGTGGAGTCATACAATATTAATCTTCACAAGGGAGACTAGAAATATTTATGGCATTTAGGGTTTCAGGTACACCAGCAACTTGCGTACAAATTCTATCTGTTTTGTGGACTGTTCGTTTCACTCCATTATTTAGTCTCCAAAGTGGCCAAAGTGACACTTTTTGACGATTGGTTAATACTGGATTATCCCCATTGACTGGGCCGCCGGTTAGATTTTCAACCGAAAACCCCTCGCCTTCTACAGCGTCACCAGACCAGACCCAACCCCTCGCCTTCTACAGCGTCACCAGACCAGACCCTGAATTCTAGGCTAGAGATATAGAGCGTCGCAGTCCCTCCCCCTACCATGGACCAGGAAATGAATCCCAAATGCATTTTTCCCATAGACATTTCAGAAAGTATTTATTTAAAGACGGTTACGCCGCGGACAAAGCCAACTCGAGTCGTGGCAACTCATGACAACACAAACAATATTTTGGATCAAACAAATAATTACAAAGAAGAAAAACAACAAAAAAAGTGTTGTAACCTGCCGTTTTTTCTTCTTTCTAATTATTTGTTCGGCCCCAAAAATTGTGTTTGTTGTCATGATTTGTCACGACTCGAGTTGGCTTTGTCCGCGGCGTAAACGTCTTTAAATAAATACTTTCTGAAATGTCTATGAGGAAAATGAACGGAGAATCATTTCCTGGTCCATGGTAGGGGGCGGGACTGCGACGCTCTATACACATGGCACATATCCACACAAGAAAGCTATTTATGCATCACACATGTAAATTGTGTCCCATATAAAATCCCATAGTTGCATTAACACATGAAAGGAGAGAGTCCAGGTCAATATAATTAGAATGGAAGAAATTAAACTGCTGTCAAACTGCCATGTTCCAGTTCCGAGATCAGCACAATCCCTTAATTGTGCGATCAATAGTGCTATAGTCTATTTTTTTTATCACGTACAGAATCTTTAGAACTTTGTTCATTCATATTTTAAGTGGAGGTCTTCTGGCCGCTGCTTCCCTTGTTACCGCCTCTGAGTCATTAGACTGCCTTAATTAGTCATGTTTGAAGTCTCTCTCAAGTTTCGCACAATCCCTTGTGTGATCAACACTGCTCATTAGCATTTTTATAGATCTATTTATTTCAAATGTTTTGTTATTTTGCACATTATGGAATCAGCTTCTTTGTGCTTCTCCCTTGTTACGCCATGTATTCACCTAACCCATTTTGACCTGAGATCAGATTCTAAAAATGTCTTCTACATCCTGACAGTTTTCTGAAAAAGCTATGTTTCTATGTCAGTGGTTCTTCGATTTTTCAAAAATAGCAGACCTACAAGCTCGTAGCGCGCCACTCGGTGGCACGCTATGAGCTTGTAGATCTGCTATTTTTCAATAGCTAAAGCATAACATAATGCTAACACCAAAAGGGGTTCCCGCCCAAAATAGTCAGGCAGTGTAGTCATCATTTGATAGCATACTACTGTAGTAGCTCAAGAAATATTGTAATTAATGAGTGTCCCTTGAGACGGGTTAGCTGTAGAGACGTCACTGGTGTTCTATGTCCACAAATAAAATGAGTATAACAAAAGGTTCAAAGTTCAACTGGCACATCCATTTAGCTGTAGCAAAATGCCTGGAGGCTGCTTGCTCTTCAAAGCATGTAAAAACATATAATCCAAAATGCCTCCACTTGTGATTCATAATTGCCTGTCAAACTGGCATGGGTGGACACACTATTAAGTAATTAGTGATCATAAGATTTTTTGTACAAAGACTCACAGACATACAGTATCTGATCTGTGTTTTAATCACTTAATAAACCCTTTACACTTTGTACAACTTTGTTGTAGCAGATCTACAAGCACATTCACTCTTGAGCTTGTATAGAGGGTATGCGTGTGACATCATCATCAAACCCGGAAGTTATGCAGGAATGCCTAATGAGTGGCAAAAAACTACTTTCTGGCCTTGACAGCCCATACACCAAACAGAAAAGTCCTATCTGATTGCATTAAACAACATTAAACAATGTTAAACTCACTTTTCCTGTTGCTTTGCCACTCGATTTGCCACTCGATGTGCCATTCACTTTAAGCATGCGCATACTCTCTATACGGCAATTCTTGCCATACAGTAATGTTTGCCTACATATTATGTCATGCCAGGACGATAATTCATGTTATTTGCACATAGTGTATTCCAAAAATAAGCTTTAAATCATTTTGGAATAATTTGTCAAAATCCAGAAAAAGAGTTTATTTTTTTGCCATATGAACATAATTGTACTAAAATGGAATCACCAATAAGTCATGAAAACAGAGTGCAAAAGGCAAATGAAACGTGACATTTTCACATGCAAATGTCAGGTCTTTCTTTCACACAGTATCTGCATGCACTTGACTAGGCCTACGCACTGCTCTATAGTATGATGGACTTCTGCCATGCAAACAAGAATTATCTTGAATCCCCGAACAAACTAAGAAGAAAAGCCTTCACTGAATGGGATTCAGAGGGAATGTCAGCGGGGCTCATTTGGGTGATGGAAGCACAGTGGAGTGGCCATTAAACTGCATAATAGCTCCTTTTATTTTCAACTCTGATAGATGTGGAGCCATCTACATTCACGGCCCTCTTTGTCATATAGGGAGCCGTTGTGGGTATCCTCTGTACACACACACACACACGCGCGCGCACGCACACGCACACGCACACGCACACGACACACCCAGACTTAATCAAACTCAAATTAAGCATTTCTCCCTTCTCACTCTCTTTAGATGGTAGTAATTAGCCAGCTCTAATGAGTCAGCTCCGTGGGCCTTGCTGTGAGCTCTGAACCACATGCACTCCTTCCCCATTTTCCACCAGCATGGGGTATGTTGTGGGTTGGTTCATGCATACAGTATCAGTCTCAACCAGTTTGTAGCATTTCAACAAAACAAAAACAAAAACAGAATGAATACTTGACTATTAATTGTCACAAATAATTGTGATCAACGACTTCATTGAGTGTTACTGTCGTTTAAGTTAACATTGGAGCATATTAATACAAATCTGTTTGGCTTTTAGATATGACGAATAACTTAAATGTACAGACTGACATATTTAAAAATTACTTTCAAATGTAAATGTTACAGGTAGATCTGTTGTGTTATGATTAACACATTGACTACATAACCCGCTATACACAACATACAACATACACAACAATATTCCATTGTCTTTCCCTGCTAAATACACTAAACCCGCTATTTGTTTTATATGTTTAATTCGCCGTTTTTTAATAACTTAGAAATAGCGGCTTTAGCACGGACCTGGTGACGAGGCCGACGCTTTATGATGACATAACCGGAAATCAACCAACTGCCGGCTTGCAAGGGCTTCTGGGAAACTGAGACCAATGCAAAGTGAGCGAGGGGGTATAGACGTTCTTAGCCCACTTTGCTCTTTGTCTGTGAGTCGGATCGCGGAAGTGGCTCAATAACAAATCATGGGACTATTATAGACTATAAAGCATGGAATTTAAAGAAATTCATGGAATAAATGGAAACAATTGTGACAATGATGATTATTATGCAAAAAGTACTTGCAATAATCTCAAATAACTCTAATGGGGCAATTGTGTAGTAATTGTGACAGGCCTACGTGATTGTCTCATTGACCTCAAATTGAGTTCCAGTGCTGTCAAATCAGAGGGCGTACTGTCTGTCTGTCTGTCTGTCTGTCTGTCTGTCTGTCTGTCTGTCTGTCTGTCTGTCTGTCTGTCTGTCTGTAATCTGCACATGAATCAATCTGCACATTAATCAACACGTCAGTTTTCACATCCAGAAGCACATTTTCACCTGTATAGTCCCGGAGCAGGCGTGTCGGTCACAAGCTGTGTGTCTGGTCGTGACAGTATGGCTGGAGGCCAGATAGGTGATGGATTGAATCCTCTCTCTATGCGTGTGTGTGTGTGTGTGTGTGTGTGTGTGTGTGTGTGTCTGTCAGCTCCAGTGACACAGGTAGATACAAGTATAATCAGTTTTCCTCATGTCCAGATGACTGACAGTTTGGTCTGCTGTCTGCCAGACCAGTAGTGAGACAATACTTCAGGCCGTGAGTCCTACACCTATACCCAGGACACCCACAAAAAACACGCACGTGCACACACACACACACACACACGCACGCACGCACGCACGTGCACACACACACACACACACACACACACACACACACACACACACACACACACACACACACACACTGACGGCGTGTCGCGGGGTCGACTCCCGATCCCGACAACCTTTGCCGCGTGTCAGCCCCATCTCTTTCCCCATTTCCTGTAACCATACTGTACACTATCCAATAAAGGCAGAAAAAGCCCAAATATATATATAAAAACATACAAAAGAGTGTCGCAGTCCCACCCCCTTTCATGACGACGCCAGGCCCAGGAATAGAAATGAATCCCAATGCATTTTTCCCATAGACATTTCAAAAGGTATTTATTTAAAGACCTTTTAAGCGTCGTACGAAGCCAACTTGAGTCGTGACAAATCATGACAACAAACACAATATTTTGGACCAAACAAATAATTACAAAGAAGAAAAAAAAAAAAAAGTGTTGTAACCTGCCGTTTTTTTCTACTTTCTAATTCTTTGTTTGGCCCAAAACATTGTGTTTATTGTCATGATTTGTCACAACAAGTTTTTCATGCCTCAACCTCTACCTGAAGGTATTTTTGACGAACACAATCTCATTACACACCTGTGTGAAGTGAGGGGAACTCTTTTTATCCTAAATACGTACATTGCTCAGCCAATCAAATCATCGCTAAAGGGTGCTCAGCCAGTCAAATAATCGCTAAAGGGTGCTCAGCCAATCAAATCATCGCTAGGGGGTGCTCAGCCAATAAAATCATCGCTAAAGGGTGCTCAGTAGGGGTGGGTCCCGAACCTCGGGACCAAGTATGTACCGAACCGAACGTGCTTGGGTACCGGGTACCCATTACAATAATTCAATTTCGGTTCTCTCTATCGGTTCCCACATGCGGTCACATGCTATTTATTTATTTTCTACCCTTTTAATAGAAGCGCAGGGAACAGAGCTGATCTACAAGCCTACACCGCGTTGCATCAGCGACACGTTGTGGGCTTGTGGCTTTCAGAGGCGGAGCTATTTCTCTTTCTGCTAGTTGTCGAGGAGTGTAGGCTAGAGACAGAGAAACGCGCGGTGCAAAGAAGAATTGAAGCAACATAAGTATTAAAGTTTCATAAAGGAAATTTTCAAGTGAAGTTTATGGGAGGAAACTTTTAAGAGAGGGGACAGGAATATTGCGCCCTGCTAGCCTGGCTAATAAGCCAGACTAATATCACACAACACTGGCAGGCAATCTTTTTTTGCCAACGGCTGATTCGGTCTGGTTTATTAACCAGGCTAGCGCCCTGCTGCCTGAGTTGCTCAGTCAATCAAATCATCGCTAGGGGGTGCTCAGCCAATCAAATCATCGTTAAAGGGTGCTCAGCCATTCAAATAATCGCTAAAGGGTGCTCAGTCAATCAAATCATCGCTAGGGGGTGCTCAGCCAATCAAATCATCGCTATGGGGTACAAACAAACACAAAGCTGGGCATAGCTTAAGAGGTCCAAGTAATCTCTCGAGTATTGCGCATGTCTGACATTCTCTACCAGCCACATATATACAACGGGTGTCTCCCGTCGCACAATCTTTATGTGATGCTCAAATGGCACATCTCTCACCCAATCACGCCGGCCAATCATAATTTGCGTCATCACTTTCGGCCATAGCCACTTGCCCAAATGTGCTGACTTCATCACATTTGTGATGACGGCTATGGCCATTTTAGCCCAAGGAGTGGTTTGTGACCTGTGACCTGTCAAATGCTACTTAAAGCATAATGACATTTTGAAAATGTTGCCTTATATAGGTTGTTAATGGTACCCCAGCTTATTATGCTAATTATTAAAATTGCCCAACATATGCAAGTTAGCATCCGGCAGTTTCTACATGCTGGGGACTCATACTCAACATTTCTAACAAAGCTTTAGGGTACTCAAAATGTCCGGGTTCACAATGGGGCTCTATGGGCTGGCAAGTAGACTATACTAATGATAAAATGAAACAGACAAGGCAGGTCTCTCCCCTTTGTTGTACAATTAACATGCAGCCCTCCAGAACCGTAGTAACCATAGGATTAAATTAATTGTCTAGTCTGCCAGAACCGTAGCCTACGTTTTCCAGCGTTTATATTCTTTAATCAATGTTTTTATCCGATCGAATCGTTAGCTGCCGCTCGTTAGCATAACAGTCAAAGTGGGACAGTACATCTTGATGATGTCATCAAGATGTACTTCACCATGTTAATGATATTTTTTCAGACCTCCAGTTCTACTTTTCAAATAGGTTAGGCTTCAGCCAATGTTTTCAGTTTTGTTAAACCAATGTTTGAAACTATGCTATTTCGTTTTGTTTTGAAACTTGTGTTACTTTTCAAATAGGAAAAATATAAGTCTCCTGCTTCGATTTTTTCAATTTGTCCAATGTTTCCAGTTTTGTTTGTATTAGAAAGATAAAGCCTTGGAAATATAATTTCCAAATCCAGACTGGTGCAGAATCTAAGGCACATCATACACCAAGGGCAGATGATGTAATATTAGGTTAGAGGTGAACAAACTGACATGATAAGAATGTGGTGCAACTAGGCTTTTTAAGTTGGTCTCATATTTCACAATTTCTCAAGATGAATATATTCTTGAACTATTATCAGATGTCAATGTATGACACCTCATTTGAAAGCTTATAGCAAACTGAAAAACGAAGGTGCCCTACTTTCATCACCTTCTATCAGATCATGTCATCCCACAACAAATCACAGCACATTAAACAGACCACCAAGAGCAGATGTACTGTAGGCCCTAATATTATGTAGGAGTAAACAAATGCAGTTAAATGGATCCCTGGCTAATAAGACAAATATGCCTTAATACATTATACTTCTCTCTATAACTAAAGGAGTAGTTCACCTCATATATCATACTATCATATCAATGTCTGTCTGTCTGTCTGTCTGTCTGTCTGTCTGTCTGTCTGTCTGTCTGTCTGTCTGAATGAAACACTGTCGTAGCTCCTCACTGCCTGTACCAATCGCTTCGACTTTTCACACAGGCATTGACCATAATATTACGGAGGTCTTAACGAAGTCCTTTTATTCACTTTAACAAATTATTGATTAATAATTAATTTATTAGTGCATTAAAATTACCCATCCCTTACATGGGAAAATGCGAAAACTCACATCAAGTATTTTCCTCTCAGAAACCGTCGGAGCTACAGTTACAACACTTGGAGGGGAGATTCATAATAATAATTAATAATAATTAATGTAATAAATAATTACATCAGTCGGCCTCAAATCACTTTCCCTGGATTCCTTGGTCATGACGCATCTCTCCATATAGGCCACGCCCATTTGCGTCAGGATAGATTTTCCTCCATTTTGACTTTTCTTCAAAACACACTTTTTGCTCTTCCACCTACAGCTTTTGCGCAAATCTCACAAAAAACGGTACACATGATCTCTGGACCTATCCGATTAAAACACCACAGGCAGAATTTTCATAGTCCGTATCGTTTGGCTGTAATCGGTGTCCAAAGTTAGTGGGAGGTGCCTGTTTTACAAAAAGCAGCAGAATCTCGGTCGGTGACTGACCACTGACCACTGTGACCAGCCACCCGGTTATCCAATTATTGGCTTAGGAATGTGACAAAAACAAAAAAAGAATCCATGCAATAGCAACTTTAGAATGCCAATCTGTTCTAAAACATTTAGATTTTATTTAACTATACATACTATACTATATAATATATTATACATAGCACTTTATAGTACACATGTATAATATATTATATAGTATAGTATGTATAGTTAACATAGATACTCCACTGTTACGTTCTTAGTTTACGCATGATTCATGATAACTACTTTTTATATATGTGATGTATGCCATGCTTTTGTTATTGCTTGATGTAAATCGCTCTGGATTAAGAGCGTCTGCTAAATGCCTAAATTGTAAATTGTAATAGTTTTTCGACCATAGAGTGTTCTTTTAGATAGAGGGGTCTTTTCACAGATGTCATTCAACAACTGTTCCAAATACTGTGAAGTATAACAAGCCTGTACATCTTAGAGATAGTTCACCCCCAAAATGACTTTTTTCTATCGATTACTCACCCCATACATGGAGACTCTTTTCACAAAGTATTTGTGTCTCCATATAGGGAACAAAGGAGGCTCTTTGTGTATCCATGGGGAACCACTGGTGGTCATCAAATTATTGGCTAATGAATGTGACAAAAACAAAAACAAATCCATTAATTCAAGTCTCCAGTAATCAATAGGAAAAACAAAAACAAAAAAGTAGTTTAGGGTGAAATATCCCTTTAACTTAACCAGGACAAAAGCATTACTGTACTGTCACTTAGTTTATAGCACATATCCTTCTATAGAATAGCTGATAGCACCTTGGGGTATAAAGGGGCGATGAAGACGACACTCCAGGAGGCTTGAGCCCAGGGGGGCCATTTGGCTCCTGCGAGGCCATGAAGAGAGGACTGGTCTAGCACACCGATCATAACACCGTTATGTTATGATCATGATCTTTCAATAAAACGTCAATCCATCATCTTTGTGGAAGATTATCATTTATTTTTTCCATTATACCATGAACGCAAGACTTCATGGGGTGTGTAATTGTTAGTAATTTTGTGGGTGAACTACTCCTTTAAAAGCTATTGATCTGGGTCCCCAAGGGCTCCATACTAGGTCTGCTCCCGTTTACCAATACATTAAAACTCCTGGCTGACAAAGCAGATCTATAAGCTCACAGTGTACAGTTGGGTGCCACCGATATTGTCCCTTATCATTTGACCCATTTAGGCCTGACCTCAAAATTAAAAAAAATCCTTCTAAATCCTCCAGTTTTCTGAAATAAATATTTTCACGATTTTTCAAAAATAGCAAACCTACAAGCTCGTAGCGCGCCACTCGGTGGCACGCTATGAGCTTGTAGACCTGCTATTTTTCAATAGCTAAATTATAACAATGTTTAAAACACCAAAAGGGGTTCCCGCCCAAAATGGGTTAACTGTCCTTTTGCGCAGATCACGCAAACCTCAGCAAAAAGAAAAGGACAATATCGATGGCCTCCAACTGTACAAGCTCACAGTGTGTCTCACAATGTGACACATTCTGTGCTTGGCGTTTTCTCCACGGTGATCCCTCAGTCCTCTGAAATGGCATTGTAATAAGGTTCACCCTGTGCCACTCGGGAAAAACCAATACAGGCTGAGTTAAACGTATGCCATTAGTTTGTCTTTATCTTTAACAACTCAATTTAACAGATTAAAGTAGCTATAAGCAATAACATGTCAACATTTTAATGACCTTTTTTATTTTTTTGGTATTCAGACAGCCAGCAATGGGTAAAAACGCACCCAAAAACATTAATCTCTGTGACACATCTAGGGGCCGCAATCTGTATTCAAAGATGTTCTAGAAGCTTTGTCATTGGTCGAACAAAGAAAAACGGTCGAAATTACTAACCAATAAGGAAGTAGACAGGTAAATCGACCAATGACAAAGCTTCTAGTAAAAATTTGAATGCAGATGTGTCACAGAGACTAAATGTTTTTGGGAGCGTTTTACCCATTGCTGGCTGTCTGAAGACCAAAACAAAAAAGAAAGTTAATTAAAATGTTGACATATTATTGCTTATAGCAGCTTTAATGATCAGTCTTGTCTCTTTTCGCACTTGTTTAGTGAAAAGTATGTTGTTGACTTTTGAGAGTTTGCATATAGCAACTGATTAAGATGGTTTAACAGAATCAATCGTACCATTGTATAGGATTGTAACGCTGATTTGTAATGCTGTTTTATTAGTTGTCTCAACTTGTCTGTATTGTAGAAGTTAACACTCCCTCCTAGGTGGCACTTGAGGAATGGCTATGGGGTCACTGACATGGTTAGGGTTGAATGCACTCAGTAAGAGATATGGCAATCCGCCCATTCCATTTAAAGAAATCATGTGTGAAAGTGGAAATTTGGCCTAAGCTCAGCAAGTTTCATGGCAGTGCAATTTGTAGTCTTTGACAAATTTTGTTCGGAACCAAAGTGTGTAACGTCCCAGCTATGGGACATTATCTGCTAGGTACGAACAAGGAAATAAGGCTGGCATAGCTTAACTACACTTCTGCTGCCACCTAGTGGCAATAAAAGAGTTAATAGGAACATCACATTTAATCAATGCTTTTATAGATCAAAATCTTTATTTGATGTTTTGAACTGAAGCTTGGTTAGACCTCTATTTGTTTTGCATTTGAATATTGCTTATATTGAATATTGCTTTCTAACACAATGTAATTGGATGTAATTATGTTCTAGGTTGAAAATATCAGGATACAGTAGGTTGTCATTATGAATGTTGTTGATGTTTGGTATCCTTTATTTCAGCAAAACCTCACCTATATGACACAATTATTTATTTCAGTTTGACTTACTGTATCAATGCATTTTACCCAGAAACACACAAAATACACTAAATGGGATTTGAAAAAGTCTGTGTTTTTACCTACTAAAAGCACAAACATGCTAAACCACTTATTTTGAAGTGCACATGTACATATCATGGTCAAGTTGAAATAAAGTCAAGCTAATGACACATTTCTCCCAAAAATGCAGGTGACCAATAGGTGTTTTTGTTCCAAAAAAACAATAAAATAAAAAACAATATAATATAATATAATTTAAAAGACTACCATCCAACATGCATGCTCATGCTGTAACCATATCCTTCTTTGTCTAGACTCCTCTGGGCGGAGGACGTTGAATCAAGGTTCACGTGCAGACTTGCGGCGTAGGATTTGTTACCCGTGTCACAGGTCTCCTCTCCAACCACTTCTACCATGCAATGTGCTACTACTACCATCTGACAAATGTGACGCATGCAACTTATCCATGACTTTATCCTTCCTTAGTGGATGTGTGGATGGTGGCGAAAATACAATTAGGCAAACACTTTCTCTCCATGACCAAGTCGATGAGGCACTTGAACCCAATTGACATCCTCATTGCTGAAGTGTGTGATGAAAACATACAGCAATGAAATGAAATTACCGCAGTAAACATCTTAGTCAAGAATGTATTACACTGGGTGAAAAAAGACCAGATAATTAAAGATAAGAGGCAAACCATTTTTTTACCCATGTCAGCAACCTTAAATCTGACCCTTTTCATTAACTGCTGACAAAATCTGAATCTCCTTTGAGTCTCACTCCATTACATTTTTAACAGTCTCAGCAAGCTGTCTTGAGTCTTTACAGTACAGTAGGACAGACAGAAGGGAGGGATGTTTTACAATCATCGCCATTAGTAAAACAGATGAACAAGCACAATGTTCTCTGTTTAGAGAAGATACACAATGAAGCTGAAGCAGCTCTGTCGACTTCGTCAACTGATTTACATGCAATAATCCACCCTGAAACAACCAGGAATCTGCTGGAGAAGATACAAGGATGATCAAAGACCATGGACACGTCTGGCTAAACTGAACTGTAACTCACAGTGTAGACAAATTACATGGCAGTGAGAAAAGCTGAGAGAACTACAGAGAGAGAGAGAGAGAGAGAGAGAGAGAGAGAGAGAGAGAGAGAGAGAGAGAGAGAGAGAGAGAGAGTAAAGGCAAATTCAGTCTGCGCATCAACACAGTATAGAGAGTATGCGTTTGACATCATCATCAAACCAGGAAGTTATGCAGGAACGCCTACTGAGTGGCAAAAAACTACTTTCTGGCCTTGACAGCCCATACATCCACACAGAAAAGTCATCTGATTGCATTAAACAACATTAAACCATGTTAAACTCACTTTGCCTGTTGCTTTGCCACTCGATTTGCCACTCGATGTGCCATTCACTTTAAGCATGCGCATACCCTCTATTGACACACGTGAAGTGACGCCCAACTGGAAGAACCAATTGAGTATATGTGACACCTGGGATTCGTACCCGGGTCTCCCGCGTGGAAAGCCAACATCTTAAGCACTAGACTAAAGGGATATCCCTATATTCCGGGGAAGATATTAGACTTTTAGGTCATCAGGCTGAGGTTGTGACTGAGGCACTCTGCTACACTCGCTTCCCTTTTGACGTCCTCCCACAGGGAAACCCAATGCGGGTCACGGACATTAGTACCCGTGGGTCTCCCACATGGAAAGCCAACATCATTAGTACCCGTGGGTCTCCCACATGGAAAGCCAACATCATTAGTACCCGTGGGTCTCCCACATGGAAAGCCAACATCATTAGTACCCGTGGGTCTCCCACATGGAAAGCCAACATCATTAGTACCCGTGGGTCTCCCACATGGAAAGCCAACATCATTAGTACCCGTGGGTCTCCCACATGGAAAGCCAACATCTTAACCACTACACTAAAGAAGACACTAAGGATATCCTATATTTTGGGAGATATATTCTTCTTCTAGGTCATCAGGCTGAGGCAGTGATCGTTCACCGGAATGCCAGGCGGGATGTCTATGTGCTCTGGCGCGTGTCTTAACGTCGGCAATGTGGGGTAGGTACATTTAACAATAATGCAGGCGGCTGTTTTGACACGCCATTAGCAGCCAGGGTGAGGGCCTTGAGTGTGTGTGTGAGTGAGTGAGTGACTCAGAGGTTGTGTTTTGATTCGAGCAGAGCCCCCAGATTAATCAGGCTGATTCAAGCTGCCTCACACATCATGTGTTGTGTTTATAGCCAACAGCCAACAGCAGAGAAACAAACACTGCTCACACTCCTCCCACAGGCACAGCAATCAATAACTAGATTGCCCTCGACTCAACAAGCTGCTCTCTTCTCTCAGCATAACTGTGGCTATTTGGCAGTGGTGGAAAGAAGTACTCACATGACATTATTTACTCATGTAAAAGTATCAATATTGCAATGTAGAAAATACTAAAATTGACTTGAGTAAAACTACAAAAGTATTGTTATCAAAATATACTAAAAGTATTGTTATAAAAACATACAAAAAGCAGAATGTACTCATTCTGCAGAGTGCTGAATCTTTTGAAAATAGCAGATAAAGCAGATCAAGATCACGAGTGTGCAGTGAGTTAAACATTACCAGGTGCCCCTCACTTCACATGAGTGTGATCTTTGAGCGGTGTCTCCGCTCCATTACACAGTTATGTGTCCCTATGTATACGTGTCTTTCCGTGCAAGCACGGACAGCTGCAACACCTCAGCAATACCACTGGATGGCACTGTTGCGCAGCGTCTCACGCACGCACGCGCACACACACACACACACACACACACACACACACACACACACACACACACACACACACACACACACACACACACACACACACACACACACACACACACACACACACACACACACACACACACACACACACATTTTAACAATTCATCTATGTCCACACAAAGGAAATTGCATACAAGGACATACATATTTCAGGTGCAGCAAAGTTACATCCAAATCAAGTCAAGTCAAGTCAAGTCAACGCACGGGCGCGCGCACACACACACACACACACACACACACACACACACACACACACACACACACACACACACACACACACACACACACACAGGCCAGGGAGGAGGGCTTGTACAATACAGTACAGCAGCGGTTCCCAAAGTGGGGTCCGCGGACCCCTAGGGGTACGCGACGCATTTAACATTACAATTATGTTTATCTACGTGGTCATTTCTGCCAAGTTGCGCAATAAACGTATTTTTTGTGTTGTGCATTGTGTTTCTCCCATGTTTGCTTTGGGCCAATAGCTGACATGATTACTAAAACTACAACATCAGTCAACCTGTCGTGACCCCAAACAGTAACAGCAGGACGCATGCTGCAGAAACAACAACAAGACTCAGGACACTTGAAAGGTTTCTGCGGCCGCTTCAGATGAGGGGGTACCTGGTACCAAAAGGGGTACCTGGTCCAAAAAAGTTTGGGAACCCCTGCAGTACAGTACCAGAAGTACAGCACCTAGCTGAAGATTTTTTTCAGGTGAAACCTGACACACATCTACTTGTGATCATTTCTTGTTCATAAACGAATGCCCTACGGTCTACTACTTGATCATACTATACAGGGCCACACAAAGTGTGTCTGAAAAGTAAAAGTTTTAGACATGAGGTTTCCACCGAGGAGACGATATTATAGCAACATAATAATAATACTAATACTAATACTAATTAATACTAATAATACTAATAATAATAATAATAATTATTATTATTATTATTATTATTATTATTATTATTATTATTAGGTGTGAAATCAAGCAATTTGGATGTAACTCCTTCAAGTCTGATCGAGTCTCAATAGCACCTCTTATCCTGAAGCCCGCTATTCTGCCTCAGCGGGGACAGCTGGCAGCTATTTAAATACATCACTTAAAACCACCCTAGCGTCCTTATTCCGAGGAAATTAATTAATATAATTTCCTGGACAAAAAATAAAACAATCCATCCAAATATGCCTTGTGATCAAATGTGACTCTACAGAAACAGTCATGGCGGCAAGACTAACTGTTCAGGAGAGGAGAAAAACAGATTTTTTTTCTTTTTTTTTATCCATAATGAGTTAATAGCACAGGCAGACTGTTCACATACTAGAGCATGTCTGAAATATATGTCAGAGCTGAAATGTACATGTAAATATGAAATACATGCTTAAACATGTAGCTAGGTGTAATGTTAGAGTCCACAGAAGTGAACCTTTCAAGCCTGTCTTCTCAACTCGCTGTTTTCTGCAAGACATTACTATATAAGCCATATCTCCAAAACTGGTGGGTCAAATTGAACAACCAATATGTCAATTTGAAGCTATGATTCCCTGCTGAATGAAAAATTCAATGACTTATCCTCAGTCAGAAACCATCACAAATGGGAATATCTGCACTGCAGGATTCTTGCAGCTGCTATGCTCTTGCCTGAGGCAGTCAGACACTATCAATTATTTCAAACAAACAAAAAATGAATAAGCCATGTGTGTCAATATGAGCATTAGCCTTTTCATGTTCCCACAGGGCACGCACACAGGCACGCACGCACGCACGCAGACAGGCACGCACGCACGCACGCACGCACGCACGCACACTTCATTTGGAGTATTGGTGTGAAACCTCCCTTTCCCCTCCTTCACTCATGGACTCCAATATCAATCGTTGTTAGCACTCCCATGGCTCTACAATTTCCAAATAAATATAGCATTAGTTGTTTCAGAGTGGGGATTAATTAAACCCTTCTACTGGCTGCCTCTGCCTCGGTCACTCCCACCATATTGACACTGGAATAAAAATCGATTTGTATAGCAGCTGGCTGGACCTCGATTGGCAGCACTGACTGAGGGTGGAAGAGACAGGCCAAGTCTTTGCCTCTCTGTCTTGTCTTTATCATCCAATTTTGATGCAGGCATAGATGAGAAGAAAGCAAGAACAACAGGGATAGCTTAGAGAATGGTGGCGAGTAAACCATAAACACTCAATCCGATCAAAGAGAATAGGGAGCAAAGTCTGACTCATCGCTCACATGCCACTGCAGTCACTGGAGAAACTAAAGGATTGCTGTTTTTTGTTTTTAATTAGATGGATTTTAAAGTGGCTTGGATGTATTGCTCTTGTATAGACAATATAGTGAATTGCAGTATTAGCCCTGTTATAGCTCTAGCTTATAGTAATGAAGAACTCAAAGTCTAACAGCAGGGCAGATCAAACTAGAAAAAGTGCCCTTCTGGGCACAGGTCTCCACCAGGAGGATAGGACTGTGTGAGATGTTTGGCAAAATGTTTAGGAGTAATATAAACATGTTTGTTAGTTTTTTGCAACAATTTTCTTCATTTTGTTGAGGAAATGCAGAGTGCCTGGTGGCACTATAATAGGCCAATGTGAAAAGGGTGCCATTTCTTCATACGCCTTTAATGGCAATTGGATGATTTGAGGCATTTTGTTCCAAAAATGTGTTTTGCAAAAATCAACCTGTTGGTGGCGCTATAACAGGCCAATGTGAAAAGGGTGTGAAAGATTTCACGTAAATTGCATGCTGTGTTCATGATTTGAGGCTTTTGTTCAAAACGGGGCAATCTTGCAAACTGTGAAAGCCAATTAGGATGGAATATGAAATATCGGACAGATCCGACTTGAGCACATGACCATAGAGATACTGTGTAACGATTTGTGAGATTTTTGATTTTTTCAAAATCTGGAGGAGTAATATCAAAAAATGTGTTTTACAAAAGTCGGCCTCCTGGTGGCGCTATAAAAGGCAGATGCGGAAAATGCAGGTCAAAGATTTGTCCTTGGCCTCTAGGGAGTGTGCATGCAACGTTTCACGCAGATCGGTGCAGTTTTAGGTAAAAAATGTGAAAAGCTGCCTCATGGTGGCGCTATAACAGGCCGTTCTGGAAAATGTGGGGCAGAGGTTCATCGTTGGCATCCAGGGAGTGTGTGTGCAAAGTTTGGCATCGACCGGGTTAACGGTGCCGGAGATTAGCTGGTAACAGACGGACGGAAGGACGGACGGAAGGACGGACGGACACACACACGGACGGAGTGCAAAACATACTCTCTCCCTCTCTCCCCATGTCTTGGGCCTGGTGGAGACAATAATTCCGATAATACTTCAAATGACAGACAAGAAGTGCAGACACTCATACAGTAAGTCACAACACCAACTTTGTTGATGGCTTTGGGCAGTATTGCTTTGTTTTCAAAATGTAGGTTTAGCAGTGATATAGCTCTCCAACTCTAAAAGCAGTGTTAGCTCTAACTATCAGAAGTGGCAGACAATCAATAGCCAAGTGTGCTCTCTGAGAACAAAGTGTGCTGTAGCCTATATTTTACGATTATTTTACCGGGAATCAGAGGATATATGTGCAAATGACATGTCAGGGTCAAGTAAAAGATGTAAAAACCTGACAAATGCACATTATAGGGCACAGACTTTTCCCCCCTCACTAAATCTGATCTTTAAATACACTTCTAACTGTGCTGTAAAAGCTTCAAGGAAGAACACAGGTAATCCCAAGACAGCATTTCATCACTGTGAGGTCTTTACTACTACAGGTTGGGGACAGGGAAAAACTGTAAATAATGCGTAGCTAGTTCAGGCAGATATACTCAAATGTCTCAGCGTGAGTACAGTAAAGGTACAAATAACTACTTTTTCTTCTTTTTTTACATATCTCAATAATTAAGTAGTTAATTCACAAGTAAATTGTTTCTGTGTACATATCACACAGATATACAATATTGTGTGGCTGTGTACAAATACCACACAGATATACATGTGTTGCTGTGTATAGTTATCACACATGTATACACATATTCAATAGATAACTCAAACCCGATATGGTACAGTATGTGGTAATGTGTAGGCCTACTAAATGCCATTACTTTACCATATTATCTGAACACCCTGGAGTGAATTGTCCCTCTTATCATTTGCCACAAAAAAACAAGGAATGTTCATTCATGTAGCCTACAGTAGCTAAATTGCTGAAAATAATAAGATAGTGCCACCCCCAGCCTAAAACAAAATTATTTCCCCTCACAACTTACAGTAGCAACTGTGTCCGTAGCCTCTAGGCTACATGAATTATACACACATAGCTGCACTACACAGTAACATCCTTAATCTTAATTTAGCCATTTGTAAGGAGTGTACAAATGTAAATGGAGTTAAATTAACACAGTGTAAGATTCATCATGGTATTTAATTCCTGTGTCCTCCACAGTGTTGGAAAGACAATTGTGTTGCCTTTAAGGCAAATGTTCTATTTTTCCTGTATATAGTAATTTGATGGTACATTTGTATTTCTGTTTAACTTAGAAGGGCTTTGAGTACTTTATTCTGAAGGTGGTTACCAGTGATTTTATTTTGAATACTCTTTGTATTTAACTAGAATTTCGCGGGCCTTCGGCCCGCTCATCCCAGAGTTGCGTTGCCCCGCGTTGCGATACAGAAGTCCACAGATACAGAAGTGCACAGTGACACGCGTTGTATGCAGCTGTTTTGTGTTGCAGCGCGCGTGTAGTGTTGTTGTTGTTATCCATATATGCGCCTCGGTTCGTCCCGTTTGTTCCACGCCAGGTGTCGACGCAGTCGTTGGCGCAAATTTCTTATTATTTTAACTGTGTATGTAATCGCGGCTAGTAGCACACATTTTTTTTTAGGAGCACGATGAAAAGTTATCAAATAATGTGTTTGAGGGCCCTCCTATATACAGCTTTAGTCCCCACACGTCTCAAGATTTGCCATTGACAAAGAACAGAGAAATTAGGTCGAAATGCCGCTAAATATGACGTAAATTAAAATGTATTATATATATATTTTTTTTTAATTGAATGTAAATACTTTACTTATAAAAAAAACCTGGCAACCCGCACCCCGCGGTCATTTTCCGCTAACCGGAGCGGTGCTCCCTAGCCTGCTGGAGGGGTTGACATCATCCCATGCACCCTCGAGAGGAAAAAGAAGGAAAATAAATGCAGCCTTGAGCCTACCTACCAATGTGGTGTTGTGGAGCTTGATCACCTCCTCCTCCTCCTTTTCTCCCCAAATTGCCAATCCCAATAAATGCAAAAGTTGCCTAGTGTGAATACTTCCACAGCCTAATTAGTAAAGGATAAACTATCAGTCTTCTCCGAAATCGGTCAATGTTTGTCAACTCAGCACGTGTTGACAACGCATAGTAAACAGAAGCCGTGTGTGTGTCACACCAAAAGTGGTGACCTATAGAATCCTGTACATAGAAGCATCACGCAATCGTCTCCCTCCCTGTGTGGGTCACGTGGTGGGCTGTGAGCAAATGGGAGAGGGAATGTAGTGTTGCCAGGTCCGCGTATTGTAAGCGAGTGGTAGTGTGTGTAAGTAGCGTGTTGAATGGCATTTTTTCTGTGCTTGTTTTCATAGACGTGGCAACAAATTAGGCGGGGGTGTCGGTGCTTGTGGCGTGTTTGTGTTTATTATTGATATTGATATTGTTTGCGAGTGTGGACGGGAGCCGGCTTTAGTGGCAGTGCGATGACAATTTTTACGCGGTTGGTGTTGAGTGTGGCCGTGCGGCGCGACATGAGGAGATAGGGAACGAACGACGCGGAGGGTAAGTGTGTGACGTGTTAGTGTGTTGTTGCAGTGTGTGTTGCAGCGTGTTGCAGCGTGTCAGTGACGTAGTAGCTGGTGACTTTCTTTTCGTGGTTTGGGCTTGGGCACACCTTTTCAAATGTATAATAGATGAGAGTCACTTCCTGTCAGCACCATTTTCATGCAGCAGTGCACAGAGATCACAGGCTGTTCAGAGCTGTGAGCCTAGAATCCCATCTAACCCACTTGGAAGCATTTTAGAGGCAATGCCGTAAGTTGTTGTGTTGATTTCAGTTATGTTAACTTTCTGTACAACTTTGACTTTTTGTACATGTTTATTTGTAAGAGGAAAGTTATTTCTTTAACAATGTGTGCTGCTGTTTGCAGAGCATAGTAGCCTAGAGTGCACAGGTGTAGGGCATCCTGCTAATTGCCTTGATGTGTGTGTGTAGGTCATTTAGCTACTCACCTGTTTTCTTTTTACTAAATAATGTCAATTAAGAACAAACCCTGAATGTTTGTATTGTTATTATGTTTGCAGTTTTCACCGTCATGTCATAAGGAAGAGCAACAGTAAATGGTCAAATCTTACTTCGTCTCTGTCTTCATTGGCTGCGGTTTAACTCGGTGTTTAGTGACAGTTCTCTACACTGCATGAGAACACTACAACAATGAAGTAACGTATTAAATTAATACCTTTTTCCAGTAACTAGTACCGGTAATATAACTTATTACTTTCTCATTTTGAGTAAGAATACTACATTAACTTTTTTCCAAAAGTAACTAGTTATTATTTTCACAGGCCTTTGTGGTAGCTGAAGTGTTTATTTATAATGGTAGACTATAAGGGTAGATCTAGACTCTAGAGCGTATACGGAAACGATGTGCACTTGTCTGTAGGTATCGGATGTGGAAGGGTGGGCCAGAACAAACTGGGTACTGGGTACTGTGACACTTTTGGGTACAAAAGATGCAATTAGTTCGAAAAAAGGAGCAAGTAACCAGTTACCTTTGGCAGGGAGTAATTTGTAAAGTATAATATATACAGTAACTACACTGTAGCAACAGTTTTTGAGTAACTTTTCCAACACTGGTCCTCCATGCCATTTCAAGCAGTCACAAATTCAGTAACCAAACTGTGAGGATTGATAATCTCCTGGCAGTTTCTCAGTATATTTTACTTTTATCCTTACATCTACTGAAACTTGGATTCAAGCTATACAAGCAATACAGAGATTTAGTCGAGCAGAAAGTTCCAGTCAGTCCAAGTAGTTCTATGCGTTCGAATTGCTAGGGTTGTTCCCTACTCCCTACTCCCCATACGGGGACCCAGACTCAGTGGACTCAAATAGTGATTAATTCGGACAATACTCCCTGTATGGGGAGCACCGACTCTGACGTCAATATCGGTAGAGGGCGCTATAGGTCCGCGGGTTCATGTACTTTTTATTTGCATTGTAATCCCCATAGGGTTTTTTCAGATCGCCTCATAAAGAACTGTATGAAAAATAAACAAATCATCCCGGCCGTTTCACTCATTTGGATATGAAGACTACAAAAAACCAGTCAAAATGCTGCTGCTGAAATGATAACAGAAAATTCTTTTAAAATTACATAGGCCTATGATTATTATCAATAAATTAATATTATATCCATTATCCAGCAATATGAAAACAGTGCACCACCTTGACAATATTAAAATATCAGCAGCATGATTATGAACCCCCGCTAATCCTGGGGGGGGGGGGGGGGGGGATACGGAAAAATAGCCGATCTATAAGCAACGCGACGTCCGTGTTGTGAGCTTGTAGATCGGGTACTTTTGGTAAAGAATTACCAATAAATTACTGCCTACATAATGAAGTTTTAATGTATTTAGTGCAATTCAATGAAATAATGTTAGATAACATATATTTTTTAATGGCAGGAATTAATTAATATTAATAAAACATATGTTCGGAGACACAATTAATGTGTCTCACATGCATGTACAAAATATATATTGGACTTTAGCACATAGCTTTACAACCTCACCAACCTTAATCCAAAAACTATTAAAATATAAGGCCTTCTACAGCAAGCAACTCATTCCTCTCCTAACGTCATGCGCTGGGCCTGGGTGATACAATGAATCAGATTAGTAATAGTAATACTATTGCAAATGAATTGTTTTATTATAAATAAATAAAACAAAACAATTGCAAATAAATGCACAGATCATTTGTCTCGAGATCTGTAGCTTCGAGATCCGCCAGGGAAGAAAAGAGAGGGGAAACGAAAGTTTAAAAAGTACATTTGTGTTGATTTCTTTCGCTGGTTCAACTTCTGCCTCTTCTGAGTTGGAGCGCAATAAGCGCATGCATGCAGAAGCAGCGCACGTGCGCACAAACGCGTGCATGTGCGCTCAAGAGCGAGCTTGCGCAATGCATTATGGGGCAGATTTGCTTCGCTGTGTTTTTGTAGTGACCATCGGATGGTCCCTACAATTCCCGGTGCATTGTGGGATACTTCAGTCCACTACATTAGGGTGCAAAAATGCTCACTACATATTCGGACACTATAACAAAATGGCGGAACCCCAAAGTAGTGCACTATATGGGGCATAGGGAATGAATTTGAACGCAGCCCGTGTATACCACAAGTTCCAACCAGTTGAGAATGAGTGATAGTTGCTTGGATTGGAGGCCACAAGGTCGAGCAAAGAGCAAACAATTCACAGAGGCTTTTGAAGCTTTCAAACTTGGCAGTGGGTGTATCTAACTTCCCAGCTCACACTCTAATTAAACTGTGCCTGGCCTTACACTACCCCACTAACCTGCTTGTAGTAGACACCCAGCACACACTCGTCTCCAACCAACAGTAGTAGGCTAGAGTATAGACATATATTATAATTTATTTTAGCATATAAACCATTAGCATGACCCGACCAGCACACATACACATCAGAGACTAAACACAGCAACATGGTAATACTCAATTCTCCAGTATAGAGGGTATGCGCATGCATAAAGTGAATGGCAGATCGAGTGGCAAATCGAGTGGCAAAGTGAGAGACAAAGTTAATTTAATGTTGTTTAAAGTTATTTAATGCAATCAAATAGGACTTTTCTGTTTGGATGTATGGGCTGTCAAGGCCAGAAAGTAGTTTTTTGCCACTCAGTAGGCGTTCCAACATAACTTCCAGGTATGATAATGATGTCACACGCATACCCTCTTTTGACAGTATAGTATGGTGACTCAGAATCTCAAAGCCAACTTTGGGCCCTATTTAGATGCAGGGCGCAGAGCAAGGGGCACAATATCAGGGCAAAAGGGTTTGTACTGTCTTAGTTTTCTAAATTATTCACTGTGTGTTTTTGAGCAAAACATAAATTCACATATGCCCAACATTGAGATGCCAGGCCTAATATGGATATGAAGAATTGCATTTGCAAATTGATGCAACCTATCAAAGCACAGACAAAAATACTGAAACCACAGACTAAAAGCCCTGCAGTAGCCCATAGAGGCCATGCTTACACCAAACCGGGAAGATTAGGTGGCACTAGAGAAAGGGCCATATTGGTACTGACAAGCTCCTACAGTATGTGTGTAGTCCCCAGCAGTTTATTCCTTAAGCATTCAAATAAATCCTGAGGTGTACAGCAGTGGCCTCCAGGCTTGCATCCTCGTATTGCAATGTTACCTATACCAACAGGTCTCTCTCTCTCTCTCTCTCTCTCTCTCTCTCTCTCTCTCTCTCTCTCTCTCTCTCTCTCTCGTGAAATACTGTAATGGAGGAGAGCTGAGGGAAGTGAAATGCAGAGAAACAGTGAGAGGACATCTAATTACTGTGACGAGATCATGCAGGGTGCATCGTGTGAATCCTAAACACAGCCTGAGAGAGACAGACAGGAGAGAATGAAGAAAGGGATGCTGTGGGGGACGTTTGCTCAGTGAACAGCAAACGTTGTCAGCAAGGGAAGAGGTTGAGATGTTGTTTGAACAGTGGATGGAGGAAGCAAGATGGCAGGGAAAGAAGGAATTATGGAGGTGGAGAGCTGGGTACAGCATGGACAGGTCCTTTACTAGGGGGGGGGGTGCAGAGGAGAGAGGGGCAGCCTTAGAGTCTGTGGTGGTGGCCACGACAGGTGACACCTTTACCCCTCTACCCCTGTTCCACCCGAGCACTTTGAATGTGTTATCATCGGCGGCATCACATCACAGTGTTCCGCTGGACTTGAATGTCTTATCATCATCATCATCTAACACGTCACAGCTCTTGGGAATGTCTTTGGATCTTAGTTTGGACAGCGCTCACTCACAATCACTCACAGACATCAATCATGATATTGCGACACTATCACTGCTCTCTCTGTCTATTCTCTATTCACACTCACACTTCCTCTGACCCTGTGGAAATCTCTGCTTACACTGCCAATCCAATCAATACCCCCACGAAGCCAAGCAAGTGACCCCAACCAGGAGGCATAACGTGCTAACAAGAAACAGGTCTCTGTGTGTGTGTGTGTGTGTGTGTGTGTGTGTGTGTGTGTGTGTGTGTGTGTGTGTGTGTGTGTGTGTGTGTGTGTGTGTGTGTGTGTGTGTGTGTGTGTGTCCTAAGCATGTTGTGAAACTGCTCTGTTAATTGTAACTATACCACCGTTAATGTAATGGGTGCAGATTTAAGATGCATGCATTTGCAACATCTCCATATACCATATATGGGCATAGTGGGGCACAGATAGACAGACACAAACAGACATCTCATATACTGTATGGGCACAAAGGGGACACCGACAGATCAGCCCGAACTAGGGCATTCACTAAAAAAATCGATTTATCGATTTATCGATTTCATTAACACAAGTCGATTCACATTAGGAGAAGTCGAAAGTTAAAAAAAAAAAAAAGTTTTCCCCATATCATATTTTTTGCTATATGTGTCCGTGTGTACAGAATTCAAACTGTAGCATTGATTATTGTCACGGACAGAAGTCATTATTTCCCTTTGCATATGCACCAGACTCGACCGGAGCACACTCGCCTATTAGTTTGCATTGCATTCAGAACGCGCCCTTAATTAAAAACCAACTGCATCTGTGGCTCTCAGTGTCCCACTATTGACTGGCTGAATTTGAAGTTTGAACTGCGCTGTGTCAGATAAGTAACAGATAGAAGCGCGGAAACTTTATCCCCAAACGATATCCCCCTCACCTCCGTGCTGGAAATAAAACGTCTGGCTTTCCGAGGCTACATCCGTGCTGACGCAATGACTGTCCTGTTTCTGGTTTAGCTTTACGCGTGGGGCACATCATATGCACCTCTCCGTCTCCGGTCAGTGCGGGTTGTTGTTTATTTACATGGCTCAGAAAATAAGTAACAAACTAACATGAGAACGTTATCGAGTTGGAGGAGGAGGAGAAGGTTCACGTGGAAGGTAATGTAGATTGTATTCTGATGATGTGCCAAACTGCTGCTGGCTGCTGTGATGATAATATATAGACCTATGTCTTCTATATTGTGTTCTGAAGGTCGGGCTGACTGCCACTAGTGTTAATGTTATATTTTGTATTGTGTTCTCGGGCCGCTGCGCTGTGCTGCGCGCTGCTGCTAGCGCTGTGTGCCAATGATGCCCCCTCTCCTGTTGTGTTCTCTTTTCTGGTCTGTGTTGAGTGATCCAACTATTGCAACTTCAACGGGAGAGAGAGAGGGAGAGAGAGAGAGAGAGAGAGGGGGGTCGTGTTAGCAACAGGCTAAGCTCACAGCATATCGGTACGTTCGTTCTATAAAAGGGTAGATCCGCCACCGTTTGGGGGGCTGCTGAGCCCCCAAACGGTAGCGATCTACCCTTTAATAGAACAAACGTACGGGTACATTCGTTGCATGAAGCGTAGATCTGCGAGCTCACAGGCTGGGGCAGCCCTCACTTCCCCCTCCGAGTCAGCGGCCGCATGGTCTAAAGTGCCTGCCCAATTTGAGGCTTTTTTATTCCTTTTCTCTTCGGTTCGCGACCGGGCCGTGAGCCTCTCCGCGGCCCACGGGGGACGTGCGACGCACACACTGTTTAGTATTTACTATTATAGTTTTATGTTTTGATAATCAGTGCTTTGCCATATAGATGATACATACACTGTGCCATATTGGAGAGGCCACTGTGTGTGTGCGCAGTGCTTTGTTTGACATGCTCCGTATTTGAGCGCGCGCACCTCCACCCGCCCCTGTTAAGCCCCCCCGTCATACAAAACGATAAATCGACTCAACTTCGACTTTACTGTCTGACAAGTCGACTTGGAAAAATCTCAAGTCGTTAATGCCCTACCCCGAACCTCTAGTGAGAAAAAGACAACAGACTGTGCCCCTGTGCCAGTATAACCCCCGGCTTCGTTGTGCAATACACATATTTCTCAAAATGTCTACATCATCACTGCATTATTCACCACCAGTCAATATCTTTGATCACTTTAATGACTCCTGTCATAAAGATCACAAACAGCATCCGCCCCAAAGCTAAACAACACAGATCATTCAAGGTTCTGCTGGAGGAGCTGTCAGCTGAATATGATTGACCCGTTACTACACACTGAAATCTGATGGCTCAGCAGGTGAAGGGTTTTGCAGTGTCTGCGTTTTGTAGAACTTTTGCCTGGAAACAAAGAGCTCATGGAATCTAGAGCTTTAGAACACCGAACCTTGAACCTGAACTGAGTGAATACTAAGCCTTGGATTTCTAATGTAATTGGGAAACTGAACCAGCAACACAAAGGTAAGATAACTTAAGACTTTCTCTGACATCATGCATTTAAAACCAAGATTAACATTTTCTCTGATCGCTTAGAGAGAAAAAGAATTGCTACAGTCATGTGCAGTCAGTGCTGAAAGACAATTGCCTCTGTGTCGGGGGGGAGGGGAGGTTATGTGACTTCGATAAGCTGGAACCATGTGTGTCATTTACTTTAAAGTGGCATCACCTGTGTTGCTATGCAACTAAGTGCTGCATTCAACTTGGATGCTGAGGTAAAGAAGGACATTATCACACTGCAAATGGACATTTACCTTCGGAGCCTTCGTTAACCCGGAAAGGTATACAAACTTAAAGGTGTATGTATCCACAACAGCTATAACAACTTAATTAATTAAAAACAACAAACCTTCACCTAGAAGACTTGTGTTGTTGTGCCAAGTTATACCTCTGATTAGTGGTGTTGTTGTTGTTGTGAAGTTACAGATCTTGAGAGAGATTAATTGACATAGACCATCTCATTGCTTCAGAGGGGAAATATTGTTACTTTATGTTATTAGTATCCATCAGTATTCTGTTGAAATCCTGTTTAATATTCCATCATCACCAAGCACAATAACTATACCTATAAATAGTAAATTGTTCTAACGCAAGTGGATGGCTGAGTTCACACCATAATGATAGTGATAATGACCATGGCCTTGACATTTATAAAGCACCATGATGCAAGTGTCTGGCACTTTCTATGTGCCAGGGCCTTTAAATACTCACTTACTGTATCATTGTCATATTTATAATGCTGTAGACAGCCCTTTACTCCCATTTTATTTTATTTTAATTTATTTATTTCGGTTTTTTATACCATCTATGCTACTGTGTTGGTGCACAAACATTTCCCTTCTGCTGTGACAGCTACTGTTGAAGGAACTCTCAGTAGTCATGTATAGAAGGCTGTCTATTTGGAGTGGAAGTTATGATAATCATACCTATTTTGGGAGTCACAGTTGGTTTTAAAATAGGCTACAATTCAGAGGTTAAATAGATTCAGAATTTCAGAAACAAAAATCACACCTGTGTGAAGTGAGGGGCGTCATCATACATCATCTCATTCCGGCCAATCACAATTTGCGTCCTCACCTTCGTCGTTTGTGTTTGTTTACACAAACACTCAAACCTAACCATTCATTGTCAATGGCATTTAATGTTTGTGTTTGCACAAACACTTGTGTGAAGTGAGGGGCACTCTTATCTTTGCTCAGACACATCTGACGTAAATTCTCCATTCACTGTCAATGGGAATTTAATGTTTGTAAGACAAAAATAGCCGATTTGCTCGTCCACATAATTATGATGTAAATTTGCCATTCATTGTCAATGGGAATTTAATTTAGTTTGCGTCAGACGAACATCTATAGGAGGGGATAGCTCCCCTGAAAAAAAAAGAAAAGGGAATGCACGCATATACTGTACGCCCGGTCGCACGCACGCACACACACACTCTTTGCCTGACAGAGATAATTAACACACTGACAGGGCCAGAACTCAATCTGAGTCAGCCAATAATTGCCTCTTGTGCACTTGCCTGTGTGCATGCATGTGTGATTAATAGACAACACCGATACTATACCAGAACCAGAGGTTTTTATTTTATTTTATTTATATATTTTCTTGTCATGTGATATTGATTTAGGCCAGTTACTATTTTATTACATTACATCCATCAATACTTTCCTGAAAAGGTTATGCTGATGTTACATTTGGTTTATAATTCAATATTTGCAGCAACATTGTATGCTTCAGAAAATAACAAAAGGACACGAACATTGTCCTGGAATATAATTTTATGATATACTAGGTGTTTGACTGTGTTTTGACTGATCTGTGAAGTGTGTGCGTGTGCGTGTGCGTGTGCGTGTGCGTGTGCGTGTGCGTGCGCGCGCGTGCCGGTCAGGAGAGGGGTCAGACGTGGGTCCAGTAAGGAAATGTCAGTGCATCTGGGGCCCTGACTCAACAAGAGACCAGACTCACAAATATGACATCCAACAGCCTACAGTACATCATCAATCTATTATGACTATCTTCAATATAATCAATACCCAGGTCTGCAATTATTTTGCCCCAGAATAGTGTGGTTAAACTAAACCTGCTGGTTCTCATCACACTGTTCCCTTCACAGAAAACCCAAATCATCAAACAGAGTTGACAAAAGGTATCCTTCCTCCAAGTAGTACTGCTTGTCAGGGTGTACATGATTGGATCACACCCACCACCTGGTTGTATTTAAAGGTGACTAATCAGCCAAGCTGGCAGATAGACCCTGACGAAGACCTTTTGGTCGAAACGCGTAGGTCCTGTTATTTATTTGCCTTGCTCACCATAAAATAAATTATTTAATTCTTCACCAAAGACGGAGTGCCTTGGACTCTTTTCTTTTCAGGTCTGCAATTTACACCCTGACAAGCAGTACTACTTGGAGGAAGGATACCTTTTGTCTATATTGTCTTACCTGTATCACCAAAGAGCACCCATCTAAGAGCCACTAACAGATCCCTGCAGCACTTTCATTCCTCTATTGTCTACATAGAACAGAGTTACTGCCAATTCAGGGAAGTGTTGGAATTCTGTTGACTTGTGATGATAAATGACCGGACCATTCTAGGCTTTCCATCCCAGTGGATCCATATGAGTGCTCGTGGTGAATGACCCCTCCATAACAGGTGTGAGACTGGGCTAAATGGAGAAAAATGGCATCCATGGCCAGTCAGCCAGACAGGACCCTCTCCCCGAGCAGTTGTTTGGTAGTTTGATCTACAGTGTGGGTCACCTTGTCCACCTGACCCAACTAACCCGCTCCACCTCCATTTGTACAATATATGATATATCTAGTTACTGTCCAGCACAGCAAATCGCACCACCAATCAAAAGATGTCAACAGAGGGCAAGAGGAATCCTCGGGTGAATATCACAGAGCTGCTTGTCTCGCCTCTGTGCAGTACAAGACAATATGACAGCAGAAGGCCCTGTGTAGACGAGTGGAAAGCAGTGAGAAGTTAGAACCAAACGCTGTGTTCATTCACCCTCCAGCTGAAACATGCATTATTCCCAATTATCTTTGTATGCCAAGAGAGACTCTTCTACTATAATGCACAAAATTGTTTCTAAACTTTCTGGCTTGGAGAAGAATTAAGTAAGAAAGAGAAAAGAGATTTAAGAAGCACCTCTGGGAAACAGAAACACAAAGGCTTCAACTCTGAAGTTATCAGAGCCTACAGATCCATCTGCAGATAGTTAGCCTAACATTTAAAGCTCTGTCTAGCGGCTCTAGCCTATTACTGTAGGCTATTACTGTACATCAAACTCAATGAGATATCAGCCTTACACCCTCGTCAAACCTTTACACTGTCTATTGTGCTGCTGTGCATATACAATGAACATCTGTTGGTTGGCTACACTTTATCCTCTAGTCTAGACCTAAAGGACTGACTGACAGTCACTGAGTGTATTTCACATGTGGATAATCTGAACCATGCATTATGTAAATAAGAGTGCATTATTATCTTGCATTTATGGGTAATTGGCTTTTAATCCCACGTAATTACGTAATTAACAACAATCAATTACGTAATGTTGTAATTAATACGGATGAGTGACGGCTTTCGATGGTGACGTGTCGATCAGTGTCGGGTGGATTAAAGGAAATGCCTCTATATGTATATGTAATTTGTAAATTGATTAGCGGTATACTGTGGTGACTTTGCGTATGCCCCGTTTGATGCGTATGTATCGTAGCATCATATGACATCAGGGTATAGCTGGTATAACTACTGTAGCTCTCAATGATGACTTAATAAAGATGTGGATTAAAGGACCCAATGCCCGGGTGTAATTGGTTTTCGATGGTGACGTAATGACAATATGTTTAGTGTCGGGAGGATTAAAGGTAATGCCCCTATGTATACATGTATGTAATCTGACACCACTGCCATATCAAGCACAAGTAGTCATTACGTCATACGCTGGCACGGCACATACGCATCAAACGGTGACATACGCATCGAAGCACTGGACGAAAACTATTACATGCGCGCTCTGCTTGCGCAAGTAATTAAGATGTGTCCACATGTCCCAGGCACCCCGCGTTTATATTTGATAGGACGTGTGTGGATGTCTTAGGCATCATAGGTGTTAAATCTTTGACTGCCATCTAGTGTTCGAATGCGTTGACTGCAGATGTGCCTCTCGTCTGCTCCCATTATACGGCACTTGAATTGTATCCGGATTAAACAGGCAGGGGGGGCTTCAGGAAGGGGAACAACACCACACAACACAGCTCACAGCCTTTAGCTAGCAGTACAACCAGCTACATTTTCGATGCGATGCAATACAAACTCACAAATTATTTACGATCATCGTAAATAATTTGTCACCACCATCGCTGGTGGTGACGGAGGAGGTCGATACTACCCGGAGCAATGCTAAAAGGTAAACAGACCTTTACAAACAGACCGCGTCCATATATGGACTAAACGGTTGGCTACACTTATACGCATAGTTGAAAAGAACAGGTCCCGGGGGGGGGGGGGGGGGGTTCATTTATAAACGTAGATGATGGCAATAAAAAGGTTATCTCGTTCACAGTATTCAAGGAGTTAAGAACAATGCAACCATTGCAACCAACACAGTACCTCAGAGAGTTACTCTGAATTTTGATTCATTATGACATTCACTTAGAAACCCCTCTACTGTGATGAAAAGCCAATAATGAAAAACAGAGACGCCTCGCTCCCTCTAGCAAACACACTTGAAATAATTTCAGCCAACAGGTGGTGAGTTTCCTCAGCACCAGAAGTCCTGCTGTACAATATCAAAGTGTAAGCCACAATTTCAGATCTAACAGCTGTTGTCTTTGTAAATTGAAAGCATAGAGAAGCAGCCACAGTAGAAAGCAGTCATCTTCCCACAACAGAACATCAGACTGACCAACATGTGTGCAGTCGTCTGCCATCTATTCTGCTCTGATCGATACCAGACTCCCACATTTCACACAACATGTTGGGCCAGACTGCTAGTCCACTGATCCCAATCTCCGCCCATCACCAGATGAAGCCGGTAAAGGCTGGAAAGTACAGTAATTGCCTGCCAAACTTCTCAGCCCCCCCCCCCCCCCCCCCCCCCATCCCCTCAACTCATTAGACTAATTAAGACGGTAATTAGGAGGAGATGATGTGCGTCTGCTGGGTGTAGCAATGTTGGAAGTTGGAACAGGAAAGGACTGGACAAGATCACACGGAATTACAACAGCATTCAATATGCTATCTGTCCACGTCTTGATCTTTTTCACTGCGCAAAATGAAACCAACTGGACCTGTAAGGTTCCATTTGGTTTAATTTTACACTCTCAAAGATCTATAAGAGTCCATTTGGTTACCAACTCTTCCATCATTTAGCTGGGGACCACCTGGAACTTCCTCAAGGTCCCCGGACGACTGATCTATGGAAAAGAGATGGCATTGTTGGCATGGATGATTTGTAATTGTGGATGAAACGAATGTGTCACCTGTGCTGATTAACGGGGTGGACTTGCTGCTCCAGAAACATCTTTATATCATTACTGACAAAAATAGCCTAAACTATACATGGTGTGCTCGTGCTACAGCATTCACAGCTATACTGCTAGCTAACTTTATACTCTCCCTCAATCCATGCAGTCTCTCTCTCTCTCTCTCTCCCCCTCTCCCTCTCTCTCTCTCTCTCTCCCCCTCTCCCTCTCTCTCTCTCTCTCGTACGCAACCTGCTCGGACTGGCCAAAATTAATCAATACATCTTGATTTAGCAGGGCCATCTTTTGTTTACCCCTCTCTAAGTCAACGTGCCTGGAATGGTGAAATTAATTAAAAATAAGTCAATAAGTAAAAGTACAACAACCAAACAAATGGTATAGTGGAGGTAAACGCCCTGGTTTTCAGCCTGATTTGCTGTGTTCTGTGAATGTGTTTTGTCACTTCGCTACCCAGCATTCTATTTGCCTCGCATTTCATAACATCACCCGTTACGTAGCGACGTTGCTGATTGAATGTTGTTCCAACAAAAGGAAGGTTAGGGTATTTTACTATTTACGTCATCAGCCAGCGCCACCATGTCAGCCAGTGTCAGTTCGAGACTCAAGAGTAAAACCCATGGGACAAAGTAAACACTATTTTGATTCAGTAGTCCACTATGTCAGATTCAGTAGTAAAAACCACACCTGTGTGAACTGAGTGGTGTAAGGTCTTATATAGACTGATCAGCTGTTGTCTGACGTAATGTCTGACGTAATGAAATCACACCCGTGTGAACTGGGTGACCATAGCAACCATGTTCATTTTTTGAGTGGTGTAAACCACTCAACAAAGCCAGTTGTTGGAGTGGTTTACACCACTCAAAAAATAAAACTGACGGCTGTGTGGACTGCGGATCTATGGGCAGAGGGGACTGCCCATAGATCCGAAGTCTGAACATGCATTAAGGTTGGCGAACATGCATTGCGGTTGGCGAACATGCGCTGCTCCCGTGCTAATGGTCGAACTAACGGGAGGTCGAACCAATGACATGTTACCGGGGTGAGTTCAGTGAATGATAAGGGAACGTTGCAGTGCAACAGCGGTAGCTGCGCATTTATATGACGTCAAATCAGAAGCCTCGGGTCAATTCTCAGTTTTGGCATGTCCAAAACAAATTCACGGAACGCAGTGAATCAGGTTGGAAACCAGGCTAGTAAAATCTGTCCAGCGAGCTTAAAGACATCTCTGTGCTGAACACGTTGTGGCTGACACCGAAAAAGGACGAGAAAGGAGTCAACAAAGCATGAAGATCAGAGAGATATGAACGGACACCTGTTGCTACTATGATGACAGTGGTGGGTCTGGTAAACAGTAGGTCCCCTGTTTAAGCAAGACACCTGCTCCATGAGTGCTGTACTAATAGTGTGCACTAATTTCACATTAGTGGGGACCAAATTATTATTGTCTCCACCAGGCCGAAGGCATGGGGAGAGAGTATGTTTTGCACTCCGTCTGTGTGTGTGTCCGTGTGTTCGTCCGTCCGTCCGTCCGTCCGTCCGTCCGTCCGTCCGTCCGTCCATCCGTGGACAGCTAATCTCCGGCACCGTTGGCTTGATCGCAGCCATACTCTGCACACACACTCCCTGAATGCCACAGCTGAACCTCTGCCCCAAGGTTTTGTGCAAAACAATTTTTTGGACAGTACACCTACAGATTTTGTTCAAACATCACACAAATTGGTACACAGTCTCTCTAGAGCCATTCAACTAAAAAACGGGTCTTTCAGATTTTTCAGACTATCTTGATTGGCTAAGATTGGCTTCCAAAGTTCGCAGGAGTGCTCAGTTTCAAACAAAATGCTGCAAATCATGAACACATCATGTGATTTCCGTGAAATTGTGCACACACATTCCCACTAGCCCCAAGGACAGTCTAAGAAGGATGAGACGCGAAGACCGTACGGGCGACGCCATGTTGCTTTGGAAGGAAAGAAACATGCGCAGTTGAGACCAAGGAAGCTGAACGCGGAAGTGTTGGCTGCATATAGCCCATTGCGCATGTTTCTTTCCTTCCATGGAGCACCATAAGCAACATGGCGTCGCCCGTACGGTCTTCGCGTCTCATCCTTCTTAGACTGTCCTTGACTAGCCCCAGGAAGACATGCCACTTGAACATTTTCAACTCAGCCTCATGGTGGCGCTATAACTGGCCGATTAGTGTTTTTACCTCTAACTAGTCACTACCCGTCATGTGATCAAGACGGGTTTGTTTGATTTCTCATAATCCACCCTGATTGGCTATGATTGGCTTGTAAACTTTTTAGGAGTAGCCCGCTTTGTACCCGCTTTTTAAACTTTCTACTCCACCAAACCACTACCACCACCCTGCCCACTGTGTGTGGACTAAGATAACGAGGTTGTGGTGCAGTTTGATAACTGAATTAATCTTTTATGAGATTCCTCTTCTCTGGTCTACACTTCCTTTAAAAGTGCAGTAAAAGACTTCAAGCAAACTAAATTAACACCAATGAGTCAGTAGCTCTTAAGTATATGTCAACATAGCCTATAGAACTCTTTGTGGGCATGTTGTTTAACACAAAGTTAAAAGAGTGATAACGAGGTGACACATTTCATTTCAAAAGTTCAACTATTCTAAGAGAGGTGCAAACAGTTTGTTACAAGTTCTTAACACGTTGTTAAACCCTAGCAGCAATGGTGAAAACCTTAATCTTATCATAAACATAGTGGTGGGTCCACCCGATCCCTGGCTAATGAGCCAAATATGCCTTAATACATCATAAATGACCTCTATAACTACAATTGAAAACACCTTAAATATTTTATTAATTTTCACCTTTCACTCAATAGGGATGACCATAGAGGTATATAAACTAGAAAGCGGACTGCCCCGCCCAGCTATTCATTTCAATGGAAGTTGCACAGTGGCGTTTGAATCACCTGCAATTTCTTGATTTGAGCACCAAAATTTGGTGCCCAAAATGCGGCGGAAGTATATTAACCTTAGGAAGTATTACGTTTGTTTTTTTTATTAGTAGGCTTACATGCATTCCATAGGGCTGGAAAACACATGCGGGCAAATGACACCCTCAACTTGCGACGGGAGCGGTCTCTATGGAGTAAAAAATGAACTATTTCTAGTAAAGAACAATATTTAATTTTTAAGTTCTAATTTTAGTTATAGAGGTAAATTATAATGGCATTAATACATCCCTGGCTTAGCCAGGATTCATTTTAAAGGTTTCATGACTTTGAACATTCAGTGGATTTTCTGTAGTTTTCTCTGGGGTTTGGAAGCGTTTTGAGCTGCAATGAAAACAGGCAAAACAGTGAAAACAGTGACATCTGCTGGCAAATCCCATTGACATATGGTATTTGCTGGCTCTTACATCACAAACATCAGGAAAATCTGAGCACCTGTTTGAGCCAGACCACAGAAAATCTACTGAATGTTAAAAGTTCAGTTTTCTGGGGTGCAATTGAGCTCAGAAAACCTAAAAACAAATTAAGAAATATTACAGAAACTTTTTTTTTATGTCACAGTCCCTTTAAGAAAAGGGTCAGACACACTTTTTCCTATGACATTAGCATTAGGCTATACTATCGCTAGTAATTGTGGCCTCTATGTATGTACCCATATTGTACACAGTAGGCTAAATCTGTACTTAAATAGGATGAATACATAAAAAATACATAACATGTCATAAAAGTAACCACTAAAATATGGAATCTACATCTGAGCATTAAGTCAAGAGCAGTCTAAAATATGATGAAATATCCTGCAATGCTCTGGAGCCTCACCGGGGCGCCAGAGCATACAGTATTAACCCATTCAGGCCTGACGTCGACATTTTTAAAAAAAAGTTTTCTAAATCATGACAATTTTCGGAAAGATTTGAGGCACATTTTAACGATTTTTCAAAAATAGCAGACCTACAAGCTCATAGCGCGCCACTCGGTGGCGCGCTATGAGCTTGTAGATCTGCTATTTTTCAATAGCTAAATTATAACAATGTTTAAAACACCAAAAGGGGTTCCCGCCCCAAAATGGGTTAATGGTTAATGTGGTTAAACGCTAACGTGACATGGATGCGTTCCAGGTCTCAATGGATTAAATGGGTTTAATACTGTTAAAGCCAAACAAGGCGTAGTAAAGTGATACATTAGAGACGCATGTTTGAGAATAGTGAATCAAAGAATAGCATGGCCTCTGACAGAGCGGCATATGTACAATGAACTACTTACTACTAGAAGAAGTGTGACTGTGGAAGGGATGATGAAAGCTCAATTAACTGCTGAGCTGACAATTATACAGTACAGCAGCCTTTTCACGTCGCTGTTCTTAATTGAACCATATGATTAAATGTAAGCCACAGAGAGAAATCATGCAGGCATTCACGATATCATGCTTCAGAAGGTCAAAAAGAATGCTTGAGTAATAATGAAGGATTTCATGAGTGTAGAAAACAGATAAGGAGGGGGAGCGGGTATATGCCTCATATACCACATACTGTGCTAATCATAAGCATACGTGTAATTACAGGCACCCCGCTGGCACCCATTATTTTTCCCCATGAATTATTTGGTATACATGGATGAAAGAGAAAAGCCTGGTTTGAACAATGTCTATTTTTAGTAAAAATCCGGCGAAAGATGGGCACAATGGGTACAAAAGACAATATAAATGGATCAAAGTCCTGTCCCACAAATGTCACAGGGATTGTTAGGTGTGTACTGTATGTGTGTATGAAGGAGAGAAAGAACTTGTGTCTGTAAAATGATGTGAATATCCAGCCACCATGCTCAAGCATGTGTGTACTGTGCTGAACAAAGGGGACAGTGTCAGAGGTTAAATGTCTAGCAGTAATTTGGGGTTCACGGTCCATGGAGAGGAGTTTGTCATGAAGAACCCCACCCCCTTCTCTCTTTACAGACTGACTGATACCAGTAGTTTTAACAGCAGCAGAAGAAATGTTGATTTTTTTTCCTTCAGGCAGTCTTGGAAACATGATATATGTACAACACGAGTACACATCTGCTAGCTACAACATGTACTGCTTTACTTAAATCACTACACAGAAGATTACGTAGTTTAATGCACTCAAATGTACACAGGCAGTGGTACTGGTTATAGTCTCTGCAGTGCGATTGGGAGGTCGGGGTTCGATCCCCAGCCAGGTCATACCAAAGACCAAATGGGACCCAATGCCTCATTGCTTGTCACTCAGCAGAGGGATGGGGGTAAGTCCCTGCGACATACGTACTAGCGTCATGTCCAGGTGGTGTACTTGTACATCAAGCTGCCTGACGCAGGAGATGTGGGCTCCTGCCCAATGTGCCACATGGCTTGGCAAGGCTTACTACCTCAGCTCCAGGATAATCCAGGTCAACAAAGCCAATCATGTCCAGTAGACACTTTGAGCTGGAGTTCTTTACCAGGCTTTACCAGCCACGAAATTGATAAACACTAGCAGACGAGATCAAATCAGTCCAGTCCTGGCGACACTGCACTGAACTATCTTTTAGAATTGAGTTTAAACCTCTTTGTATTAGTTTATATAGCCCTTAATAACCTGGCACCTTATAGAACATGTTATGTTCCAGCCAGCACACCCAGCTCTACGCCCTCATCTTACATGCTCCTAAAGTATTTCATAAAAACACTGGCGAGACAACTTTCGGCTTCTATGGCCCAAACTTGTGGAATACTCCACTTGAACTCAGAATGGCGAACTCTCTTGTGGTAACAGTTGTATTGTCTGTCATATAAATGCATGACAACACGCCACTGCTAGCAACATAATGTAGGTTGAAATTGTGGTTGAATATTGTTAATCGCGGTCAACTATATGAATAAATAATAATGAATAAAAGCAAAAATATATAATCAAGGACGCTACATATCATAATTACACCAAAGCTATGGGTGTTCATGTATACACACAGGTTAGATTTGGACCAGGGAAACACCTGAGAAGGACTATAGCCTTATACTGTATATGTTATACTGTACCAGCGTGAGACATAGTTGGATTTATCCCATATTATCTAATAATGTTAGCAGACACAGAATCTTAATATCAACTTCAAAACAAGCTTAAGGGATGAGGCCGGCTTTCATTTTATCTGTACTTAAACCAAGATTTTAACGGCTCTGCTTTAAATTATACTAAAGGATTTGCTATGAAACCGTAACTGATAAAGAGACAACTAAAGCACAACATATTCAACAGAAATAAATCTCACAAACAGTCCTGATAGGCATTTAATCTCTCTCTCTCATGTGGTAACCCATCATTCCTCCTGCCAGCCAGAATGTGAGGAAGAGGAGCCATAATCCCAGAGTCCTCCTTGACCTATCAGCCGTATATCTCTTATCAGGCCCATCCTGTGAACATGATTAAAAATAAGTAGCCGGGACATGCTGCAGCCTCCGTCCCTGTACTGTGACTTGTCCCTGTTGCCACCTGTCAATCAAGCTAAGAGGTGCACTGCAGATGTGTGCTGAGTCATGACCCTCAACACCCAATTAAAATGGTTACTTTTGTACTTCAATCTGCCATAATGTGGTTGTTATAATGAAACAGGAATTAAGAGAAGAGGGCACAATTTGTGCTGGGAGAGTTTGAGTGTTGTTGCTGTTGTCTTTGTTTTGCTGTCACTGTTTGTCCCATTCTGGGCGGGAACCCCTTTTGGTGTTTTACCCCCTCAGGCCGGGAACCCGGGTTCTGTACGTACAGTATGTACAGTATTCAAAAATGTAAAAATGTTGATGCTGCTATATAAATATTTGAAGTTTTTCAAAAACCTTAGGTCAGGATTTAGAGGCGTTCTAAATGGGTTAACTGTTTTTTGTTTTTTTCTTGTTTATCGTATTTATATACCTTTTTACCAGCTGCTTGAAAAGCTGCTGGTTAAAGAATGCCCATGACACTTAGACGACCAGACCGACACCCTAGTCATACTGACGAGCGTCTCCAGCAACAGCGTTGCCAAGTCCGTTTATTTCCAGCCACACTTGGATTGTTTTTTTCCCCCACAGTTGCTTGACGGTTTTTTGGAGGTTGGTTACCTTAAATAGCCTATCTACAAGCTCACAATGCATCACATTCATATCTTGACACGTTGGGAGCTTGTAGATCTTTTTTTTTTTCTTTTTTTTTTACTGTGGACCACCACCACCGCAAATATAGCTGGTAAAAGTAGCTGGTAATAATATGACAATAATATGAATATTTACATAAGTATCTGTCACTGTTATTTTTTCCCCCGTTTTATACTGCTTATCTGTCGAAGAAGCAGCGACTCTACTCCGAGTCTTCCTCGCGTGACTGAACTTCTCACCCCATCTCTAAGGGAGATGCCAGCTACCCATCGAAGAAAACTCATTTCGGCCGCTTGTATTCGCGACCTTATTCTTTCGGTCATGACCCACACTCCATGACCATATAGGTGAGGCAAGTTCCAGCCTCGGAAAAGCGGATTGAAGCAACACACAAATGAACCCCCTGGAAGACACAATAGCAAAGCAGCTGACAGAAGAATGGATCCTCTTCTACAGTGTCAGCACTCTGTGTCCAGAGAGTCGTTCACACCTGGTTTGTATTTTGCTGAATATAGGAGGGCCCGAGGGTGGGGGGGGGTGCCCTACATCTACTAATTTGTAGTCATATCGACTAAGAGGATTTTCATTATATGAAACACTCTCTACTTACATACCAGGGACGTGTACAGACATTTTGAGGGGCTGATGCTCTAACCCCACGATTCCCAAAGTGGGCTAGCCAGGGGGTCTGCAAAATAATTCAGATTTTATTTTCCCTAATTTCTTTAAAAAAAGTTTTTTTCTTGGGTAGTGAATTATGGTATGTGTGATTTGTGAGCTTACCATAATCAGCCTATTGTTTTCAACAAAATTCCATTAGATTTCATAGCATACCATACAATTTAGAGGGAAAAAACGACATGCGCCCCAACAAACAGCAAGCTCTAAAGGAGATATAGACAACTTCCATTGTTTGTACACAGAAATCAGAAATGAGTGATGTTTCCAAACAGATTCAAATCTGGCTCCACCCCCCCCGTCATTCTATTGGCTGGGTTGTTGTTACTGCTCACCCTGGGTCTGGGAGGGACACATCGGATAATTGTGCTCGTAATAGCTATCACACAAGTCCCCTGGTCACCCAGCCCCTGAGATGCTCCCTCACGCAAATGAAGAAGGGGCTGAGGCAGAGGCTCACTGGCTCTCAACATTAAAGTCTCTTTTATTTGTAATCAGAGCATATAAAATATATTTTGCCCCTCAAATGCCCCAGCCACTACAGCGTAGTTCATGTGAACTACTTTGTCCACACTAATTCATTGTAATGATCAAAATCAATATGATGATCTATCATAGCGACGGCGAGCCACCGTTGGCGAGATTCTATTTCTTAGCATGGCTGTGACCGACTTGCACGGGTTGAATGCAGGCTTCAACCCGGCAGGCACCGGCGGTCACACAACCATGCTAGGAATAATAAACAGCTCCACGCCTCTCGCGTACAGCGACCACGGTAGAATCCACACTTCAACCCGCCAGGCAGGCTCAGGCAGCCACGGTCATCTGGGCGGTGGTGACTCCCTATAGCGACTTAATTCCACCATTTCAACAAATAAGCACATACAACCCACTTCACATGAACAATATTGATGTAACCAGGAGTGGGAGATTCTGTCGGATCCCTCCCCTCCTCTGACTTCTCCCCTGGTGGAATCGAGCAGCGGAGAGCAAGGTCTGCTGTGCAGACCTGAGAAACACATGCATGCACCCCGCGGGAGCGGGAGGTAAGCCAGTAAGTCACCGTTGTGTGAGGGCTGCTGTCTGCTTCTGCTGCTGGATTTCACCTCACCAAGACCAAGTGGGGACATCATTTCAATAAATAAACATAGCCTATTATTTCACATGAACAATGTTGGTAAAACTAAGATATTTTAGGGGAAATATATTGCATTGCGCAATTCTCATTTTCATTATAAAACTGTGCTGGGGAGTCGGGACTGGGTTTGAACACACAGTCACACCCTCACACTGTTATTGGCTAAAACTCCCACTCCCACTCCCACTCCCCCACTAACCTCCTCCTCCCCCCTGCACACCGACGTCCCGAGTGTAAACACCTAGAACTCAAAACACCCCAGAGGCAGCCAACGGTAGTGTCTGTCTGCAGGAAAACACCCCAGCATCACTATACAGGGAATGATAGAGGGGAAAAAAACATATATATAGATATTTTACACTTTAACAACAAGTTATTTACATATCAACCATCAGATTGTAAATGGTTAGGCAAGGGTGGGGAGGGCTAATATCTGAACTGTATTATACTTATTTTAATGACCATGGAGGACTGACCGCAAAACAATAACACACAGCGAATGCAACATATGGTAAAAGTATAGGCCGGCTAATTCCATGCATAGGCATATCAGAAGATCAACTGGTCATGGTTAGACGTTTAGTTTTAAACTCATTCAGGGCCAGTGCCAGGATGGAGGGACTCACATTTGTGAAGTAAAAATCATTGAATAAATCATACAATAGCCTCGGAAAGGCCAAATAACAACAACATAAAGCTAAGGGCTCAAGGCTCATGAAGAGCCCCTTTCCCCCCTGAGGCTGCCAGAGCCAACAAGGACATGGAGGGAAAACATCAAACAAAAAAGATCAAAACAAAAAAAAAACTGCTTTCAAGCTGTAGTTCTATGGTTTGGTTGATATGGTTACTTGCACATGTACATACAATTATTATACGTGTATTGTGTAGGTGTATACACATACACGTGCATACACAGTATACATACTATAAACCAGATCTCAAACCAGAACCTCCCAATGTTGCTGTGTGTTTTAAGTTTTGTTATTTTATATATACTAGACCTTACCCGTTCTGACATCATTTGGCAGAACACCAAATGATGTACAGTGTGGGTAATGTGATGTAATAGATCACATTACTGATTGGGAGGGAATTGTTTGGATGATCTTGGGCATACAAGTAGGCTAATGTTATTATCTAAGACGGACGGACAGACGGACGGACAGACAGACAGACAGACAGACACCGCATCCCAAGAAGGCCTGTATTACAGCCAATGAGAGCACATGACAGCTGTGCTCACTGCTGACAGCACTGTCTGTCTGTCTGTCTGTCTGTCTGTCGACTGTATCGATAGATGACCAGATGATAAGATATCTAACCTTTATTCCTTCGGTAAATCCCTGTGTCGTACATTTTGGTAGCGATATTAGCCCAATATTGCTGTTACACATTTCTGCATCGGAAACAACGCTGCAAACTTTTGGACCGCACCGGCGTGCACGCACGTGCGCGTGTGTGAGTGCGTGCATGCGTGCGCTCTCTCACATAAGGAGAGAGACAGTATTATGTAATGAAAATCAAGATTTAACGTCCTGTCTTGCGAGGATCCTGTCTTGATAGCGCACGTAGGCTATGCTATCGCAAACATTTCGCCCTGTGAAACGTATTCCTGTGTCTGTGCACTGCACGCAGAGAGTGAAAGAGAGAGAAGAGACAGAGAGGCGTCCTGTGTGAGTCTCGGGTGTCGCGCTTGTATCACGGCATCTTGCACGTAGGTGAGATTTCAAAATGAATTGGAATAAAAAACAAATTCTGTAGCCTTCATGTATCAGGTCTGGATCGCATCTTGGTGAAGTCTTGCAGTGTGTTATCCCCAGTCGGCGTTCAATTGTTTAATGTGAAACGCACAAAGATATAATGACAGTCGATGTCCAAGAAAGACTCCTGTAGCGTGAAATACATAACGATCTGATGACTCAACGTCGACAACTTTAAAACTACTATAGTCTGTAGGGGCCATTAGGCGTGAAGATTGTGGTAACCGACAAACACTAACGGCTAATGGTGAACCGTTCAAAATAAAATAAAAGCCTACGGGCAGCTGCACTCTGTGTGTGTGTGTGTGTGTGTGTGTGTGTGTGTGTGGTGTGTCGGGAGAAGTTGTCCCTGTGTGGCTCTGCTGCCTGCCTGGCAGGAGGAACAGTCAGTTGCACGGAAAACTGTGACCCATGTAAAATGAGTGACAAAAGTTCTATTTACAACCATAAACAGCAAACAGCCCAATTGGTCAGTATGCCTGTCTAGAAATCAAGAGTATTTTGTTTGTATCATGGAGTGCTGTGCGCACACAACAAACAGCGCTGTCCATGGTTCTGAATTTCACCCCTACATACAACAAACAGCGCTGTCCATGGTTCTGAATTCCACCCCTACGCAACAGAAAACACTGTGTACACAATAGTCAGTAGTAAATTCAAGGGAGGTGTTATCTTGCGAAGCACAGTAGTCTACTCCCTATCTGTTCCAGTCCGCTAGACAGGCACTATTGTGAAATGTGGTGCAAATGTTACATTGGAAGCATTATTCACAGGGCATCCCATTGGAAGCATTATTCACAGGGCATCCCATTGGAAGCATTATTCACAGGGCATCCCATTGAAAGCATTATTCACAGGGCATCCCATTGGTTATAGAAGTGTTTCTCAAATGGGCTTACGGGTACTCCTAGGGTTACATGTATGTAGGCTACTAACAGGGGACACGGCAGAGCAAAAACAAAAATACAAATATATATTTCACTAAGTTTAACACAATGTATGCCAAGGAACGCTGGGCCTCGTTCTTCTCTCTACAACCCCGCACCTTTGCGAATGAGGGAACTCGTCTTTCTTTCATTTCATTTCATCCAGTAATTAAAAATTATATTTAAAAAATATATATATTATATATAATTTTCTTGCTTTTACTCACATGTTAGACAGCCTACATACGGCTCTGACGTGCACGCGCACAAGCTTATTTGTCCTTTATCTGCTCAAAATGAGACAATCTGGAGTGTTTAGGATCTTAGAAAACATGAAAACAAGCTAAGCTAACGCTGATGCTACCGCCGGCCGGTGCTGCCCCTCCATGAGCAACAACAATCACAATAACATGGGGGCTACACCACGTGGTTAGTCAGGGAGCCCTTCTTCTTTGGTTTTTTACGCATTCTTCTGGCACTGGTGCCACTTTTTCCCCTGATCTGAGCTGATGTGTAAAGTGTCAAAATACAAATAACTAGTCACTACAATTGTTTTTTTTTTTAAACACAGTGACATCAAAACTGGATTTACTGAAATGTTATGGCCACAGTTCAAATTAAATCTGCCTAGGAGACATGAGGGCATTGGGCATCCTCTTTTCTCACTATACAAGTTGTGATGCAATGCGTTATGAGCTTGTTTATATCTCTGCTTTTCGTACGCATAGTAGTTAAACATAATATGGTAGAAGAGAAAGAGCAATGGAGGAGAACGGATGAAGCTGAAGAAGAGGAGAGGAGAGATGCTACAGTATGGAAAGACAGCAGCAGTACAGATCTGCTGATCAGCAGAAAGAAAAAGAAACTGGGGCAGTGGATTGTGAAGAGGGACAGGGGGGTGGGGGTAAATGGGGCCAGAGGGACAGGGAACGGACTGGGGCGGTTTGGGGGTGGTGGCGTTACTGGCAGATAAAGAGTTTCTCCGTGAGGAACAAGAAAGACTGCAAAGGGCAGAATTGTCCCAGAGTGAAAATGGATCCTGCTGGCTCAAACAATGAGGGACAGATTGGGTCATGAAATTTGAAATGCGAGAGAGCAGATGAGAAGAGCGAGAGAGCAGACGGAAATGCAGAAAACCAGAATAGGAAATGGATAAAATGGAGCGGTGAAGATAAGGTTGAAGGCCGCAGAGATGGAGGAAGATGAAGAAGAGAAGAGAGAAGGGAAGCAGGTGATGAAGTCAACCCTGCTTAGCTCTTAGTACCCTGGGGTCTGAGCGACCAGCTCCTTATAGGTGATGAAGTCAACCCTGCTTAGCTCTTAGTACCCTGGGGTCTGAGCGACCAGCTCCTTATAGGTGATGAAGTCAACCCTGCTTAGCTCTTAGTACCCTGGGGTCTGAGCGACCAGCTCCTTATAGGTGATGAAGACAACCCTGCTTAGCTCTTAGTACCCTGGGGTCTGAGCGACCAGCTCCTTATAGGTGATGAAGACAACCCTGCTTAGCTCTTAGTACCCTGGGGTCTGAGCGACCAGCTCCTTATAGGTGATGAAGACAACCCTGCTTAGCTCTTAGTACCCTGGGGTCTGAGCGACCAGCTCCTTATAGGTGATGAAGACAACCCTGCTTAGCTCTTAGTACCCTGGGGTCTGAGCGACCAACTCCTTATAGGTGATGAAGACAACCCTGCTTAGCTCTTAGTACCCTGGGGTCTGAGCGACCAGCTCCTTATAGGTGATGAAGTCAACCCTGCTTAGCTCTTAGTACCCTGGGGTCTGAGCGACCAGCTCCTTATAGGTGATGAAGACAACCCTGCGTGCTTAGCTCCGAGTACCCTGGGGTCTGAGCGACCAGCTCCCTTTTGTCACTACAAGACACATTTTAAAACCTACAGAAACAAATGCAATTTGTCTGCTATGGATTACACATTCATACGGGAGCAGCGTTCTAATTCATCAGACAAAGATAGACAGACAGCAATCAGCTAATTGAACAGTAGACAAGTTCAGGAGACAAGTTCTTGCCTGCAGCACTATAACTATATATTTGGATAGGATTCAGAAAGGTTATAGACCTATTGATGTGTGATAAAATGTAGCGCAGTTCTGCCAGTCAGGTTGGCTCTTAAATGTGTCTATTCTCTCTTGTTGAGACCCTGTTAAAGGCTACAGTTTTTGAGTGGTGTAGCTATGTGTGTATGTATGTGTACAGTGATAATAAGGTGCATTTTGCATTCCAACACGCAGATTAATGATAATGGACCCATCCATGGACTTTTCTGGGGGTCCCATGGACGCAATACTGTACTCAGCACTGTACTGTAATTTAATTTACTTTGTTTGCATATACTTTGCACTGTTGTTTGCATAACTCTTTAGATTTAGATTTAGAATTGTGTTTATTTCTTTCAGATATATTTTATACATGAATATAAGCATTTTATAACCATACTAGATGAAATGGGAGTAAAATGCTGCAATTTGTAAAAATGACAAAATATGACTCCTAACGTCATTGAAGCGGGACTCATGAAATATCCATGGGACCCATCTAAAAGACCACCCTGGACCAGTAGAGTCACCAGTAGAGTGCACGTGTGTACACGCACGCACGCACGCACACACGCACGCACGCACGCACGCATGCACGCACGCACAGGCGCCAAGGAGTACAGTACAGTACAGTACAGTACAGTACAGTACAGTACAGTACAGTACAGTACAGTACAGTACAGTACCACTCACTTCAGACAGGTCTGAGTTTTTATTTTTATATTTTGCATCTGGAACTTGAGTGTGCAATTCTTCACTTTCTCCTGGTTGGTCCAAACATCAGTCTATTAAATGATTTCTTATAGGGCAGGGCAGGGCAGGGCAGGGCAGGGCAGGGCAGGGCAGGGCAGGGCAGGGCAGGGCAGGGCAGGGCAGGGCCAGGACAGATACAGGGCAGGCAAGTCAAAATCACTGGTTCACATGATTGAGAAAGGTAGGTGATGGGCCATAATTAATAAATGTGTTTTTCAGCATGGTCCGAGGAGTTAAACAGTCTAACCAAGATAGATTATTAAGAGCAAAGCACAAGATCAATATACATGGTGATGATTATTATAACAGTCTAAAATAGATACATTATTGTATGTAATGTATTGCAAGTGACCTTGCAATAAGAGTGCAAGGTCACTATTAATACAGTAGTCACGATTATTATAGTAGTCTATCTGAGATAGAGTATTCTAAATCTAATAGCCATGGGCCACTCGGCTTGGGTTGAATCAATATTAATAGCTCTGTATATGCCATATGCATGCACAGTGTTCAATCATCATCATAAAATGTATCTTACATTGAACATTAGAGGCCAAAGTAATCATGCACAGCACATCGAATGAAAATAATGCATTACAAGTTAAGGCATGTCATCTATATGCATTTGCTATATTCACACACACTCTGATATTATAGCTTCCCACTCCTTTCAAGAAATCCTTTCTAGGGAAATGTCCAGGACATTCTATTTCAATATCAACAGTTGACCCTACTACTACAGTAAAGTTCAAGTTGAGTGTCTGTGCTTCTGTGTGCATTGGGCGCACAAATATGGCCATATGGACTGGACATTTGCAACGTGTTGTCAACTAAATAACCACGGCAACGATGGTCATGGCTAATGTCAGTGCATATTGTCACGTCACATGCCCATGGAGATAATCATAACCATGAGTATCTGTTATGTGGAATATGCCCATATGGAGATGCCTGATATCAGAGAGGGAAGGAGTGAGTGAGGGCGAGGGGAGGGAAAGAGGGATAGGAGGAAGCGGAGGGAGGGAGAGAGCCTATTTTACCTACACAATGAGAGCCTGTTTCACGTACACAAAGCTGGATGCTGGAACATTAACACAATGATCAGCATTTCACTCAATGCGTTGTCATTGCAAACTCTCGGCAATGGTGGGAAATCTGATCAATACATGAGGGTGTAGCTCTCTTTTATTTTGTCATTATCAACAGATTCATCTATGTGGGAAATCAGCATAATTTGCAGTGTTTAAGAATTAAAAAGGAAGAGCTTTTAAACTGCTTCTGATTTAATTTCAAGTGGCAAGCTGAAGATTCAATTAGAAGAGTCTATTAAGATACAATGAATACGTATTGATTGAAACTAGTTACTTTCAAGGTGTGAGTAAAAGTGTAATGAATCACTATGGTAGCACAAACCAGGTTTCAAGGGCTGGGTAGGCCTACATGCAAGACATTCAATTATTTTCTGTGGGTAGATTTACATCTTTTTACCAGCTGCTTGCAAAGCTATGAATAGGTATGAAACTTGGGACACCGCAAATTGCGAGAGAACGACACCCTAGTCTCACTGGTGAGTGGGTTGCCTAGTCCGCATATTTCCAGCCAAGCTTCGCTTGTTTTTCACCTCACAGTTGCTTGGCTGGTTTTGGGAGGCTGGTTAGCTTATTTCTGTCACGACAGTTGACTACACTGTCAACCATACTGCCGACTACTTCTGATTGCTGATTGGCTGCCTTGACTCCAGCAACAACCTATGGGGATAACATCCCCTAGTCTGCACGCCATGAAGAAGACTCACAACATAACCGCTCCGTCATTTACATATATGCAACAGATACTAGCCATGTGGAAATTGATGCCAGCAGCCAGGCATATAAGTGGCAAATAAACCACACACATCAATGTGACCAGCATGACGACACGCATCGCAGACTACCGCGGGGACCCCCTCGCCAAACTCCGCGGGGACCCCCCTTATCTGCGGACCCCCACGCAGAATCCCACGGACCCCCGCGGAGGTCGGCGTGGGGGTTCGCGATAGTCTGCGTGGGGGTCCGCAACGAAGGGCGGTCCCCGCAGACGTTGGCACGGGAACAACCAAATGGACCAACAGTCCATTTGTACAGTGTCTTTCATTTTTATTTAAAAGGACTGAGACAACCAGCACCCACTCTGGTTAAATTGCTTTTCTGTCATGCAAACTCTCTATCTGTACAGCCTACAATGTTCAACGTCAGATTATTAACCCCCCCTTGGGCCATTATCATCTGCCAGTAAACACAACACAGATAGCACATGGCTAACTTGTTAGCCGTGCCAGAGAGGAGGAGGAGGCGGCCGCCGCCGCCTTTACACTTCCTCCAGGCCAATAATGGATTTAATTATTCCAGCCAAGTAGGTCTCTCCATAACTCCATTCATTGCAACGGTCGACATGTTGTGTTAATCTCGTCTCGCTAGTGTCACTCACTTCAGTTTTAACTAAGGCAAAGCAAAGCTACCGCTGTGCACACACGAGCCGTGTACGATAGTCCAGATTTGCGACATTGAGGGGTCAGAAAACTGAGCGCTCGAGCGCTGTTCATGATTTGGAACATTTTAATGTGTGGGAAACTATGGTTTCGGACAATGTGTCTGCCCTAGGTGTACCAATACAGCATATTTACAAACGTATCCCAGTGACAACAATCCAGCATACCTGCTGGGTGTTGGCCAGAGTCTGACCGTTTTTTTATTTTTAGCAAAAATAATGTAGAAATGATGTCCTCCTATGATACAATAATGTATGGTTTGGCAACAAAATGTCAGTTCAAGTGATTTAAGGATGTTTTTGTGCCATTTTAAGAATTGTATGGGTAGGTACACTCACACAAAACATGCAGAAATCCTGGGGCAGTATTATGCGTGTCTTAAGTACCAGGTCTTATTACTTAACTTAAGACCTGGAGGCGTGATCAATGCCATTTGGCTATTCTGAGTGGCCAAACAGCATTGACCACGACTCCAGGTCTTAAGTTAAGTCATAAGACCTGGTACTTAAGACACGCATAATACTGCCCCTGGTCTCTTAACTGTCTCACCCTGGCCAGCCAGGGCGCCTGATGGAGGGGAAAGGAACTGGTTGGAATAACGTGTTCCTTCCACACACTACGTCCAACCGGGGAAACTCCCACCTGTCAGATGAAAAGAAGCGACATGGATGCCCATGCATTGAAGGAAGCATGAGGTCAGTCCATTGATCTCCCCAGGTTGGCGGAGGGAGTGTAGAGCCCAGGATTACATTAGATGATTGACACTGGGTGAAAAAAATGGGTTACAAAATCGTGGGATAAACATTATTGAGAGAAAAGAGTTGTAAGCATATTTTGATTATTGTTGTGACCGCAGGTCGCATTTACTATGAAAACGTGAATTTCCCATTGGTTCGTCACGCCTCCATATATGGACATTCCTTGTGACATCATCAGGGATCTCCATATACTGTATGGGCATATGCATCACCGGACCTAGCGTTGTCACGATTCTGCAACTTCCTCCTTGAGCGTCTCAGAAGGGGGCTCGTACCGCGCCAGCACAGGAAGGCATCCGTCTTAATCGGGTAGTTATTCATCAGCCGATCATTTCATGCTGGGACGTAGAGGACATCGCCAGGGGCCCTTCCCCATATATGGGAATGGCAATATATGGCCAAATTGTGACAGTCTCATGATAACCAGTGTGGTTGCCACGACGCAAGTCACACTTGCAAATGAACCAAGTTGGTACAACACATGAATCTCCATATGTGGAGCTGACTATCATCACCTGGGTATATATATATGAAGATCAGACACTGACCTTATCAAACCCTGGATAGCCATACATGGTTTGACATACTAGATCTGCATACTGTATATGGAGCCGGTCAGCAACTCTACATGTGACCTCACTGACACCAGATGAATAGTTTAACTCCTGCTTCTCGACTGTGCCGTAATAAGAAGTTCTGTTGTTTCAGCGCGACCTCACCCTTTAGGGCGAAGTTGCTTCTCGCCCTCAGGGCGTCTTACTGGTGAGAGTATACTTTATAGTTAATCCCAATTATTTTGACCAGGACAATAATTGTGACATGATTTTTCATATTGTCCCATCCATATACAGTACAACATCTGACCTAAGATATTATGCCTCAAGACAGATGCATAGTGACAGGTAATGACTGGCTGCCATGGCAACAGGAATTGTGGTCCACAGGTTAGTGTAAATGCCAAGGAAATAAAGTAGCACACTAAATTGCTTTTCTCCTCTCTGACATTATTTTGGGTAGTGAAAATGCAGCGTCTTCAAAGTCTGGGTGATTTCAAAGAGGCCTTTTACTGCTGGGCCGTTATCGGCGTTAAAGTGAGACTCTTATCGTGCGATAAAAAAATATCACCGTTAATCTATTCTCAAAGTTGGGTCCCCTATGGTTGGGTCTGGGAGCTGGGTGCCCACCACTCGCATGACTAAATTAATACATGTGGGTAAGCTTAGCTCAGTGCACTAGTGAATGACTGCCTTATGAGTTTACAACTTTAATGTATCATTGATTTGAATTGGTGAAAATCTAACCTCAGTTGCAGCATAACAATGAGGGGAAGGCTGCAACAAGGAGACCATCTATCTGTGTCAACAAATGGCAGGGGAAATTAAACATCCTGACCTTCCTTGAATCCTTATGCTTTGGTCTGAGACTCCTTTCCAAGTCTTGTTACTCTGAGATTAAGCTGAATGCAGATGAATGTGGCTTTATTCGACGGTAGGAAAGTAGCTGCTTAAACCACTGTTACAGAAAAAAATAGGGCTTTTCATATATTTCATGGAAAAATATAAAATTTAAATTAGTTTTAAGTTACATTTTATGCACATTTTACATAAAATGTAACTTAAAACTAATTTATTGGTTCTGATCTGTTATTACAAAAAGTAGCAATTAAAGGTATCATTTATAAGCTACTTGTAACACTCAATTTGGCAATCTTTCTCTTGACGTTGTTGGCTCAAACTGACAATATAGGCCAGAAACTCCTCATTTTGCCTTTTTCTTCATGTTATTGTAACAGTTAGATGTGGTGGAGTGAAAGTGACAAGTGTCCTAAAGTAGTTCTTCTCAAATTAGTCTTGAACCAAATCCAATCGAGCGTCCTCCCAAAAAGCTGCCTGCCAATGCCAAGTCCATTATTCGACTAACAAGACCAAAAGTGAACTGTGTGTGCAGTATTCACAGAGAGATTGTTATCTCCACAGACAACAGCACTTAATGTAAAGGCAGTAGTGATCACGGAGAATGCAGAATCTCTTCTGGAGTGTGAAACTGTTGCTAATGATAATCCAACTCAGTTGGATTGTCATTAGCAACAGTTTCACACTCCAGAGGTGTTCTGCATTCAGGTTCAGGTTCAGGTTTATTTGTCATATGTATAGATACAGAGTATAAATACAATGAAAATTATTTTGCTCAGAGCAATCTCAGTCTTACATACACAGGACATAAACAAACATCTACAGTGCAAAGAAAAATACAAAAACACGGAAAAAAGTGCAAGTGAAGTGACAATACAGTGCAATACAGTTCAAGGTCAGCTGTTCAGCAGCCTGACTGCCTGGGGGAAGAAACTATTACTGAGACGGGTGGTGCGAGATTTGATGCTATTCGGCCTCATGACACTGTTACGGGTGATTTTTTAGACTAGTTGTGTGCCAGTGTTGTGCACCAAAAATAGTAGATCTACAATATTGCGTGAGCTCATAGATCCGTTGTTTTTGGTGTGGCATGGCGTGCAACCAAGTATAACTCAAAATCAAAATCATTGAAGTGATTGTGGCATTTGTGGAGGCCTCTGCAGATCGAGCTCTGCACTCTCCGCACAAACACCCGCAACAACAACGTAGCACACACTGCAAAGATCAATTCACCAAACTTAAATCCAACAACACCAAAGAGGCAACAAACATTATCATACTTAGAGCCCTGCATGCGTAGCAGGTTAAAACTAACAAGTTGACTCCCGACATGAGTGGCAGGTTAAAACTAACATGTCGCTCCCGACATGAGTGGCAGGTTAAAACTAACATGTCGCTCCTGACATGCGTGGCAGGTTATAACTAACCCGTGGCTTCCTGTGTGGTTTGGTTTAGGGTTAGGGTTTTGAGTAGGGTGTCGGACTAATGCCTATCGGACCCATTGCCTCCAACAGGCCATGTACTTATATCAGTCCAGTTAATATTCACGCAGCAATACTAATATGACAAGCTGGCTTATATGATATGCTATGTTATGACGTATAACTTGCTAAGGAAATTACACCAGAGAGAATAATTACACCAGGAGTCAGCCCAGCTCCTTATCCAGACATCAGTCATGTCAAAACATGACCATTGTAACTCCCTCCTTACTGGCCTGCCGGCATGTGCACTTAAGCCTCTCCAATTGATCCAAAATGCCGCAGCTTGCCTGGTTTTCAACCAGCCAAAATTCTCACATGTCACTCCCCTTCTCCACTCCCTCCATTGGCTCCCAGTCACTGCCCACACAGAGTACAAAACTCTGATGCTGGCATTCAAAGCAACCAAATGTATGGCACCCCCATATCTTGCAAGTCTGATCACACCCAACAAACCCTCCCGTGCGCTCAGATCAACAGACGCAGGGAAGCTGGAAGTACCTTCGCTAAAAAAGCAGTGACAACGCTCCACACGTCCCAAACTCTTCTACCTTCTGGCTCCAAAACTATGGAATGCACTTCCCATTGCAATCAGAACTGCAGACTCACTTCCAATCTTCCACCGTAGTCTGAAAACCCACCTCGATCTCCTACAGGCGTATGCATAGGCTCAACTTATGTAACTTAAATAGCACTTTACATGTATGTAGACATAACATATAGTGTATAGTTTCATTAGATACATATTCCACTGTTAGTTTCTTAAGCTTACGTATGATTCATGATGACTATGTTTATGTATTTGATGGATTGCCATGTTTTTTGTTCTTGCTTACTGTAGATTGCTCTGGATTAAGAGCATCTGCTAAATGCCTAAATTGTAAATTGTAAGAGAGACTGCAATATTGTTTCTTGTGAGGTAAGAAAAGTACAGTACAATGATACCATGTCAGACAACCTTTCTCTTGACCACAGGTAGGGCAGAAGCCCTGCGGGTGTGATCTATGGCAGCCTGCCTTGCTCATTTTCTCCCTCTCATTTATCACTGTCACCTATGCAGCTGACAAGCACTACTGTGACTATGGATCACCTTAGACAGTCAGATGTTGCATTGCCAAAGTCAAGCTGTGAACACGTGCACACAGTGAACAGCAAGTACATTCTGACTGCTGCAGAGGAAAGGAAATAAGCCAAAGAGGAAATTGCATCCAATTGATGCACACAAGAGCAAAATTAGATTATACCAACGATGAGTCAGAGTGCGCTATTGTCAGAAATGGGAAGTTTCACTTTGGTCACAGAGATTGGCAATTTGATTTAATAATTGCACCGTTTTGCTGCTCATATTGCTTTGAATGCAGCAAAGCTTAACAATCGACTTTATTTGTTATGCTCTGAACCAGGAGTTGTCGCATGTGTACTTGTAAGATCAAATACTTTGAGCGAGTGACTCCCTGGTGTCTCATGGTCCTTTGTCTATGAATAGTGGCGAGGTGCTCTGTGCATGTCTCACAAATTCATACTTTGCTGGTTAACCTTGAGAGTTGGTCTCCTGTGTCCAATTCATCAATTGATCAAGCACTCAATGTGATCATGTATCTTATTGAACTGTTCTTGTCACATCATAACAAATGGCCCAAACAAACATAATAGCATGACTAGCACTTATTTAAAACAGCACAGCAAAAATACCCTACTTTGTTTGAACTTGTAATAACTGTATTAAATTATCCATGCATATCTATTCAGGAATTTACATTTATTTTTATGTGATCAATTTATTGACGATTTCATCCTAACATTAAAAATAGGATACATTTTGCAGAATCCTATTCAAGCCTATGTGAAACTTCAGCATTCACAGAGATTATATTGGAGAAACATTAGAAACAATGTACATTTTGCTGATATACAGAAAGAATACAAAAGTCATATTATATTCCTTAATGAAATATTTATTTTACCATTTACGATACAGGGCCAGGCAATGGCATGAAATGAAAAGTCTTGACTGTCACATCACATGCAAAAGTAGAGATGTGTCTGTGCCTACCAAGGTGGGGGGGGACTTTTTTTTAACCGGCCCACATGTGTATTTCCTCAGCCACATGCACACGCAGACGGCATTACATTCACAGGAAACCAGCCAATGATAGAACCGCAGGATTTTCAATTAATTATTAACTGTTAAGTTTAATTGATAGATTTCTTAACTGTGATTTATCGATTAACGATTAACTATTAACAGACTAACATCCCTAGTCTGAAATCTAGCATCATATCACAATATTGATGTATTGCCCGGTTTGTTTCAGTGGGACGCTGACTGTAAATCATGTTCTTTATAGCCTACTTGGCCCTACTATGTAACAGCATGTAATTCTTACATGTAGACGTTCAAATGCAAGGGGTTTGCCTTGAAATGTTGTGGGCTAAATTGAAACAAACAAGTTAAAGTGCCATGGGAAAAGAAAGAACATCGCTAACAGTACATAAGAGAACGTAATCAGCTGCTTTCCGTCCCAGTGGGGAAAACATCCAAGGACCAAGGCCACCCGACTCTCTGCAGCCCAGAACACTCAACCTTGGAGAAGGTCTCTCTCGATGTACTGTACAGTGTGAGTGGAGCAGCTCAGAAAAGAGGAGAGGCATAATACCTGACTCCCATTAGGATGCTGTGTCAAACACACCAGCTAGGGACATTGTTAGTGTGCCCTTGAGCAGATCACTCTACCTGTAACTCCACCAGCTACCAGATAGATACCACCATAATATGCTAAACATTATCTATAGGGGTGCTGCGTATAAAATGAAGTATCGGTTTTAAGCTTCTGTTAAAAAAAATGCCATAAGTAATATTTCGTCAGGATCAATTTTGTATGTATGTGTGCCTGTTGAGTGTACAGTAGGTCTATACTATGTATGCATTCATGCATGTGACGTCCACGTGCGCACATACTGTGTAAAATGTATGTGTGCGTGTGTGTGTGTGTGTGTGTGTGTGTGTGTATGTGCGCGTGCGTGTGTGCGTGCGTGAGCATGCAGCCAAGACAGAGATAATCGGCTAAATGAAATGGGACCGATGCATAGCATGGTAGCACCCACCACTACCCCCATACACTCCCTGGAAATGGGGATTAAGGACTATAGTGACTGTCACACTGTGAGGCAGAGAGCAGCTCTGATAATTACCCTTCAAAATAATCATTTGGGACCCCAGAAAGCAATGTCACACAGACCCGAGCGTCTGACTGTGTACAATATGTTCTCTCAAAACACCAAGAGGAATTTCAGGGCACTGGTCTATTCATTTATCATTCATTACTTATCCTATTAACATTCAGACTGTAAGTCCACTCACTGGATAAATTTAGGTGACCTCATAGAATATGACTTATTGCCGGGTGTTGTATTACGTTTCTGCCAGTGGAAAGGGGGGCCTGCAACATTCTCAACCCATATCCTATTGTTAAAACATTAAGAAGAGGGGGTTCAGGGGAAACGGCATGGGTTATAATCAATCATTCTTGACAGAACTGAACGTCATTGGGAGCAGTTAGAAAATATCTAGCCATAATTTGATCAGGTCCCTAGCTGCTACAACCCTTGGATTCCCTGAGTGGAGCCAATACAACAGATTAGGTGACAGATTCAATACACTAATTTGAACCACAAGGTGGTGCCAAAATAATAGTCTCTCTCTCTCTCTCTCTCTCTCTCTCTCTGCAACCTTATGCTTTCTCTCCATGTCTCTCTTCAGTCTATATAAAGCCCCTTTTTTTTTTTATGGTAGCCATTTAAAAGTTCAAGAAGTATTAATCAGCACTTAATGCAGCCTCAATCAATCAGTCACTCACACTCAATTTATGCTTCATTCAAATGGCTCAGTGACTCATTCAGGTTTCCTAAATCAGAAGATTGGGGAAAAGTTGATGTTCTGTTTAGCACTGCATGGGTCCTCAGCAATGACACAGTGAACCTGACACAGTGAACCTTACCCAATTGTGGATGAAACGATTAAACCAGATTTACAGCATTTTATCTTCAACAACCAAAATGTAGAAATATATCATAGCTACTTAAACTGACTTGTCTGTGTGCCATTTAATGAGAAGCGATAATGAAATGGGGCGACTCACTGATGCAACACAGGCTAAAACATGCTGATCGACTGAATGGAAAATCTGCACATTCACTATAATCCATTCCTGACACTTTGCTATGCATCAGGTGTGTCGAAAGCATCGTTTAGTTGTAGCCATATAGGCCTACTCTATTAACCCCAAAATGACTTACCTATTTCAGTCAAAGGCTTATTGCTGCTTTTCTTTTCCCGTCTCTTGAGAAAATACAATCTCTAGTTTGGCACAGGTTGCGTGGATCAGGGTGCGCGGAGAAAAAGCACCGTATGAGAGGCGAGCCAAATTCGATGTTCCCGTGTAGTTCACTGGAGCAATTGTTTCGCACTTCCTTGCACCTCAACGCCGATAGTGAAGCAGGCTAAAATCATTGTCCTCGGCAGTCCACTTTCACCTTAATCCATCCGGTTTGTTTTTTTCTGATACGGATATAGGACATTATAGCGCGCTCTCGTGAAATATCCGCATCCAAATAGTTGGGTAATATAATATCCGTCCGTCCCTGGAGGAAAATGATGATTTCACCATCCGAGAGTTCAAGCTGTTCTATCGGTCCTTAATTGAGTTGAAATCTAAAGAGCACCAGGATAAGTGCATTTTTCTCATTGTAGGCTACAGAATTATCCCCCTCACCCCTGCATCCCACTGACTGAACATAGAAATAGCTCGGAACGCAAAGCATTAAAGATATCGTCCGTGATTCTCCGTTCTCTCTGTGTGCCAGTCCAAATAAGACAAGAGCCCGGAAAATACAGTATTAATATTTGACGCGTCTCTTACGGTCAGAGTCAGACTCTCCAATCCATCCAGATCCATGTAGGCTACTGCAGCGGTCCGGGACCCGGTAAGAAGATGCAGATCAGAGTCAGACTGAGACGCAGCTCCGTCTTCTCTGGCACACTCACACACTCACACTCACCACGGCAGATGAGATGCTGAAAGGAACAAGCTGACTGTGTAGCGGTGCATCAAATAAAACTAAAACAACTAAAACTCAAAGGCTGCTTTTTGTTAAGGGATAGGCTTATAAGTAAGTCTTATAAGTTTAAACTGAAGCACAGGCGATTAATTAAAAGTACATAATGGCATCAACACAACGTTAGGGTAGCCTTCTGATTTAAATGAGCAAGGTTAAGGTCAAAACTCAAAATAAATAAATAAACATTAAAAATCACACCCGTGTGATTTGAGTGAGGGGCGCTAATATATTAAAGTCTAACTCATGTTGATTAGGTGATGTAATAATGGTGATGTAAAACAAACGGTGCCAACACAAACATTAAACACCATTAACAATAAAGAGACAATATGACGTAATGAGTTACATTATGAGTACATTTTCCCTTCATTGTCAATGGCGTTTACAAAACAAACATTGAACTAAACATTACACTTGTGTATATAGGAGGGGCTATAGCACCCCTCAAAAATAAAGATGTCGAGTGCTCACAGACGCACTTCCAGTTTGTAAAGGGCATCACAGTCTAAGATTTAGGAAAAGCCCCCCCCCCCCATCCATGGAACCACTAGAGATCAGCTCCTATGACCTTCTCTCAAATCAACAAACAGCCTAGTCTTGCTTTGCACCTTGACAACATAATGAGGGGATTCAATGGGTGAAAAGGCCATATAGGCTATACTTGCCATTCCGTTTGACTGCATGGTTGTTATATTTAATTGAAGCGTTTCTTTGCAGTTGTCTACATGTATACGGTGCTTCCTCAAGTCTACACACTCTACAGATTGATCAAACATTTATAATTGGCCTAATTTGATTATTTGTAGATGGAACAATACTGTATATGACATGACATGCTAGTGGATTTAAAAGTGGCATGGATTCTATGCAGCCCTGCTGTCTAAACAGTTTAAATGACTGAACTTAAGTGACATTTTGTCATGAACTGTGTACTTGTATTGTGTACCCCCATGACTGCGTGGATCTGTTCAGCTCCAACAAAGTGATCAAGTTTGCAGACGACATCGCACAGTCATAGGCTTGATCACAGACGATGATGAATCAGCCTACAGGAGAGAAGTGGATAACCTGGCTGGCACAATGGTGCCAGGAGAACAACTTGGCTCTCAACGTGGACAAAACAAAAGAGATGATCTTCGACAACAGGAGGCCTCCCAGAGACCACTCTCCCATCCAGATTGGGAGTGCTGCAGTGGAAAGGGTCACAGAGTTCAAATTCCTGGTGGTGCACATCACTGAGGATCTCACCTGGGCAGTACAGACAGAGCGGGTGGTGAAGAAAGCACAACAATGCCTCTACTTCCTGAGGAGACTTAAGAAAGCTGGCATGGGCCCCAAAGTCCTAAAAGCTTTCTACAGAGGCACCACAGAGAGCATCCTGACTCCTTCACTGCCTGGTATGGAGCTGCACCGACCTCAACCCCAAAGCAATGCAGAGGGTTGTGTGGACGCCGTGCAGCCGAACGCATCAGCGGATGTGATCTCCCCCCATCGAAGCCCTGTATGATGAACGTTGTGTCAGCAAAGCTCATGGAATTATGAAGGACCCAAACCATCCCAACTGCAGACTGTTTGAGATGCTGCCACATGGAAAACATTTTTGCAGTCTCAAAGCCGCTGGAAACAGACTGCAAAAAAGCTTCTTCCCCCGAGCAATCAGATACACGAATGAACTGATAAGAACCAAAGCGAAACCGGGCAAAGGAAAACGCTAGCCCCCCACCCCTCGCCCTCCTCTTGCACTATCATGATCAATTTTTGCACCCTTCTAAACTAAATTTGCTGTATATATGGAACGTAGCCTCAATTGCACCTTCTTAAACTAAATTGTGTTACGGAACATAACATACTGTGAAGCTGTTCACAAAAAGTTTACCTAACTTTGCTACTACAGGGAAAACATGCACCTGTACATTATGTTACTATTATTTTTACACTTTGTTGCACTCTTTATTCTTGTTTGCTGTGCTTGCTGTGGTTTTGTTGTTTTTGAATGTTATGTTATCTATGCTGCTGCATTGTCTGTAAGGAAGCCAAAACAACCTTGAACCTTGTTCCTAGTGTTTCCTGTCTTCTCTAATGTTTGCTACCTGCCTTGTCTAACCTTGTGATTAGTCTTTGTATTTCACCTGTGTCCTGCTTAGTGTCAGGCTGTCATCCTATTGTGTGTTGATTGTAGTTATGTTGTACCTGTGTCTAGTCTATTTAAACCTCACTGTGTTCAGTGTTCCCTTGCCAGTTTATAGTTTGTTGTTACAGTGTCCTGCCCTGGTATGTCCTGTTCAGTTGTCAATAAATCATCATTGAACTTTATCTGCCTGCCTGCCTGCTTGTGGTTCTGCTTCTACATTTGGTCCAACACATGTTTCACCATGAGAGTATAAACAGGCCAAATATGGACCCAGCAGAACTTGGGTCGACGACCTCCTAGCCATCAACAGCTATGTGAGTGCTATTAAGAACACCACCTGTGTTAGGCAGCAGGAAATGGCTCTCGGGTTGGCATTGAAAGAGACCTTTTGTTTGATGAAGAAGAGACCAGTACTAGCACGACTGGTGGATGGAACAGCCAGGCAATTAACTGCTATGTTGGCATCCTTGATTTCCAACAACCACCAGCCGCCGGAATCAGTACTTCCAGTTTGTCCTGCTACCCAGCCTGTGTTCCAGTCAGCTAGCCCCAGCCCTACTAGCCTTCAGTTGGTTAGCGACCAGCCTGCTCCATCAGTTCGGCTTAGGTTCATGAGCCTGGAACCCACCTGTTCAGATCCTGTTCTCCCTCAACCTGTCTGTCGTAAGGCCACCAGGAGGAGGCATGGACGCTCCCAAAGGCACCAATGCGTCCAGGAGCCCTCACTGCCTCCCAGTGCACCAGATCCCATGCTTCAGCCCAGCGCCAGAGAAGCTTCACCAACACCGGCTAGAAGCGCCACAGAGGCTCAACTGCTGCACAGTGACGCAGAGACGCCGCCGCAGCAGAGTTGCTGCCACCGCCGCACAGCGACGCTCATACACTGCCGCCGCTCAGCGCCACAGAGCCTCTGCCCCTGAGGCCCCGCCGCTGCAGTTTGTGCATCCCAGTGCCCGGGTCCCCCATCGCTCCAGTGCCTGTGCTGCCCAGTGGTCCTGAGCCCGTACACATGCTACTTAAAGCAAAAGGAAAGTTTGACATTTTGCCATTCTGCCATAGGATGTTAATGGTAGGGTCACACCCCTATACAAAATTGCCCAATACTGACAGCTGGTCAGCAAGTGGATTCATGAATGTCTGTGTATATAGACAATATTTTAGGCCAATAAAAAAAGACTACAGTATATACCAAATTCCCCACTTTAAACAAAAGAAGCCTGACGGCTGTCGGACTATTGGGGGGAGGTACTGTCATGAACTGCATACTTGTATTGTGTAGTTGTTCCTAGTATTTCCTGTCTGCTCTAATGTTTGCTACTTGCCTTGTCTAACCTTGTGATTAGTCTTTGAATTTCACCTGTGTCCTGTTTAGTGTCAGCCTATCGTGTGTTGATTATGTTGCACCTCCCTGTGTTCAATGTTCCCTTGCCAGTTTATATTTGTCAGTATATGTCCTGTCCAGTTGTCAATATATCATCATTGAACTTTATCTGCCTGCCTGCCTGCTTGTGGTTATCTGCTTCTGCATTTGGTCCAACACATGTTTCACTGTGACACATTTATTTGCATCAGTGCTCATATGAACTGTAATTTGACATAAGTAAAGGCCCATGAGGGTGTTTCTTTACATTGGCCTTCTAGTAATAATGTAGATTGTGAATGTCAAGGACAACTCACACCACTGAAGGCTATGGAGCATGTTGAAGTCTCATCCAATAACATGAGATGCAGGCAAATTACTCCGTGGTGAGAATCGTGTCATAAATGGATGGGAGGAAAATGGGTTCAGGGATGCTTTTCCCCTTGATAGTGGCCTGGATTCCCCCATTCCCCCATTAAGTAACCTATGGAACAATAACCAATAATGTACAGTATAAATGTTATGTTGTGCACAGTATATAGGCACATCTTCCATTAGCTGCAGCTGCACACAAATGTATTTTTCAAATGATATTGTGATCAGAAAACGACCACTATTGGTGTGAAACACAATCAGTGGGAGTCAATCAAGTGCTAACCAGCATTCCCATTCCATTGGGCAGAAATGGAAAAGCAATGAGGTATTTGGATCTAATGTTGGGGAGCATAACATTGTTGATAGTTTATAATAATGTTGCACATGCCCTCAGGGACAATTATACTGAATATAATTATTTAATTGTCCATAGCTTCTATTCTCAGAACTCAATCCCTATTTTCTTTCATGGGATGATCTGTATCATCCCATGATCTGTGAAATCAGTGAATGATCGTTTATTACAGTTATCCACATTTTCCATGGATGAAGTTGAATCTTTTATGTACTGCCTTTATTCCCTCTTATTATAAAGACCATGTTGATCAAAATGGGACACACTTGGTGGTGAATAAGGCCTGGGCTACACCTATATGGATCTTTTGCAAAATGCATTTTTTTGTGTGCGTTTTGATAAATAAGTGAAGATTTTCCAAAATATCCGGATCAGTGGATCTGTGTAGTCATGCGAAATGGAGCTTTTGAGAAACGACGTCACCACGTATTAGCGCATATAATTTTTACTATAATTTGGTGAGAAACGCAGCTAATGCCATTGCGCAGTACACCAACAACAAGTCTATGTGTGGTATGTGCTTAGCCGCATGTGAAACTATTCATCGTGCCGTATTTTGCTCTCCGTTTCATGGTCATGGGGAGAGAGAGAGAGGGTGCAGAGAGAGAGGTGTGAATGGAATCGCATCGTGTTCAATGCGTTTCTGCATTGAACACAGGAGATATATCTGTCGTGTGGGCAGGGATTTCTTTTTAAACAGAGGACAAAAATATCCGTTTTGCAAAAGATCCATATACTGTAGGTATAGCCCAGGCCTTAAAGCTCATTGTAAAGCACATGATCCCTGCAGTAGCGTCCCTATAGGTGAACATTAGGCACAACTAGCAGATATACAAGATCACATTGGGTCACATTGAGGTGCGTTGTGCATATGAGGAAGTCTGGAGTGATGGAGAAGTGTTTTAGAGTGGTGCAGGACATGTATGGAAGTGGTGAGGTGTGTTATGCATGTGCCAGACAAGGTGGAAGTGGGTCTGCATCAAGGATCAGCACTGAGCCCCTTCTTGTTCGCTATGGTGATGGACAGGCTGAGGTTAGACAGGAATCCCCATGGACCATGATATTTGCAGATGACATTGTGTATTGCCTTCTTCATTCCCTGAAGAAGGCAACTTGTTGCCGAAACGTTGGAAAAATAAACAATTGTTGGCATCGTGACTACGAGCTGTGCGGCCTCTCTCCTTTCTCTGGCAAGCCGTTTTAACATTTAATAGCTATAGACTGGGTAATTAGGTATATGCAGTACAGATATCTGTAATTCAGTTCTTCCTAGTCAAAACAAACGTTTCAGATCCACAATGACATTCCTCCTATCCACAACTGTCATTTAAGATATCCACAATGACATTCTTCCTATCCAAAATTGCCATTTCAGATATCCATGACGTCATTATGTGTATTGGGCTTTTAGTTTCAGATATCCATAACTGCGTTTTGTATATCCAAAAATACATTGTGACTAGTAGAAATCTAATATGAATATCCACATTTCATAAAATGGTATTTTCTCCTAGTAAAAAATCAGTACAGTACATCCAGAAAGCCCCATACACGTGAATGGCAAATGTGCGTGAATGAACCCAAATGGAACAGTGAGGTTACAGAGAGTAAAGAAGGTGGAGGATTTTAAGTACTTAGGATCAACATTCCGAATCCAGAGCAATGGAGAGTGTGGAAAAGAGGTGAATAAACATACAAATGTGTGATAGGCACATTTTTTGGAACAAAATGCCTCAAATCATGAAGTTTATCTAGGCAGGAGGCCTCCAGGCAGGAGGTCTAGAGGGAGACCAAAGAGGAGATTTATGGATATAGTGAAAGAGCACTGTTGTTGCACTCTGCACTGTTGTTTTGTCCAGTTGTTTGTGTTGAATGTTTAATGATGTTGGAACAAAATTTTACCGGCCAATTGCCGTCAAAGGCGTGAAGACAGCCTTATATAACCTATACTTGACCTGGCGGAGACCTGTGCTCCGAGAAGCACTTTTTCTAGCTCTTGCTGATACTTTCCTATCACACGTCACACCTGACACACACAACAAGGACGGATAAGATCAGGAACGAGTACATCAGAGGGACAGCGGATGTCAGATGTTTTGGAGATAAGGCCAGAGAGGCCAGACTGAGATGGTTTGGACATGTACAGAGGAGGGATAAAGCCAGAGAGGCCAGACTGAGATGGTTTGGACATGTACAGAGGAGGGATAGCGAGTATATTGGTAGAAGGATGCTGTTTATCTCGGCAGGAGGCCTCTAGGCAGGAGGCCTAGAGGAAGACCAAAGAGGAGATTTATGGATATAGTGAAAGAGCACTGTTGCACTGTTGTTTTGTCCAGTTGTTTGAGTGTCGTTTAATCAACCAAAATGGAAACAAATCTCTGGCATTTTGTGTCATCCACTTTTAAATTTTGAATTAGTTGTTCCTTTAAAAACCACCAGTAAAGTATTCAATCTACCAATCATTGGGCTGATGAAATATGGATTAGTGACACATTAATATGCCTGCAGTCATGGCACCCCCTGCCTGCAGTCATGGGGTGCAGAGGTACCTGCCCATACTGTAGCTGTGGAGTCTAGGGGATGTCCTCCGACATGCTAAGTGTGGGAGGCCGGGCAGGATTAAGGTGATCTTGTCACTGCACATAAACCTGGGGGCGGCACCAAAGTTGTTATTGTAGTGGAGTAAAAGTACAATATTTGCCTATGAAATGTAGTCGAGTAGAAGTAAAAGTACAGAGAATTTGATACACTCAAGACTCAAGTAAAGTACAAATACCTCAAAATTGTACTTAAGTACATAACTTAAGTAAATGTACTTAGTTACTTTCCACCACTGAACAAGCAGTGGGAGGAATTCATAGGCATAATGACTAATTTGGGAGGAAATAAATCACAGTGAGGGGCGCTCTTATCATCATACGGCATCATGCATCATCTCATTCTCGTTTCAATGTTTGTGTTTACACAAACACTCAAAGCTGGGCATAGCAAAAAATGGTAAAAACAACTGGCTACTCTAAATAAAAAATCACACCCGTGTGAAGTGAAGGGCGCTAATAATAAGTCTAACTCATGTTGATTAGGTGATGTAATGGTGATGTAAAACAAACAGTGCAAACACAAACATTAAACGCCATTAACAATAAAGAGACGATATGACCTAAATGACACATTATGACGTACATTTTCCCTCCATTGTCAATGCGTTTACAAAACAAACATTGAACTAAAGACAAACATTAAACCTTTGTATAGCGCCCCTCAAAAATGAAAAAGAAATATAACATTAATTAAATACATGCATTCATTCTCCTTTCATGCTGTGGGCTTGTAAAGATCAGCTATTTGTGGAAGATATAATGTAGAGGAGGGGGAATGAGGGGACAAAGAAAGGGTCCATTATCCTATGGCCCATTATACTGACATCCCAATAGTTTTGATTGTTTAAATGTTTTATTGACAGTTTTAAAAGTACAGCAGCAGTATGTAAAATAAATATCACACTCGTGTGAAGTGAGGGGCGCTCTTGTCGTCGGACAAAATGAATATACTTCTTCATGAATTAATTTGTCAACTTATGTTATTATCTTTTAACCATGATGATACAATGTTTAAAAAAGAACTAATCTCTTCACCATGATTATGTAAGATGACAACTGAATTTATGTGATTGGTTAGCCCATTTGCTCGTCTACATATGACGTAAACTTTCCTTTCATTGTCAATGGCAATTAATGTTTGTGTTGCCACAAATGTACGCCATATTCCAGGCACATGTGACGTAAATTCTCCTTTCATTGTCAATGGCAAATGTGAGACATGATGGGACGAAAATATGTATATAGGAGGCTAGCGCCCCTCAAAAATATATCACATCACATCACATTCGGTGCTTAGCCAATCAAATCATCACAAAAGTCATTCCGGCCACTCGCTGACTCTCTGAACAGGACTGCTGGGTGCTGAAATGGCAGAAAGAAAGAAAAATCACCTCACAATTGATGTGAACAAGAGTGCATGACGCAACTCACAATAGACCACAAATTTGTGCTGGAGTCAGAGAGTGCAGGGTGTCGCCAAACATGACATATTGATTGAGGAGAGCTGGCAAGATGTGCATACTGGAAATAGTAAATAGTATCAACACAAGGCTATAGGATTGTCAGCAATTTAGCCTAATTTGCATTCACAGCATTATTCAATAGACAAGAGGTTTGGCATCAACATTTTATTAAGAGAGAAAACTGGTGTGAACTAAATTATAAGTCCAGAGTAAAGCAATTGTCTCAATTATTCACTTCATCAGTGTAGACAACCATTTGCATCCATCGTGGCCACATGATATTGACATCATTGAAATGGCTTTCACATTCAGAAGAATTAAGCAGCTCATAGGAGGCCCTTTCTATGTTTCACCAGTTTCAATTGAAACGGGCCTCCACCCTCAGGGGGGCCTCCGAGCTCCGACTGACCGTCAGTCAACCCCCCGCCACCCTAGGCCCTCTCTCTCGCGCATTCGCTGCCTTGCACTCTCCCACGATGTTAAGTTAAACCTATTTCCTCTTAATAACCTGGGTAAAATGTGCAGCATTGGCAGGTAAAGGGGAGACACTATAGCTTCAGGCCCTTGCCACACGAGGACGGCTCGGGCTGTTAGCCGCGCAAGTTTATAAACGATATAAAACTTTCCTGCGTCTACATTGCGGTTATGTTAATTATGCATGCTGTATACATGAGACCGGTAAACTGCTCCTGATTCCAGAAAAAGCTGTAGTACACATGCCCGGCCTGTAGATGGACATGTGAATGCATAAATGTAGGAGATTATATTCGGGCGCAACACTGCTGAATGTCAGATAATTGCTCGTTAATACATTGATTCCACCTGCTGCCTGCACAGCGCTAAACATTTTGCTTAATCTGCAGCTAGTTAACAAGAGAAATTGCACATACAGTAGGCTATAGGCCTACAGGCCGTTTATCGAGGAATATGGACAGTAAACGATGGGTTTATCCTACCTGCAGCAAAGCCCATTTGAAGTTACACAAAGGCTTTGACCGGCGATTTTGGCTGCTTGCTTGCAAAGAATATAGTTTAGAGAGCAAGTTGAAGCATGGATATCACCTTCAGAATGTTTAATTTCCACCCAAGAAGACGAAGCACTTTGACGAGGTGAGTGAGTCCATGCTGGCTGTTCTGTGCACCTCGCAGAGGGACCTGCCTGGCTGTGCTGCCTATCTTAGATATAGCCTATAATAATCTATTCTACACTACACCAATATAGTAACAATAATGCAGATTGTTTTTTTCTTGTCTTCCCAGATTGGTAATCACCATAATCTGTTCTCCAAAAATACATACATATTAGGGGTGTGCTGAAATATCGATATGGCGATATATATCGATACGTCCTCCCGCGATAAATAATCGATATTGATTATTAAAATATCGATTTTTAGAATTTTAGAAATTTGAAATGTTGTTCATAATGAAGTGATGAAAAGAAGGAAATGACAGCTAAAATAAATCAAATCCCACTCAGATTCCACAGCAACCAGAAGTACTGAATTACTGGATGGTGATTTGTCCAAAGTCTCCAAACAGCTTTGTGGGAATACAAAATGCTGTATTTTTTCAGTTCCAAGTATTTTGTAGTTGCAGATATCGTGATATATCGTTGATGAAATTTCATACAATATATCGATATATCGCAAATATCACAATATATCGAATATCGTGATATTATCGTTATCGAGGGCCTAATATCGCGATATATATCGTATCGTGAGGAACCCATATCGTCCCACCCCTAATACATATACATAATACATATCTACAAGCTCATGCATGCGGGCTGCAGATCGGCTATTTTTGGAGAAGAGATTTATAGACTATGGTCCTCATTCACAACGGCGTTTACGCTCATAAAGTGACGTTAGTTCATGGATTCCAACATTACGTGGGAATTCATGAACTTGAACGTGAACTTGACGGTGACGTTTCTTTGTCGGAAACTCCGCTAAAAGCTGCGCCAGCTTAGAGGGTAGTGTACGGCTTGCGTAGATTTATTCAGAAGGCTTTAGTCTTCATGCTGAATCAATTAAAAGTCCCCAAATCTCAGATAAAATATGTAGGCATGTGTCCAAAACATTGGTCAGCACATAAAAAAATGATAGCTTATATAAAAGCCAAGTATCACTTGTATGCCTAAATGCATGCATTCTGGCAGGTTAGCCTAGTCCCATACAGAAACTGCCCCTTCAAGCCCGACACCTTTTTATTTATTTATTAGGATATTTCTAGCATGCGCGATTGCGCTGCTCACTTGACAGCTTTCTACTCGCAGTGCAACGCGTTGTGAGCTTGTAGAACGGCTCTCGCAGTCTCGTGGACTTGCGCTGCATGTTAAAAAACAAACTCACAATTATAATAAGAACTTACACTTATCTGCATTCTGCACTGTACGAATCCAACGTTGTTTAGTGTAGTAATGCCTGCAGTGCCAGTATAGGCCTATTTAAATTGTTTTGTTCTTATGGAGCTCCTTTGAGTCAGTCTGACCGACGGTGTTGGTGTGTGTGTGTATGTGTGTGTGTGTGGGGGGGTCCAGTCCAATCTGATTAGCCCTATAAAAAAATAGAAGTCCACATTATTGCATCAGCGCGTCATAGTTTTAAGCGAGCTCACCTTAATTAATTATAACATGGGCAACTGTAGCTAGGCTGTAGGCTACTACATTGATCTCATCATGAGATCAATCAAGTTTGGTGCCAAATGTCCCGCGAATCATTTTAATATGACGACATCATGAAATTAACCTGCACTTAGGCTGACAAAGAGGATCTGACAAAGAGGATATAGGCTACCCGCCGTATATGGTTGAAAATGTATATGCCTACGTGTCCATGATCAGAACAAATCCATTCTCCACATGGCATTCAGACAGATGACAGTAGGTGCGTTTCCATGAAGCCGTTTTTTTGCGCATTATGGCTCTTGCGCAAAATCTCCTGGATGGAAACACATCAAAATGCGAATAAGTCTCCATTTTTCGCAAAAACACTTTTTCGCTTGGAGGTTGCGGATTTAGGCTTTTTCGAAAAAAGGGAAATGCGCAAATAGTGTATGGAAACACTTGCGGAAAAGGTTTTTAATTAGAAAGCATTGAACTCGCATTATATCGCTTTTGAACAGTTGGAAAATAAAATAAAAAAACGATGGGGAGGCAGTGGAGTGAACGGTGCATGGGAGAGGTGTTGTGGATACATATAATATAAGGTCCCAATTTACTACTACCCGACCCGTCCGATTAATAATTGTGTAGTGTGTTCAAAGATCCTATATGAAGTCTGAATCCTCCCGAGTTGATCGGGGCGCTCCGATCATTTTGATATCTGGATCGCTACTGTATGGATGCAAGACACACACACACACACACACACACACACACACACACACACACACACACACACACACACACACACACACACACACACACACACACACACACACACACACACACACACACACACACGTGGTGTAGTAGACTAAACTTTTATATAACCTAGCTGCTTGGGTCCCTGCAGGCTATTCGATTTCGATCCATGCATATGCTTCATATATTCTTATATATTTATATTCATTGCATAAGATAAGCAACCTAAACGTGTAGGCTATAGGCTATATAGCCGATGAAACAAGTTATTCACAACTTTTTGCAGCTGCAATCAATCAATTTACAGTATAAACGACCAGTATGCTCCAATCGAGTCCCGCGACATATAGGCTACATGTGCCCCGAATATATTAAGACAAGCATTACACAACAAATCGTTCTTTGTACGTTCTTTGACTGTAGGTGTCGTCAACACTGTGAAAGCAGCAGATGCCCGCTGGCTTGCTGTAGACTTGCTGGCGGTCGGTCAGCCGCTGACCAGGGATCAAATTACAGCGCAGTATATGGGGTCCCAAATCAATGGTGTGAACATCATATGGATTAGGACTACTTCTTTACATGAGCCTCACTTTACTGGCAACAGTGCCAACTACTGCATATTTAATGAACTTATTTCATATGCGCATTTTATCAGTTTAATGGAAACACCGACAATTGACTTTTCTTTTTTCGACTTAATGAACATACGCTTCCTTTTTTCGCAAAGGCTTAATGGAACCGCACCTAGTGAGATGATATTGATCCCCGCATGAATCAATGCAGCTCTGATAAAAAAATGTATCGGATATCTATTTTACCTTTAGGCGAGTGTGCAATTGTTCTTTCTTTTTTTTATAACCCTGCAGTGCATTCATCAGCTAAGGGCTTTTATCATTTCCGAGTTGTATAGGCCTAATATAGCATTTGGTCGTGTGGTGAACAGTAGCCTACAAATTAACTTCTTTCTCATTATGTGAAAGTAACTGTAACATCTATACGCATGACCTTTACGCTTCCGTTACACTATGGCGTATTTCTCCTTTGTGAATGAGGACCATTATGTGCAAATATAAAATAGCTGTGATACTTATGTACTTATGTAAGTGGTTATGGTGAAATAAACCATTAACACTGGTTAGTTTGGAGGGGGCGAGGGGACTATGACATCACCGTTTCAGCAAATTAGGCGGCATTTTCTATACACACGGAGACGAGAAAGTCGCGTCTCCAAACTTTCCCACTCTGGAAGGTGGTTTCAAAATTAGCCGGTTAAGTCCCCCAAAACGCCGTCTCCGTGTGACAAAAAGGGCAGATCGGCTAATTACTTGCCCGAGTAACACAGAATACGTCCTCGTCTGTACACCACCTTATTGTGAAGTGACGACAGAATGAGGAGAGGTGTTGTTGCTCCATAATTGTCGAGAGTAATGGCTGCGTGCGATATTGAACAGTCAAAACTATTTGTATCAATACACCTGTAACAGAATAATTATGTCATAGGTACGGGGCCTGGTCTTGAAACGGGCCTCCAGATTCCTAAGGCTGCCCCTGAAGCAGCTATACAGAAGAGGCTGATCCTTCCAATCATTTCCTGATAGTTCTTTGTCAGCAGAATGGACTTGCCCTTTTTATTTTATATTCTCACAATGTGCCATATATACAGTATATATACAGTAGGCACATTGTGAGAATATAAAATAAAAAGGGCAAATCCATTCTGTTATCTAGAAAGCTCTTCACACACATACTATGATGCTAGAATATAATGGCATTAATGATTCATATATATGAATATGTTATGCCATTAACAATAAAGACATTATGACGTACATTTTCCCTTCATTGTCAATGCGTTTACAAAACAAACTTTGAACTAAAGACAAACATTAAACCTGTGTATAGGAGGGGCTGGCGCCCCTCAAAAATATAGATTGGCCGCTGCAGTTCATTGGAGCGACGTCGACGTGTCTCCATTGAAGGCAGGGAGTCAAGCGGAAGTGCCATAGGGCAGGGGTTCTCAACGTTTTTGGCCGGGGACCCCCGGAAATGCTTTGGCAATGTCTCGGGACCCCTGCCCCGCCCCCTCCCGACCCCCAATATAAATTGACTGCTACAATAACCTTAAACCATTTTGGGCGGGAACCCCTTTTGGTGTTTTTTTTGTTTTTTTTTTAGGCTCAGATTATATTAAACGAAAATAGGGCCTGGGCAAAATAAGCATAAAAACAGAGCATAAACACGTTATAAAAGGACATTTGAAAACAATAAAATAAACAGAACACAACAAAACAAAACAAAGTTAGATCGCGGTAGCTGGCTAGCTGATTTGTGACCTGTACTACAAACTACAAAGAAAAAGGAGCATCAGTCAATAGCCAAGCATCACTTACAGGTATATATGTGATCCGACCGACTCTGGCAGCTATATAGAACATAACAGACACCTGAGCAGTGTCTGTGCCATAAGTCTGGTGCTGATAGGAACAACAGTGTGGCCCGTGGGGGGACGACCCCTGACACGGTAAAGCTGGGCCGTACTACGTGGTGTCTGGTACCACCAGCCTCTTTATTCTAAGCCTGCAATACAGGATCATGGAGACGACCATGGCACATATCTCCACATACATGACGCTCATGACCACGATTGCGACCAGACGTCGGTTCTCTGAAATCAGTTCCCGGGTCTTGGGGAGGCAGCCGACGACGGACGCGTTGTGCACCAGGTGTGAATCGCAGTAGGCCTGGGCGACGTCAGGCTCGCAGCACTGAGACGGGAAGGTTTTCAATCGGGCGTGCTTCGGAGAACCGATGAAGTCGGTGTAGTCGTGGACCCCGCAGCAGCCTACCACGTCCATAGTCACGGCCCAGAACTGCGTGAGGTGCCCCGACGCATGGCCGTAGTCTCTCTTGATGTCGTCCACGGCTCTGGCGGCCAGCTGGTCCGTGAACCCGAAGACCGCCACCGCTCCGGCCAGCTCCGCCGCGAACAGGATCAACACGAGGACAAAGTGCAGGAGCAAGACCGGCCGGCGTCCCCTGCCGGCTCCGTAGCAGCCCAGGAAACCCATGATGAGCAGGAGCGCCCCCCCGGCCATCAGCAGCTCGCTCAGGTTCAGGAACGCCTCGAGCTCCTCCGGCGGCATGCCGTCGATGCGACCGAGGAGCGCCACGATGGAGGCCGGAGACAGCGTCATCCAGGCGCCTCCCAGCAGGCCGGCGGCGCCCGCCGCCAAGATGATGCCGCTGAAGGCGACCACCAGGAATTTAAGGAGGACTTCGAATTTCATCTCGGGGGTTCCGCTTCGACCAAAGTGGTGTTTCTATTCTTACCGTCCTATCTTCTCCAGGTGGGTCCTGTGAAGATTATTACCGTTTCCACGTGCACATGACTCAAAGCCTCAACTGCTGAATGATTTGGCGATGCAGGTGACCTTGTTGAATCTTATATATGAAGACACTTTGTGTCGTGAAGCATGATGACGCCAGTACTGCCCGATCTGGTGTCACCCCGGGGTAGGAGTGACATGTGTTCGCACTGCGCGTTGACCAAGGAAGTACCTCCATGTGCAATTAAGAAATGTATCCTGTAATTAATGATGGCTGAAACAATGCCCAAATATAGTCATATGTCATATATGACGTCATGACGTCATAGATGAAGCCACAATGTTGTTAGACACCATCTTGTTCCGTCACAAAGCTTTGGACATTTTTGAAGTTGTCTATTCTATGAGTCTGTACGAGGGGTCTTCAACAAGGGGGTCCGGGACCCCCAGAGGGGTCCTCAGAGTAACCACAGGGGGTCTGCCAAATCTTTGTGCGATGTGGAACATTAGCCGGAAATAGCAGAGCTTGTAGATTGGTTATTTTCTGAGAGTTGGTGTAGAGGGGAAAAATTTAATAAATAAATACATTTTGAGGGTTTGAAATGTAATGGTCTAACTGTCTGAACATATACACTGGTGCGAATACAACATTAATAGAAAAGCTACTGTAAGTCAACAAGTCAATGAAAGTATCTATGAAATCTATGAAAGAGTTTAATCTGCAATCATCATATCATACTATAATTAAGCCAATGTCTGTCTGTCTGAATGAATTAATGAATGTGTGTCAGAAACACTGCCGTAGCTCCTCACCGCCTGCACCAATCGCTCCCACTTTTCACACAGTCATTGACCATGATAATATGGAGGTCTTAACGAAGCCCTTTTTTCAATTTAACAAATTATAGATTAATAATGAATTTATTAGTGAACCCCTTTTGGTGTTTTAAGCATTGTTATAATTTAGCTATTGAAAAATAGCAGATCTACAAGCTCATAGCGCGCCACCGAGTGGCGCGCTATGAACTTGTAGGTCTGCTATTTTTGAAAAATCGTGAAAAAATCTTTTTTTTCCTTTTTTTTTGGAAAATATTTTGGGGACCCCCCAAAATAATTTGGCGACCCCCCGAGGGGTCGCGACCCACGGGTTGAGAACCCCTGCCATAGGGAAGCGCTGAAGGCATGCTGCGTCGCTGCCCAAGTGACTCCACTCATGCGACTCCTCCATGTCTCTCGCTGTTCACTCTGACTACTGGCCAATCACAGCGCGTCTTTGCCGGAACTTCCATTATAATATGCACACGATGCTTCCGGATGCTTCTGCTATGCTTCGCAAGGAATCTCGGGAAAATTGTGCCTTCAATTTTGACACGTGCCCCAATTTTGACATGTTGACCAGACAGTGGCCTTGTGGTTAGAGTATCCGCCCTGAAACTGGGAGGTCGGGGTTCGATCCCCGGCCGGGTACCAAAAGACTGTAAAAATGGGACCCAATGCCTCCCTGCTTGGCACTCGGCATCAATGGGTTGGATTGGGGGTCAAATAAATTAATGATTCCCGAGCGTGGCGCACGCTGCGGCTCACCGTTCCAAGAGATGGGTCAAATGCGGAGAACAAATTTCACTGCGGTAACGTCTGTGACTAATCGTACGACTTTGACTTTGACTTTGAGGCTCAAAAGCTTATGTAACTATTCGGCCCCCCTTGAAGTGAACGGAGTTTTCACAACTGTCTCATCTAAATGGCGCTGTTAAGTATGATCAGTTCAATTGCACTGTACCATGTCAGAACCAGACCAACTCTGTTACCAATGGCACACACAATACTCAATATATACTGTACATATACATGAACTCACACATATCTCTGCTTTTGGGCAGAAAGTCCAAAATGTAAAATTTTCAGGAAATTAAGAAAACCTCATACTTAAACAAAGCAATTTATGCCCTTAGGCTTAGAGTATATAGAGACGGCACCCGGAGGATAACCTGGCTCCGCCAGATGGGGCAGCAGAGAGTACACTGGGTTCCCCCCTCCTGCTCCCATCTGGGAACTCTCAGGCAGACTTGATGCCCGGCCACAAAACGGCCTGGCCAATCAGCAGCAGCTAGAAGCTAGAAGCTGCTGCTAGAAGCTGCTAGAAGCTGCTGCTGAGTTCCCAGATGGGAGCAGGAGGGGGGAACCCAGTGTACTCTCTGCTGCCCCATCTGGCGGAGTCAGGTTACCCGGAGGAAACCCTGAGGCGAAATGGACAATTGGACATAGTGGCCAGATTTGTCATTGCAGCTCGCGCCAGCGCTGGTCCGTTGACTATCATTGCGCACGTTCATGTTATTGGGTCCATGATACATGAACCAATGTTTCATAGGTGAACGCGCGCAAACGGCGCAATGATAGTCAACGGCAGCGCGTTCATGTGTGGAGTCGGCTGCTTTAGCAGACAGTTTGAGGGTCCAATGGAGTTGGTTTTGTCAGAAGCACATTTCCTTCTCATTGTTTTGTTTTTTAACCAACACACAGACATAAAGGGTGTTCAATAGCATTGATTTATGAAAAAATAAAATAAAAATGGAGTAAGCTGGTTTCTGCCGGACAGTGACGAATACAGTATATTGAATGAACACACTCACAAAAACACTACTGCTTACCCCGACAGTATGTTATTAGAGTGATTTACAACTGTCAGTCACTAGTGGTTACCTCTATGAACCACACAGCGGTTCAAGGAACAGCAAAGCTGATGAATATGCAGTAGTTATGAATCAGATCGCTGATGGTGCATTAAGTGCAGCACAGCCAGCTTGATGGCAGTTTATGTAAAGCTTGTGAAGAAGTGGAAGACATTTAACTAGCTAATTATCAATTATCAATCCAAAAGTGTATACAATATCTATGATGACACATTATGTCTTAGCTTGGTTCTAATCTACTCTGTTCTTTACTAAGGGTGTTTCTACAGTAGGCTACAGTAAAACCTGTACATGTAAGTAACCTGCCTATAGACTGTAGGGCCAAAAATCTTACCTCTCTCTCTCTCTCTCTCTCTCTCTCTACCAGCATTGCGGGTGATCTTGTCCTCTCTCAGACAGACAGTAGACTGTCTGGCTTCATTCCAGCGCGCGCGCGCGCGCGCGTGTGTGTGTGTGTGTGTGTGTGTGTGCACACACGTGTGCACACGTGTGCGTGCATGGGTCCATGTGCGTAAGTTGTGTGTGCTTGTGGTGTGGGAGAGGTCATACTGTACCCATATAGGAGCATGAAACTGAATGATCTGTTGTTGCAACAGGGGTAAATGGAATGGAATGGAATTAGTAGTTTGACACAGGTTCTGAATATTACACAAAGAAATTGATTATTGTACTGTCTTCTGTATTTTATTTCTCACTGGAGAGAACTTGTGTTTTGCCTGGAGGAGAGAGCCTTATGGAGAAAAACAGAGTTTTGAGTTGGAAAATGTACTCTCAAGGAGCAATACATTACCTCAGTACACTGGAGAGCTATTGAGCCTGTCTAAAGAAAATGGGCAGTTAAGCATTTCTTCCTCATTCTGAGGCAGGAGAAAGAACAAATGAGGACAGCAGGGATCACTTAAATGACAATAATAGTTTGAGGCAAGGAGGCAATGGCTGGCAAGATGGAAACCACACAAACACACTTCTCAATCATTAGAACCACCCTAGCATGCAAAAAAAAAAGTAAGATCAAATGGTGATGCCTTGAGGTGTGCTGCAGCTGCAGTCATTCACATGGATTATAGAGCAGGCTCACACTGTGTCAATTGGAGTAGTATACAAACTGACTCGTTCAGATAACCCTCTTCTGACTGCTTAACCACTTTCAACCTGGTGTGGGCATCTCATTATAGGCAAAAATAGCAGATCTACAAACAAGCAATGCAACGCTGTGTTTCGCCACATGACAAGTAGAAAATAGGGCTTAAAGTGACTACGAGTTTATAACCGTCATCAGCTCAGAAGAGAAAATACAGCCAGGAATATTTCTTAAAGCAGCATGCATTACATACTGGCATATCTCTTCCAAGTTTGACTAAAGAGACTCTTGATCTCGATCCATCAAGTTGGACCATTGGGGAGTGCTCAACTTTTATTATAGGAGTTGTCAAAACAGACCACTTTCTCTCCCTACATACTCAAGTATATCTTCTACACTCAATGAGCTGCATCTTAGCCGCGGGCTCTTATAGATCATGACCATTTTTATTTAAATGGATTGAAATGAAAGCCCATCCCAGATCAGTACTACTGAAATAAGATGTCTGTTGGGAACAGATTCATACTATTATTGCAGGCCTTACCAACGACATTTAGCACCTGTCGAATTCATAACCTTTTCAGAGGCCAGATGACAGACGGAAGCCTATTCCGGATGTCCCAAATTACTTGCTCAATCCCCCTCCCCGGAACTGCAGAGAGAATAGTAATGGCATTCAGGTGTTGGGTGACCAAACAAAAAGAGTGATTTCTTAATTCCAGTCATGTTGTGTTGTTATTCCTCCTCTCTCTCACACTGCTGTTTTTTCTCCCATGGTGAATTCCTTCTTTCCTGGTGTTGTTGACATTAACATTGACGTGTACGGTGTTATTGATCATCTCTCTGCAGGAGCATGTCAGGTAGATTAAACCACCTGACCCCTGCTTGGTCTCTCTGCATCTATCCCAGACTTTGAAGCATGATTAATACCACTGCTTATCTCACATGGAGATCTATACTGTAGCAGGAGCAGTGACATCTCTGAAGAATGTATACTAGCGCTCCCTCCCTCCCTTTTCTGAGCTTATGACAACCCTGGATTTAGATTCAACATTGTTTATTGATAGGTTTGTCCACCCGGAGATCATTGACTTGGGCTAATAACGGCCATAGCCACTTGCCCAAATGTGCTGACCTCATCACATTTGTGATGACAGCTATGGCCGTTATTAGCCCAAGGAGTGCTTTTATGCAAAACTAATGCTTGGAATGGATTCAGCATCATGAAAACACCATAGTTTGACATGTGACATGCTACTTAAAGCAAAAAGAAAATATTTGCCTTATATTGGATGTCTATGGTGGCCATACTGTACAGGCCATTTTCAACACTTTCCCCTCAGACAATTCCAGGGAACTTTTTTTCTGTTATTCAGGATATATTGAAGATACAAAATCAGCTGAGTTTGTTTTTTTTGCAATTAGATTGAGGTTGATCCTGTATTTTCCATAGAGTTCCTGTAATATAGCCTATGTAAAGCGCTTTGGATAAAAGTGCTATATAAATGCACCATTTACCATTTAGTGCTTTAAATTGTCAGATTATTTCTACTGTTTATTGAACACTGACTGATTGATTGATTGATTGATTGATTGATTGATTGATTGAATAATTTCAGAAAAGCAACCAGCACATGGTACATTAATACGTCAAGGCTTAAAAGATAACACAACAACGTTGTGGGGACTTGTTCCAATTGTGGTCCTACAGGCACTCTTTCCCAAACCCCATCGGGTGGGATTTTCCTTTCCTTTTCTTTCTTTGTTGTTTTACAGAATGGGTTCCCAGATTGGTAACTGCCTAATGACATTTGGCACTACTCCACCCACCAGTGTATAGTCACACATAACATTAGCACACGTACATGCTGTACTGTCGTGTTATTTATGGGTGTGCGAGATTTGTACTCATAATGGGAGAAATATATATATTGGGTCAGATTGATTGGTCAAAATGTAGCTCTCTAGAGAGGGAGAGCTACAGGTCTCCACATTCCATTCTACATACAGACCTTTGAGATGGGGGTTTTACGACCTCTTCTTGTTGTAAGGGAGGATTTATGACACCTTCTCAGAGGAGAGACTCAACTCAGCTAGGACATGCAAATGTTAGGATGAAGTAACCAATCTTTAATTCCTCTTCAATTGTTTAAATGTGTTAATAACCTATTATATATTGGGTTGGTAAGAAGCCTAAAATAATAATACCTGAAATAATCTAACAGTTTAATCTAGCCTAAGGTCAGCAGTGCAGCACAGGAAGATGGCTGCACTGGTAACCTCTCTCTCAGAGAGAAAGGCAGGAAGTATGGTCTGGGTTCCCATTGGCTTACAGTGTTAGCATGGAGGTGTGACTTCAGTCAGAGCCTACTGTAACTATTCTGTGTAGCACAATATTAGACCAGATTCACCAATACCAACGAACGTGACACATGAAGCAGGCAGATGGCAGCGGTGCGTATAAATGCTATATATAATTGTGCATTATTCATAATTGATGTAATATGATGTTTAGATTGTAACCAAGTGTTATCTGTGTTTCTTGTCTCCCGATCGATTGATTAATTACCATTTAATTAATGATAATGTAGATTTAAAACCACACACAATGTGTGATACACTTACCACACACACTCAGTGATACACATATCACTGAACTAAGTCTGCATTACAACAAGGAAGCTAAGCTTTACGCCAGGGCTCCACCGGACGCGTTGCGTCTCCGTCGCGTCGCGTCAAAAAACGCACCGGTTCAATTTTAATGCACGCGTCGCGTCTCCGTCAACGCGGGCAGTGGAGCCACCCTTCATTGATTAAAAAGGGAACATTCCCTGACGGTGACGGAGACGCGACGCTGACGCGCCCGGTGGAGCCCGGCCGTAACCAAGATCTGATAGTTACCGAGACGGGGCTGATTCTGGGACGGTTTAGAGTGTTTAAATGATAGCTAGAATTCCTAACCAACAGAGCAGGGTAGAACCACAGACCAATAGGACAAGCTCCAGGGTACTGAATTCATCTTGTGTTGGGGGAAGTGTGAACAGAACGTGTGAATGTATGTTATATGTGTTTGATTAATAATGAGTTAATAAAAAACCCTATAAAAAGCACGTTTGAGTTCATGCTAGATAAGCTATTATTGGAACATTTAGTTCACAACTGTGCGTATTAGTCTCTTTAATCTGCTTGCTCTGGGGCTGGTCGGAGCCCAGGCATACCATCGCCAAATAACCGAACATGTACTGTATCGCACAACATCCAGCTAACCCTAAATGAATCGCCTTAGCATTCACTCATCCCACGATAATTTGAAAAGTTTGTCTGCGTCAATTTTTCTCTACAGTGAGTGGGCCAATCGATCAGAAATTACACATGGGCTCCCCGCCCATGTGTGTAATTGGCATTGGCAAAGGCAGGGCCTGACACAGGTTATTTTTCATCCATCCATTTCCCCAAATGTACAGTAATCTTATTATGATCCAGGTAAAGGCAGGCCATGTATATAGGCATAGTGAATAATAGACAGGAGTGACTAACAAATTGTGAAATAAACATGGACTGCTGCTGGATTCCATGTGCCGCTGATATGAAGAAACCCTGTATCTCCATTTATTGTTTTTTGTATTTTTATTTTCATGAATTCATTATTACTATTTTATAATTTGACAAGTCACACAAGTGACATTGTCGTGCCAATGAAGTGAACATAGCTGATCAAAAGCTCACACATGTGTCCTGACTCATGATAGCCTACAAGCGAGTATAGGTCCGTGATATTCAACTGGTGGCCTGTGGGCCAATTCCGCCCCCAGCTGCCCAACTGAGCTTCCTTGTGGCCCCTGGAACACATTCCATATTCCACAATTATTATTAGATCATTGGTTGTACAGGATGGTTGTGCAGGATGGTTGATCAACCATCAACCGATAAGAATAAAACGTAGGTTACTATTTAGAATGGAAGAATGTTAGTGACTTAGGGTCCCAAAGTATAACCCACAATGAGTACTGCATTAGTCAAGACTGATACAAGAAGTCAAGATGCAGGTAATGCAGTCTTTGTTGGCCTGGGCTGTGGCTCCTTGGCTGGTAATCCAGTCTGACAGTGTGCCGCGGGTTCGACTCCTGATCCCGACGGCCTTTACTGCATGTTACCCCCCCCCCCCCCCCCCCAACTCTATCCCCATTTCCTGTCAGCCTACTGTCTATCCCTCTATGAAAAAAGAAAAATAAATAAAGGCGAAAGCCACAAGAAAACATTACAAAAAGAAAAATGCAGTCTTTGTTGAGTAAGTTGCCCATAAGAACAGCTAATGGATGGGTACTCAAAATACCTTTCATTCGCACGAACATGCAAATAGGGTATTAAACAGAGTCGGCGCTGGCCAAGAACATCGCACAGTGAGGGGTTAGTCATGTCTGCAAAGCCACGTCAAGTCTGTCTATCAGTCCCTCCTGGTACACAACATCACTGACTGGGTGACCGGGCGAGGAGGCACACGCAGGATCGCTCTGCATTCTGCCCAGTGCCCGAGACGAAAGCTTTGAGCCATAGTTGAACAGCGATAGTTTTGAAGAAGAGGTTACTGGAGGTACTATTCTCCAGTCCAGGAGGTACTAACGCCACTGTAATCCCTGTCTGAGTGACCATGAGTAAACACAAGCGTCACACAAGCGCCATGACAAATTTCCCACAGTGCATCAGAGGGAGATCCAGGTGATAAAACCACTGGTTCCAGCACTGACTGCACCCAGGGGCGACTGTGGCTCAAGAGGTAGAGCAGGTCGTCCAATGATCCATGGGTCGGCGGTTCGAATCCCGGCTCCTCCTGGCTACATGTCGAAGTGTCCTTGGGCAAGACACTGAACCCCAAATTGCTCCCGATGTGCTGGTTGGTACCTTGCATGGCTTCCGCCGCAATCAGTGTATGAATGTGTGTGTGAATGGGTGAATGTAATGCACAATCTATGTAAAGCGCCTTGGATAAAGGCGCTATATAAATGCACCATTTACCATTTACCATTTTACCCAGCTTCAGTGGCTCGAGGAGATGGAGCGAGCCGCTGTGTTGCTAGGCAGAATATACACTATACAGTATAAATCATTGAGCTACTGTATATGGGCAGATTACTGAGTGGGCTGGGTCTTGCGCACACTACTGATAACACGCTGAAGAATCCTAATAGCAATTTTATATTATGTCCATGGCAGAGATTATATGTTATCACCCCTATTTGATCAGGCCGTGGTACATTTTCACCTACTGTATAACCTTGAACCTTAGGTGGTAGAAATTATTTTTCCCTGTATTCCTTGGATCATCCCATGGTCAGCTATTCCTCCTATAGATGTTTTCCAAAACTCACACAAATTTTGTTTGCACAAAAATAATGCCATTGATCATGAATGCAACATCCAATCAGCACCGAATTGGAATCACATGTCGAGGAGCCTCAATAGAGCACACCTCCAAAGGCACTTTTACTTCTGACCCTATTCACGTTTTTCTTACAGCCCATAGTGCATTGCGTTTGTGTGCGCATAAGTTCCGCTTTCTCTTGCTGTGTTGCCAGTTTTGCAAGAGAAACAAGTGGCCAGGTCTATGAAAACAAGCACAAATGAAAATAGCTGATCTACAAGCTCACAGCGACACATTGTGAGGTTGTACATCCGTTATTTAAAAACACTTTGAGAATACATCGAAATATTTTGAATATTTAAAAAAAAAAAAGGCACAAAATATGTTCAGATGGATGTCTGTGGACAGTTACATAGCCTATTCATCTGGGGTTCCTTGATGTGAAGAAATGTGGAAGCAAGCCCAAATAAGCAACTACTATACACTTTAGAATCAAGCACAAAAAAACATCAAGTCAAAAAACAAGTCAAAGGTTGCTTATAATAATCAGACATGGCAACACGGCCTGAAGGAAGCAAAGCACACACACAAGGAGCCCCAGTACCTTGGCGGGGAAAAACGTGAATAGGGGGGGTGCAAAAAGTTGCACAATATGTTCCGACAGCTTCCTCAGGTCCTGGGCCGCTATGCAACATAAAATGTCCTGATATGAAAGCCTCAGCGAGAACTAAATCATGTGGAATTAATGTTCTTCTAAAGGCCACGGATTTCGGTTATGTGTGTACACTGCCCAGCTAACATGTCCATATGGGCCCCACTTGGGTATTGACATGGGCTATGGGCTATGGGCTCCAAGTGGGCCGTGCACCCACTTTTCAAAAAGCGCCCACCTGTGTTAGCCCATATGGGCTTACGTGGGTTTCTAACTGGGTCTTAGGTAGTATCCAAATGGGCCATTTTATGTCAGAACCATGTGTGCGCCACCTGTGTTTGCCTATATGGGTTTTAACTGGGATCTGATTGGGCCTTAAGTGGGTACCAGCTGGGTAAATTATATGTGACCCATGTAGGCCACACTTGTGTCCGCCCATTAAGGGCTCCAAGTGGGCCGTGCACCCACTTTTCAAAAAGGGCCCACCTGTGTTAGCCCATATGGGCTTACGTGTGTTTCTAACTGGGTCTTAGGTGGTATCCAAATGGGCCATTTTATGTCAGAACGATGTGTGCGCCACCTGTGTTTGCCTATATGGGTTTTAACTGGGATCTGATTGGGCCTTAAGTGGGTACCAGCTGGGCAAATTATATGTGACCCATGTAGGCCACACTTGTGTCCGCCCATTAAGGGCTCCAAGTGGGCCGTGCACCCACTTTTCAAAAAGGGCCCACCTGTGTTAGCCCATATGGGCTTACGTGTGTTTCTAACTGGGTCTTAGGTGGTATCCAAATGGGCCATTTTATGTCAGAACCATGTGTGCGCCACCTGTGTTTGCCTATATGGGTTTGAACTGGGATCTGATTGGGCCTTAAGTGGGTTCCAGCTGGGCGAATTATATGTGACCCATGTAGGCCACACTTGTGTCCGCCCATTAAGGGCTCCAAGTGGGCCGTGCACCCAGTTTTCACAAAGGGCCCACCCGTGTTAGCCCATATGGGCTTACGTGTGTTTCTAACTGGGTCTTAGGTGGTATCCAAATGGGCCATTTTGTGTCAGAACCATGTGTGCGCCACCTGTATTTGCCTATATGGGTTTGAACTGGGATCTGATTGGGCCTTAAGTGGGTACCAGCTGGGTAAATTATATGTGACCCATGTAGGCCACACTTGTGTCCGCCCATTAAGGGCTCCAAGTGGGCCGTGCACCCACTTTTCACAAAGGGCCCACCTGTGTTATCCCATATGGGCTTACGCGTGTTTCTGACTGGGTCTTAGCGGGGGTCCAAATGGGCCATTTTATGTCAGAACCATGTGTGTGCCACCTGCGTTTGCCTATATGGGTTTGAACCGGGATCTGAATGGGCCTTAAGTGGGTTCCAGCTGGGAAAATTATATGCTACCCATGTAGGCCACACTTGTGTACGCCCATTAAGGGCTCCAAGTGGGTTTTCACCCAGTATCCACTCAGGGCCCAGCTGTGTTATCCCATATGGGCTTACGTGGGTTTCTGACTGGGTTTTAGGTGGGGTCAAAATTGGCAATTGTATGTCAAACCCATGTAGGCCTCACCTGTGTTTGCCTATATAGACTTGAAGTGGGATCTGAATGGGCCTTAAATGGAGTCCAACTGGGCACTTTGAGACCGATGTAGATCCCACTTCTAGCAGCACAAGTGGGTAACACCCGGGAACTTTGCCAAAATGGGTTTCAAGTTGGTCCTGAAGGGATTAAAATGGGAGAATTTAGCAGTATTATCGACATGAACCCTGTTTAACAACTGCAAACACATTAACATAAGATGTAAAAAGTGCCTAAGGTTTAGCCAATTTAACTTTTACCATAGTGAAAAAACTATATCAGACAATATATCTTTTTTGAAAGTTTATTGAAAACATCGTCACATGGAATCTATTGGTTGCAATATAAAACCAAGCTTTGTTCTTTCAGACCGGCCTCAATAACAAAACTGTCATAATTGAAATGCAGGAAGAACAAATGATTCACAAATTGTGTAAATAACACTTGTGTGAAGTGATGGGCGCTCATATCATACATCACATTCCGTGCTCAGCCAATCAAATCATCACTATGGGGTACACACATTGTTCAGCCAATCAAATTGTCGCTATGGGGTACACACATTGCTAAGCCAATCAAATAATCCTTATGGGGAACACAAACACACAAAGCTGGGCATAGGAGGGGCTAGCACCACTCAAAAATAACAAAATAAAACACTATTGCAAGCTTATTGGGTAATGTTGAGCAATTTCAAGAACTTGAACCATCAAGTGAAGATAGGGTTAATTTAAAGGATATTTAACTTTCAAACATGTTTGGGGTCATTCTAACATTGGGGTGTTATTTGTCACTGTACCCATCCTTTAACAACTAAGAGTAAGGAGCAGCCATTCTCTCTGGGAGCTGGCGCTCGGGCAGCAATTAGGGGTTACGAATTTTGCTCAGGGACACACTTTGACACATTTCTGGCCTAGCATCGTGCCAGGGACAACCAGGGGCTCTGGGTCCCCAGGCAGGTTCACTAACTTGTGAGCACTCAGTTTTTAAGTTGCTTGATTCAGTATTTAAATATTTGATATTCATATTATCAGACACGCCTCCTTCCCATGTAAACCTATGGTAACTTTAAATTAAATTTTAATCATGTTAGATTAATTGAAAACAACACTTAGCCTACTGCAAGACATATACATTGACAGACAATATGGAGGAAGCACTTATAGAAACCCCAACTGAAGTACTAGGGCAGGACAGGAAGAAAAACAAACCATGGGCCACTGATAACATCCTAGATCTACCGGGAGGCAGTAAAGTGGATCACATAATCCACGTGTGGAAGCATAGATGCAAGGAGAAGACAGGGCAACAATAAAGCAGCCTACACAACACAAAAGAAACTGAGAAGGACACAACAACATACAGCCACAATAATAAAAGACAAGCATGACTCTCTACTAACCGAGAAAGCAGCAATATCCAAGTGATGGACAGAGTATTGTTAGGAACTATACAAATGTGCAATAAGACCAGATCCCAACATACTAGTGCCATGAAGTCCAGTAGTGCATGTGGTAGGATGCCCCAATACTTCAAGCTGAAGTAGAGGAGGCAGTAAAGAGCCTGCTATCGATAATGTCCCAGCAGAGCTTTGGAAGCATGGAGGGCAATACATGATAATAGCATTGACACGCATCTACCAAAAGATATGGGAAACCAAGCAATGTACCCAATAAAAGACCCCAAGAAAGGGAATGCAGGGCAGTGACAAAACTACAGAAACAGTTTTTTTCTGCCTGGCTAGCAAAGTAATGCTGCAGATCATCTTGATTCAGACCAAAAAGGAGATATTCAAATTCAGAATACTGATTAAGAAGCACCTTTAGCACCAGCATGACCTGTACCACAACAGGTAATCCAAGCACTATACCCAAGCAGTGCAGTTCTTATAAACAACATCATGGAGGAAGCACTCATAGAATATCACACCTCCATATCCATCAGAGGAAGACCCTACCATCTCCAATGACATCAAACTTATGAGAAAACACAAGGCAGAGCATATGGCATGGATATGAAGAGAAAAGTAATATCCTGGTCACCAGCCACAGCCATACATATATCACCAAGGAACAGGCCACTTGCCTGTAGGAAGTAAAGGACTTATATACCTTGGGTCCTTTGTGAGTGAAGATGGCAGCTCCACAAAAGATAAAAGCAATAATTGGGATAGCAACATCAGCCATGACTAGACTATACAGTATTTGGAAACATAAATAATAAATCAGCTTCTCAGTGATGGTCAGACTTTACAAGTCACTTGTACTCTCCACCCTATTCCATTGGCTCTGAAAGCTGGACACTTACAGCGGACACCGAGCACAGGATACAGTCATTTGAAAGCAAGTGTGACAGAAGAATGCTACATATATCGTATAAGAAGACCGGACAAATTATTATGTTAAGACAGTTTAGCTACCACCCATGCTGGAGAACAGGAGCCTCTACTCTCATGGTCATGTCACAAGACATACCCTCCCTGTCAAAGACCAAAGTACAGGGGACAGTGGAGGGAAAGTAGACAGGCAGATTAAGTCCTGAGTGGACAACATCAAGGAGTGGACTGGCTGCAGCTTTCAAACCCTGATATGCACAACAGAAGATCAAAAGCACTGGAGATACCCGAGTGCCCAAGCATCCACCATGACACCTGTACACCCCCCTAGGCCATGGGATGAGTGAGTGAGTGAAATACTGAATCAAGCAACTTAAACTGTATGGGGTGTTCACACTTCACAGAAGCCTGTGTAGCTGTTAAAATGACCCCAAACATGTTTGAAAGTGAAATTTCACCTTAACTGTTTTAAACAATCATTTTAGAATAGGGTATACATGGGCAGACTACATGAGGAACTTAAATATTCTGAACACAAAAAGTAATTGGAACCTTTTTGACTTGACACAATCATTTAAAATTGAACACAAAAAAGCCAACTGGAGAGAGACAGATTAAACTTGCACTCTCAATTTGAACTAAAAGAGGGTTATTCTCAGGAGGTAGTTGTTTGCGCGTGTGTGTGTGTGTGTGTGTGTGTGTGTGTGTGTGTGTGTGGTCTGTTTTTTCTATTGGGGCTGTGCCCCATTGTCCTGTGTGTTCTCAAGTGATCTCTGAGCTCTTTCAGCCATATTCCCACCTCAAGCACGAGCTCCTGTGAACCACTTTGACAGCGCCTTCTCTCCCTCCTTCTGGTGAATGTCCTGTGACTGCCACTGTGTTCTTCTTTAGTGTCCCTAAAAAAAATAACAAGAAGCTGACTTAGTAATGCTAGCATGATTCTTTGTGTATCAGATTTTGTAACAGATTTTATTACTGGCTAATGGATTGGCCAAAACCACCACCGTATTAAGCCTTATTAAGAATGTATCATGAGTTGTGTGCTACAAGAAATTGCATGATTAACCCATTCAGAACAGGAAACCCTTTTGGTGTTTTAAGCATTATGTTATACTTTAGCTATAAAAATAGATATACAAGCTTGTAGATCTGCTAATTTTGAACAATCTTGAAAATGTGGTGCAAATCTTTGAACACATTCTTTCAGAGTGAACATTTGTAAAACTGAAATATTTGCTTCTGGGGGGTCCCTGGAACATCATATTTGTAGATGGGATTCGGCAGCCAATTACATAATTTTTGGGGGTCCTTGACATGAAAATGACTGACATAGAAACAAAGGTATTTCAGAAAACTGATTTAGAAGGCATTTGTAGAAATGTCCTCAGGTCTAAATCGGTTAATTATACATCAAGAATGGCTACGGTCTTTAAAGATATTATTGCTGCATATTGAGGATTATTTTCTGAACAGAAAAAACCCCAGTAATTTTAAATGTCTTGAGCTAATATGGCAAATTTGTTTTCTATGTGAAACACAAACAGTGGCCTGTGTTCAGAATTGTTGTGATCCCTTTTCAGCAGTTAAAACAGCTGAAATACTGTGGCATGCTTCTACTTGTGTACATCAAATGTGTTGCCAAACACCATTTCAAGTTAGAAAGACAAAGTACATTTTGAAGTGAATACGAGATTTCAACTTACAACTGGTTCCAGTGGGGCGGCTCTGTCTGCTTCCCACAAGAGATGGTCACATTCAGGGTTCTAGCAGCTGATCAGGGTTTCAGGTGGGCAGCTATTCGCACTGGGACTCGCAGTTCCTACACATATTTTTACATTTCAAGATGTTAAATCTCTGTATATGTTTAAAGAAATGAAATACATTTAATTCCATAGTTTACATACTTGCATGAGAACCTCCAGGAGAGACACTGGGGCTGCAGGTCATACTCTGCGTCCTGTTGGCTACTTGTGTGCGGATCACTCTCTGGGACACATTTAGTCGGTCCACAGCTGTTCATTCCACAGGAAGGAGTAGGTCCCATGTTTTTGCGGTGGCCTACATTCAATTAAAAAAAAAACATACCTTTTAGCAAACATAAAAAAACAACTTTAAGCAATAGCATGGTGTGGGCCACAATACATGTCAAACAGCTCAGGAGAAATACAGCATCACATGACATGCAGAGTCTGGGGATCCCCAGGGGTCCTTGGGGGGGGGGGGGGGGGGGTTCCAAGGGGTCTCCAGATAAATGATGGATAGTTAAGAACCAAATGGACCCTCACGGTCCATTTTGTTTTATTTGTACACACTTAGTTATGGTGATCTGGATTCTAATGCAGGGGTTGGGGTTGGGTGCAAGGACCCCCAGGGCCCTACATTTCCGATGGCATGCCTTGACATGAATTGACATGAAAAGGTTTTAGAACTACAGCCATTGTTACACAACATTACCTCCTTGTCACTTTTGGGAAGTTTCAGCATCAGTCTGTACATCATATTGGCAGAAGTCTCTGTCTTTGTGAGCTTCTCACGTTGCATGTCACCATGCATGTCTTCAAAAGAAAGAGCACAAAAATAGGGGAAGGGGACATGGAAGGGAAGTTAAAGCAATATGATTCCAAACCTTTGAATGGAATGGCATAGGCTAGCATAAGCCATCATCTCATTGCCTACTACAAATATGTTAAAAACTATTGTTACTGCTGCTAATTTAGTTAAATTTCCACTAGAAACAGACTATCATATACGAGTGACTGACATAAACGATATAACGACGTATAAACGATACAGAGACACCAGCTTGTTTCTTTTTGGACCACCACGCTTAAGATGGCCCCATGTTATTCGCCATAGAGAAATTACTTCAGGACGTCAGGACTTGGGCGCTCTATAGCAGCTGTATGATGTGGCATGCTTTTACTAGTGTATATAAAATGTTTTGCTAAACTTCACCATTTAACCCACTAAGACCTGGAACTTTAGCGTTTATCCACATTAACCATAATTTTATACTTTAGCTATTGAAAAATAGCATATATGCAAGCTCATACGCTACGAGCTTGTAGATCTGCTATTTTTGAAAAAAAACTGTTTTTCAAGACATTTTGTAGAATCTTCTCATGTTACTCTAACAATTAAAAACTCAAATTCACCTTATGCAACATAAAAAAGACGCAGGTTTCAGAACTTCTTGTTATGATGGATACAACTCCAGACATGAACACAGAGACCACAGCTTGTCATTTGTGGCTGGACATCTTCATTTCCAATTTACTTGGACAAATACAAAAAGAAGAGAAGAATCAATTACCCAAAAGAAACACACAGACAAACAACCCCGCTCAGCGGCAACGACTACGGGGGTCCCAGAGATAGAAATGCCATGGGGTTCCGTAGCCTAATGCAGGTCATGTAGTCACACCTTTACGGACACAGGCATAGTATAAAAGTTGCAGTACAGTAACCTCTTTCTCTCTCACTTGTCTACAATGTACCCAACGTTTTTTTCCCCCTGCTGCGGCGGGCGGGGCCACCCCTGACAGTTGTAGTCGCTCCTGCCACCCCCACCCCCCCCACTCACACACACACACACAGCTTCCAAATGCGAGTAGGCTACAGTACCCAACATATGTTAGATTACATGTAGCGGTTATTACTTCAATATTTATCTTGGCATGCCTGGTCCATGTATAAATCCATAACACCTGGGCCTACTGTACTTCTAGGACCCCCAAAATTGACACCCCATAATAAGATTCTCAAATTTCCTCAACCACATTTTATTTCAAGGACCCACAATTTGACCTGCATTAGGCTACGGACCATGGAATTTCTATCTCTGGGACCACCATTTTAATTTAACTCTGAGAGTGTACAAATGGAACCAAACTGACATGTTGGGTATGTTTGTTTCCATTTGTTGTTACACGCTCAGAGTTAGACATGTAAGGGTCCATTTGGTTCCATTTGACCACTCTGAGTTACAGACCTGTAAGGGTTAATTTGGTTACTGTACTATCCATCCTTGGGACCCCTTGAACTCCCTCAAGGACCCCACTTCTTGAACCACTGACTTAAACAGAACTTTAATGCTCTTAAACTTCACTGAGAAATACATTTGAACTCACTTGTTATTTAGTCACCCTATAAACTCATCCATCTCCAAATGCTAGCCCCCCACACACACACACACACACACACACACACACACACACACACACACACACACACACACACACACACACACACACACACACACACACACACACACACACACACACACACACACACACACACACTATAGCCCCCCCAAAAATATATAGGCTAAACAAAAACAAAAAAATTGGAAGGAGGAAAACAAATCTGAATTATTTCGCGGACCCCCTGGCTATGCGTCGCGGACCCCCCAGCCCCCCCCCCCCGCGATGCATAACCAGGGGGTCCGCGAAATATATTTACCAGAGAGAGATAGAGTTTAGAGACCCCATTTGTAGTTTATCTCCCTCTGGAAGAGGCTGCACACGAACGCAGAAGCCAACAACTACTACACACACACACACACACACACACACACACACACACACACACACACACACACACACACACACACACACACACACACACACACACACACACACACACACACACACACACACACACACACACACACACACAAGCCTAGTAGCTTAAGCCTGCTAAGCTAACCAACTACTGGCTAGCAAAGGTTAGCATTTCAATAGCATTAGCACTGAGACTGCAGTCATAGGCCTACTCATTGAATAACATTCATGTGCACCAAAAAATACATCAACACAAACAGAACAGACAACATTGTTCAACATTCATGTGGTTAAATTATACAAGCATATACTGGCCGGGGAAAATGGAGGGAAAAAACCAGCTGCAATAATGTACTTACTGCAACTCACTGCTTGATCCTGAAGGCGCCAACCGTACATCTGGCTTAAAGAGTATTCAATCCGAGGAATAGATCGAGTATTACTTCATAATTAGTCCAACAACATTTTACTGATCTTATGTCGGTTTGTTTAATCCAAAAATCTGCGGAGAGGAGAGGACCGTCACATAAAAACCGCCCGGCTGTTGTAGAAGATTCAAATAGAAGAGGGGGAGGAGCTCCAGAATTGACGTAAGGAGGAATGTCACCAGATGCAGGGCAACCAATCACATTTCGCCTTTCGGTCACGTGGCCTTGCAACCTTCTCTCTCTCTGTGTGTGTGTGTGTGTGTGTGTGTGTGTGTGTGTGATTAATAATAATAATAATAATAATAATAATAATAATAATAATATAACAAAAAACATCGCATGGATGCACCTGGGACGTATCCTCAGTGATGTATCCCAAGGTCATCACCTGGGACGTATCCTCACCCAGCCGTCCATGTGGGCCCTGCACATGCAGGCTTTCTGGGTACGAAGTGGGCATGGGCTAGAACTGGGCAATTATACCGGGTTCCATGTGGGTTCTATGTGGGCTAAGTGAGCATGGGCTTGATCTGGGCAAATTTTGTAGGTTCCATGCAGACATACCAAAGGTCCGACATGCTGAAATCACCCGTCACTCCCGACATGCGTTGGTCCGACATGCGCCGTGCTTGCGGTTATGGGTTAGGTTAGGGTTTTGGGTAGGGTGTCGGTCTAAGCACAGTCGGACCAATAGGGTGGCACACCTTGTCTGTGCATCCTCCCGGTGGCAGTGGTTCTCACTCAGGGTAGAATGGCCGGTAGAACAGCCGGATGGATGAGGTTCCCAGTTCGATACACAGAGATAGTGTTGAGGTGTCCTTGAACAAGACACTGAACCCTATAGGGCAGTTAAACTGCATGCTTGCGGTGTGCAGGTTGGTGCCTTCGCCATTGGTGTATGAATGAGTATTGGGACAATCTATGTAAAGCGCTTTGGATGAAAGCGCTATATAAATGCACCATTTACCATTTATCCAACTAATTAGTTGACAGATTTATCAGACATGTATACAGGCACAATCCCACCCTCCTCAAATTAGTATGGGATTTCTGTCTGTCTGTCTGTCTGTCTGTCTGTCTGTCTGACTTTCTCTCTCTCTCCCTCCCCCAGCCATCTCTGTCTCTCTCTCCCTCCCCCACCCCTCCTCTCTCTCCCTCTCAGTCTCTCTCTCTCTCCCTCACTAGAACATGCCATGCACACACATTGGCCTGCTGCAGTTGGCAGAGCAGTGGAAAATAATACAATTAATAAAAACGAATTACCAGACAGAGCAAATTATACATCCTCAACATTTTATTTAATAATAATACCTCGGATGTGAGGGGTTCCAATTATCTGTCACAAACCTTTCCACCGGACAAGTAAACTTTTAATAACCTTGTCCAGAAAGATGTATTACTTGTACCGGACAAGTATATACCTACTATAAAATGGTGGACAATCTTGAGGATTTCTGTGTAAAGTGGGGGGAGGATTGTGTACAGTGGGGAATGATGACGAACTGCTCTTCTCTTTCTGATCTGTTTTTGGAGCCTCGCTGTGTTTCTGTGTTTGTATCCTTCTAATTTGCTTGCATATAACTTATAGGTGAGGTCATGTAGGCCTACTGGTCTATATGCAGTGTAAAGAACTCTTTAAATCTCTCTCTCTCTTGTTAAGGCAATCTGCGGGACACATGCTCAGGAAGACATAATAATGAGGCAACACAAGGATTCATAGTTTGGAAGTATTAGAGATTTACTCGAGTAAGGAGTCAGGAACTTACATGACCAATTCAATGCAACGGAAGACCCAGTCTGACTCTCTGAGTAAACATAAGGCCACAGCCTTTATAGTCTCCACTCCCACAAGAGACATCCCCCAACATAGAATAAGGAATTTGGGACAGTAACAAAGTAACCAACCAGCACCACAGGGGTGTCACAGATAAGATAACATCAGAGTGCAATAAAGGGGTATTATTATATGTTTGCAGTCTAAATTTCTATGACATTACCCCACTTTTAAACATTTAAAAACCCCTAAACACCACTTATCAGTACATCGCAGATGTAGGCAAAAAACCTGGAACCCAATGGGTTAGACAAACAGGGAAAATTCCTACATGGCCCTCATCATAGAGCGACCGCACACAAGGCCTACGATACACAGTGGTACAATAGTTTCAAACAAAACAAGGCAAAGCCAAATTAAACATACAGCAAAACGTTGTAGCCCTCAGACCAAAAAACATCTCAGCACCAGAAAATGTCCGTTCAGAACTGTCCACTGCACACTCGATAGTGTACTGCAGGTGCCATGTGGTCAACACCGCACAGAGCAATCCAAACCGGAAGTAGCTCTTTCACAGAGCTCAAAGCACCAACGTGCATTACTTCCACAAGCTCCAGACATGTCGTGAGCTTGCAGATCGGCCATCTGACAGAACTGCACACGTCACAGCCTTCCAAAAGACCAGAAATTGTCACCGCACAGGTGATGCAACATCATTCAGAAACGGCTCCAGAGCACATGATCGCAGGATTCAGAGTCCAGAGTGCTAACAGCACTTGATCCCCCATAGGGACATCAGCGTACATCATCATATATCTGAAAAATAAAAGAAAACCAGTGTGAGTAACCCAACAATTCACAAACAAAAATATGTCATTAACCAATCTAAACGGAGCCGGGCATAAGTTAACAGGCATTTCCCTTGAGATGGGCCCGGCCTTTCTAACCATGGGTTCTGTTCCGCAGGAGCAGTCACAGAAAAACAACTCTTCTATTGGTCCATCTTGGCAATGCCTAAGCTGGATCTGGAATTTAAGATGTATTAACCAACCGTATTCATACTAGGATTTCCAGAAACTACAGGTACAAGAGTAGGCATAACAAGCAAGCTTTGGCTTCAGCCTACACCTTCTCAGTTATCATGTAACACAACTGTCTTTTAAACACGGAAATGTAAGTACCAAAATTAACTATTCATTCATAAACTAGTCTATACATACTATCATTCATTCAACCCGACTCCGCACCTAAGTGGACCTTAGTTAGTTGACTTAGTTGACAACTTCTCATAATACATATTCCATATCATCCCCAAACGATACTTAGCCATGTCATCAGATCCACTTCATCATTCGTCATGTTATTCCAACACGACTCTTCTCATTATTATGGAGCTGAAAGAAAAACTACAACACCATTGAAAAGCCCTACTCTACCTGGATCATATTCCCTTCGCTATGTCATATCCAGCTCAGATACAGTCACATTACTACTAATTTGAATGTTGATGGTGGACTCAATACTACGTAGTTACAGCAGCAATAAACATGTATTATCGAATTTCATTTACTGCTAGTCCACCACTTCTCAATGCCCTTTCTGACTCAACCAGGCAGCTATGCTCAGCTCTAACGTACAACTCTAACTCTCAGTAAGCATATGTGTGTTTGTGCAACTATCTATTGCGTAGATATCTTATCTCTGAACACATTCTTATATGTCTCTTTAGTATGGCATCATCAAACAATACCGTTGTTCAGAACTAATCGCATAACTGCAACAGAACATGATTTAGAACATCCTCCTATGCTCAATTATTCCACCAGGAAACATCAAGTTGTTGCATATCTTACTTACGTAATACTCACAGATTCGACTTCCAAATCCAATGACTTCTGCAAACACAGCAAGATATTCGGCGCACATGCACAATTTCAACACATGCACAATTTCAATTTCCGTCAGGGATTAGTCAATTTCGTTAGTAACACCATGCAAATCTGGATCGCTCCATCATGAACCTAAGAAAACTTGGATCAGAATAGTCATACAGGAAACATAACAATTTTAGTACACTCTTACATACTTTTGTTTGTTTCAAGGCGTCCCTCGAAAACAAACCCCTTTTATCACACGTATATGAATAATGTTTACAGTGAAACACATACCTTGTCCTATTTCAAATACACCATATACTTCTATTTCTCATATGATACTCCACCTTGGGGTGTCCAAAAAATAGATCACAATATGACCTATTTTGTCAATGGGTTCTTCTCTTCCTGCCCAAATCCTTATTCAGCTCATACCTGCTCCTACTACTGTAGCCCTATTTATTAATGTATCACCCTACTGATATGTTCGCACTATTGGTGAGATGCGAAAATACTTTCCGCTGTACTTTGCTTGTACTGTACACTGACAATCCGTTGAATCTCATCTCATCTCATCTGTGACACACATTCAATTTATCAATTCAAATTTACCGGTCTTGAAGACAAGAGTATAGCACAATGTAGCGTCAACCAAACCGTCATGCATCATTACAAATACTACTCAAATCAATTGTTATTTAACAAAACTATGCCTGCAATATACTGAACTTGCATCCTAATTAATTCTCTAACCAATATAATGTAGAGATTGACTGATTTTACACCGTTTCAACCTCTAAGATTTTACCTTGATCATGACCTTCAGGACTACAGGACATTCTTTAAGAATTATTCTATCTTAACTGTCCTTATTTGAGTGAGCGTAATTACTGCACACACATGCTGAAGTGATTCAATGATCTATCTCACTTATCTAGTACTATACTATTGAACTCCACTAATTTATTTAGTATTGTAGTATCTGCCCTGAGCAGCTGATCATAGTATGCCTTTACATTCTCAACATAGCATCACCCATAGCATCACCCTCCCCAGGCTAATCAAAACACAGCTGGCCTACCATCATAGAGATAAGAAACACAGCTGCCCTGGGGCTTCTTGCAAGGTTCAACCAGGTCAACCCAAATTCCTTGACAATAGGCTACTCCTAAAGCTTGATCACAATCTGATCATGTAAACAGGTTACATCAGTACAGTATGTCTTAAATTTAACTCATACAGCCAATACATCAATAACAGCCATGTAATCAATAGACCTTTTTGCTAAAACTACTCATAACTTCGGCACCACTAATTGAACTAAATTAACTTGTACTTTCACTATACCTTGGTCTGAATTTTTAGCCGAATGAAGCCTCTTGGCAGCACTTAAACGTCTATTCCCAGAAGGGGGTTTTATTGACCATGTCACAGGAACTTAGATAAGTGCCCTGAAACAGCTGGAAATCCCTTTGTTTACTGATAAGATAATTTTACGGCCTGCATGGGACACAAAAAGTCAAACTCTGTTTTTAAGAGTTTGCCAGTTGTCAGTGAGATCACAGTATTTATCACTACTATATTTTAGTAAATACAACCTATTTTTGTTTTATAGCAGCCATAAGTGGAACAAATGCAACTCTGTAGCTACTCACTATCATTCGATCCCAATGTACACCTGTCAGCTTCACCTCACCCCTCCACCATAACTGCAGAGCCACAAAAAATAGCACAGCTTTTTCCACATTCAGTTGTCACCAACGCGTACTCCTTCATGTCGGGATTCCGATTCAAGAATCTTTGTTTCCTTCAGATTCCGATCGTATCATTGTCCAGTGATCCCCCATCACTGTTTGCAATGTCAGTGCATCAATGTCCAATGCTAGTGACCAATGTCCAATGTTCAGTTCGTTCTCTTCTCAACCCTGACACAGAGTTGCCCCCTCATACTGGAAAAAACAAAACCAGTAGTTTGGACCCGTCCATGTGGTACCCTCTTTCCAACGGAACAGGATGAGGTGTTGTCGACAGCCGTACATTTATTTTTGCATAATATTGCAATCCACTGTACACTAAAGGTTGCAATTATAGCTGCTATATTCTATTCCATATTTAACTTTTGGGTTCCTGTCCTTCAAATAATGTCATCAAATCAATCACCTATCAGCATGTGGGCATACTCATTTTATTTTATGCCTTATTTGGACTTTCAAAATTACAATCTGTATATACTTTAAGACATAGGCCTACTGTAGATTACACTTTAAGACATACTGTAGATTACAACCCAACACAAACCGGGTTCTCAGATCCTCGCAAAAGATGTCACCAAATCGAACATCGTCACACTATTCCTATTTGCCAAACAGTGACTGCTTGTTAGCCTGTGTTAGGCCTAAAGAAGGTTCTTAAAGGCTAACATGTTATCCTCGATAAATGCAATCACTTGTATCAGGCAGATATCTTTTATGTGCACTTGTCATGCACTTTAAGACATACAGTACAGTACATGATCAGGTCTCTGGCTCAGATACCACAAAACTAACTTTTGCCTTCTAGGTGTTGGCCGTGGGCTTAGCCAAGTCAATCTCCTAAAGGTAAATTAAACCACAGGGGTGCAAACTCAACAAATGGTTGCTTGGAGCTGATAATCTGTAGACCTTTACAAATGACAGTTACAAAATGTAACTATCTTGGGAAGTAACCCTTTACATTCTCATTAGGGAACACATACTTACAGATGTTCCCTTATTAAAAACCAAATACCTAATTTACAATTTACTAATGGCTTGGTCAATGTCTATCTATCTCAAGCCGAATGGGCTTTCCTGTCTTTTCTTTCTTAAATCCTGCCACATGCTGTGGTTCACTTTTCTCCTGCCTGTAATAAAACTCATTACAACAGGGGGGTAATTATCTCACAAAACAGCTTGACCCACCCCCCGGCTAAACTGATAACCAAGGGTTAAGAATAGTTTAACAAACACAGCTGGTTTTAGCTAGCTTAGGGCTCTTTAATCAACACTATTCCTACCTTCTCACTACTAATCAGACTATATTTTAAACAACATGCTTATAATAACTAGGTTCGCGCGCACGCAGTAGATCTGTCATTTTAAAAAAACTTTCTTTCAGTCTCAAGTAATCTTTATCTCAATCTCACTCCACTCACTGTCACACTGTCCAATTTACTATTGAGCAAACGCTCTTAATTCAGAGCAATTTACAACATGAATATCCAGGGGCATACTTATACATCAAGCTGCGTATATTGCAGAAAACCAGGTGATAGCCTCCTGACCTATACTGTATGGTGCATGGCTTAGCAAGGCTCACTTCTCTAGGAACTAAAGAGCCACTTAATTTTAAACACTTAAACTAACTTTTAATATCAATCAGGGCATGGCCTGCCTGGGGAATTTAGATTAAATTCTTTCTACATAAAACAATTTTAAATTTCACGACAACTCCCCTTAAAAGGGAACCGTAATAGCCCTCAGGGGCTAACTACCATGCCATGTTAAGGATAAATAAGTCTATATTAGACAGTCACTTGATCAAAATGAAGTGATAACTGGTAAACCAGTCATCGATGCTACTCTTTCATCAAGGCTACTATTAGCCCCACACTCAGAATAACTGAGTGAGGTAATAGACTAAAACTATTTTGACTACCATTTTCACCTTGACTACTCTAGCCCACATTTCGACACAGAAACTGTACATAATGCACCTAAATATCTTCTCCTGGCCCTAAAAATGTTCTTCACAAGTTTGAGCATTTTCACTCATACACATACTGTAGGTACTATTTACTTCCTTATTTTTATCCCTATTTGGAACTATTTCCATTTTCTCGTCTCGAGAATCATATGACATCATATGATTTAAAACGTATTACTTTACCTTAATATATCTCTATATCAATTCTCATATCTTCATTTTCATTCTAGGCTGTTAACTATTTAACATCCCTTTTTCACAATTTCCTCTCACACTTCTTTTCTGTCTCACACTGTCTGCCTCTCTCTCACACACTCACATACAGGCAGAACACTCCATTCTACACTCAATCAGTTTTCATGACAGACCATTCACATTCATTTTCAAATGATATATCCATACATAGCGCTTCACAATTGTTTTATGCTTCTGTTAGCAAAGGTACCCTAGTATAAGGCGAGGATCAACCCCCCTTCTCAGTAGCTACGAAGTTTAGGCAAGACAACTTGTCTCCCTTTTTTGGCCATACATTTAACACTCACAGACATACACTTAGGATTTAGGACAATACACACACACACACACACACTCTGGCTAGCCAATTTTTTGTTGCTTCATAAAACAACAAGGATACCCTAAGGCAGGATCTCTCCCCCTCTTTAGACAGCAGGCAACGTAATGAGTGATTTATTGAATAGACTATTCTTTTTTCCCAACGTAACCTGGTACCATTTGTCAGACCTCCTTGTCTAACCATCTTGAGTCATTCAACCAACCAAACACTGTTCCTCCGTCTCTCATGGCATGCACATGAAAGGCAAAACTTTCGTTTCCCTCTTTTAAATAGGCCATCAAAAAATGCCTATCGTGATCACAACCAAATTTCATCACTAATACCTTAAAACCCCGAATAAAAGCAATACCTCATTTTCTGAACATCCAAACAGACACCCATATACTCACTTGCGCCCGTCGTCGGCCCAGCCCGAAAGAATGAACTTACTCACCAAGCCGACGACCGCCAAGTCCAGCATAATCTCGGTGGGAAACCTCCAAAATGTTAAGGCAATCTGCGGGACACATGCTCAGGAAGACATAATAATGAGGCAACACAAGGATTCATAGTTTGGAAGTATTAGAGATTTACTCAAGTAAGGAGTCAGGAACTTACATGACCAATTCAATGCAACGGAAGACCCAGTCTGACTCTCTGAGTAAACATAAGGCCACAGCCTTTATAGTCTCCACTCCCACAAGAGACATCCCCCAACATAGAATAAGGAATTTGGGACAGTAACAAAGTAACCAACCAGCACCACAGGGGTGTCACAGATAAGATAACATCAGAGTGCAATAAAGGGGTATTATTATATGTTTGCAGTCTAAATTTCTATGACACTCTCCATCTCCCTCTCTCTCTCTCTCTCTCTCTCTCCCTTCCTCCCCCATCCCAAATCATCTCTGTCTGTCTGTCTGTCTGTCTGTCTGTCTGTCTGTCTGTCTGTCTGTCTGTCTGTCTGTCTGTCTGTCTGTCTGTCTGTCTGTCTGTCTGTCTCCGTCCCTCCCTCCCTCTCTCTCTCTCTCTGTCACTCCCTCTCCCTCTCCCTCTCTCTCTCTCTCTCTCTCTCTCGCTCTCTCTCCGTCACTCCCCCCCCCCATCTCTCTCTCTCTCTCTCTCTCTCTCTCTCTCTCTCTCTCTCCTCTATCTCCGTCCCTCCTTCCTCTCTCTGTTGCGACATCACTCAATGGAATATAGTAGTTTGAAGACGCACGTTGCCCGAGTTTTCGCACCTGGGTCACAGCTTGAAACAATAGGAATGACCGATGACCGGCCTTGGATGCATATCAATGGTGATGGCCAGGTCCATTGTGTCGAGTCGACTGTACTGTAGGTGGCTGATGGATTTATGATGATAAACTAATTAAATTTCAGAGATGACGTTTGCAAGGTAAATGCATAATTAAACACTAAAACACTAACACTAAAGTTTGCCCATTACAGTTGATATACAGTATATTGTGGGTATATTAGGTCTACATTTAAGAGGATATTTCAATCGGTGATCGCTCGTGAGTGTGCATGTGTGCGCGACATAGCCCCACTAGTTGAAATATCCACAGCACATCGCTAGACATAGGCATTATAGTCCCGCACACAAGATGTGCACGCCTAACTGCTATTCACTAGTTGACGTGTGTGCATGGGCTGCCTACTTCAGATAATAATTTTATACATAATTTTATACATAATTTTATACATAATTTTATACATAATTTTATACATAATTCAAGTCCTCAAGTTCTCCCACACAACCATCCTTCTCCGTTCTCTACACTGGCTCCCCGTAGCGGCTCGCATCCAGTTCAAAACCCTGGTGTTAGCCTATAGGGCAGTGAAAGGAACGGCTCCTTCCTACCTCCGGGCTATGGTCGATGCCTACACCCCTGCCCGACCACTTCGGTCTGCCACCTCGGGGCGACTGATTGCCTCGTCACTCAAGGGTCCTTCTGGCCGATCCACACGGTCACGACTCTTTTCTGTTCTGGCCCCACAGTGGTGGAATGAACTTCCCACTGAGGTTAGGACAGCAGAGTCACTGCCCATATTTCGCCGCAGGTTGAAAACCCACCTCTTCAGGAAACACTACCCTTCCTCTCTGCCTGACCTACTTGTTGTTAACTAGTTGTACGAACGCTTGTTTTCTATTGCTGTATTGTTTATTGGATCTTGTTTAGTCGATACACTTAATTGTCTTAGCTCATGCTCATTTGATTTAGCTATTTTGTCTCATCTGTTTAAGGAAATAGGTAGCTGATATATTGCACTTTTACCTTAGCGCTAGGTATACTCTTGGTGGCTTGTTTTTGCAGAAAATGCACTAAAGACTTCTGGTGATTAGTAGTTTTTGTTCCCTACCTATGTTGAATACACTTATTGTAAGTCGCTTTGGATAAAAGCGTCTGCTAAATGACTGTAATGTAATGTAATGTAATGTAATAATTCCTAGGGAAATATCCGCCCATTTTGCCCAGAATAGCAGATCTACAAGCTCATGAAATCAATGAAAAGCTTCCATCTGCAACACAAGTTTATACAATGGCCGGTACTCTCTCTCTTTGTCCGTCCGTCTGACTGTTCGTCCATCCATATCTATCTAGACTTTATACACTGTTGTTCACATCCAAGATCATCAAAGGAACACTTACACTTATTGTAACTTATCATTACTTTCAAGAAAAAAGCTGGTACAGATTTCATTTATGATAACTTGCTGTCAGCTGCTTACTTTCTGCAGTTCTTTACCCAGATATGCTCTAACTGTGTGTGTGTGTGTGTGTGTGTGTGTGTGTGTGTGTGTGTGTGTGTGTGTGTGTGTGTGTGTGTGTGTGTGTGTGTGTGTGTGGGCGCGTAGCCGACTTATCCATACGTTCAGTTATTTTTGGCAAGGCAAAACTGGTCACCCTTGTATGGGTCCTGTATGGGTTATGTATGGGCTAAGTGGGCATGGGTTAGAACTAGTCACTCATGTCTGGGTCCTATATAGGTTATGTATGGGCTAAGTGGGCATGGGTTAGAACTGGTCACTCATGTCTGGGTCCTATATAGGTTATGTATGGGCTAAGTGGGCATGGGTTAAAACTGGTCACTCATGTCTGGGTCCTATATAGGTTATGTATGGGCTAAGTGGGCATGGGTTAGAACTGGTCACTCATGTCTGGGTCCTATATAGGTTATGTATGGGCTAAGTGGGCATGGGTTAGAACTGGTCACTCATGTCTGGGTCCTATATAGGTTATGTATAGGCTAAGTGGGCATGGGTTAGAACTGGTCACTCATGTCTGGGTCCTATATAGGTTATGTATGGGCTAAGTGGGCATGGGTTAGAACTGGTCACTCATGTCTGGGTCCTATATAGGTTATGTATGGGCTAAGTGGGCATGGGTTAGAACTGGTCACTCATGTCTGGGTCCTATATAGGTTATGTATGGGCTAAGTGGGCATGGGTTAGAACTGGTCACTCATGTCTGGGTCCTATATAGGTTATGTATGGGCTAAGTGGGCATGGGTTAGAACTGGTCACTCATGTCTGGGTCCTATATAGGTTATGTATGGGTTAAGTGGGCATGGGTTAGAACTGGTCACTCATGTCTGGGTCCTATATAGGACCCAGTACTTTCCCTATGGGTCCTATATAGGATTATGTTTTTTGGGAAATTTGGCGCCACCTTTCGGAACTTTCCCGACGTCGCACAGGAACGGGGATGGTACCGTTGGATTCAGCGTGGAAAGGTAAGTCCGGCCAAGTGGTCTTTTTTAAAAATAGGGATAAAGTCCATAGCACACCTAATTAAGAGTGGTTAACTCCGCCCACAAAGGTCGCACAGGGGCGTGGCTCACATCCACACGTAGGGCTCGATGATGCGCACACGCATATATGCGTTTCCTCGCACACGGTCATGCGGTTCAGAAAACTAGGGTTAGACTTTGACGCGCGATAGCTCCGCCCACAAGGGTCGGAAATGGGCGTGCCTTACATCCACGCTTAGCTATCGATGCGACAATCGCGCCAATATGTGTCTCCCCGCTCACGGACGTGTGGTTCTCAAAATTAGGGTTAGCATTTCACCATTCAATACACTCTAAGGTTTATCATGTCTATAACGCTTGTGGATGACAGGTCAGAGTTGGAGAACTCTTGCTACGGGTGTCGCACAAGAATGGCGGACCAATCGGAGCGTAGATCTCGGAGTGCTGTACGCGCCCATGTAAATTACTTGGCTGGCGGACCTATCGTTACCGAGCTATCACGCGTCGAAAACTAACCAATTAACTAGCCAATTAAGAGAACCGTAATTCCGTGTGCTGGGAAACGCATATCAGCGTGTTCAGCTCGTCGTGCTGAGTCCGAAAATGGTCTCACTTTTTTCCAGACATGTTTCGAGGGCTAGGGACCGATAGGAGGCGTTTACACCCACTTCCTAACATCGTAGAGAGATGAGACCACCACCGTTGAAATCGGGTCGAAAAAGTAAGTGGGGATAGATACCCATTGATTATTTTAAAACATTGGAAATATATCGTTTCTGGGTGCATTTGTGACACTTTTACGTAACCCATATGGGACACAGACATGCGTGCCCAGTTCTAACCCATGCCCACTTAGCCCATACATAACCTATATAGGACCCAGACATGCGTGACCAGTTCTAAACCATGCCCACTTAGCCCATATATAACCCACAAGGGACCCATACATGCATGACCAGTTCTAACCCATGCCCACTTAGCCCATATATAACCCACAAGGGACCCATACATGCATGACCAGTTCTAACCCATGCCCACTTAGCCCATATATAACCCACAAGGGACCCATACATGCATGACCAGTTCTAACCCACGCCCACTTAGCCCATATATAACCCACAAGGGACCCATAGATGTGTGACCAGTTCTAACCCATGCCCACTTAGCCCATATATAACCCACAAGGGACCCATACATGCATGACCAGTTCTAACCCACGCCCACTTAGCCCATATATAACCCACAAGGGACCCATAGATGGGTGACCAGTTCTAACCCATGCCCACTTAGCCCATACGTAACCCATATGGGACACAGACATGCGTGCCCAGTTCTAACCCATGCCCACTTAGCCCATACATAACCTATATAGGACCCAGACATGGGTGACCAGTTCTAACCCATGCCCACTTGGCCCATATATAACCCACAAGGGACCCAGACATGCGTGACCAGTTCTAACCCATGCCCACTTAGCCCATAAGTAACCCATATGGGACACAGACATGCGTGCCCAGTTCTAACCCATGCCCACTTAGCCCATACATAACCTATATAGGACCCAGACAAGCATGACCAGTTCTAACCCATGCCCACTTAGCCCATATATAACCCACAAGGGACCCATACATGCATGACCAGTTCTAACCCACGCTCACTTAGCCCATATATAACCCACAAGGGACCAACAGATGGGTGACCAGTTCAAACCCATGCCCATTTAGCCCATACGTAACCCATATGGGACATAGACATGCGTGCCCAGTTCTAACCCATGCCCACTTAGCCCATACATAACCTATATAGGACCCAGGCATGCGTGACCAGTTCTAAACCATGCCCACTTAGCCCATATATAACCCACAAGGGACCCATACATGCATGACCAGTTCTAACCCATGCCCACTTAGCCCATACATAACCTATATAGGACCCAGACATGGGTGACCAGTTCTAACCCATGCCCACTTGGCCCATATATAACCCACAAGGGACCCAGACATGCGTGACCAGTTCTAACCCATGCCCACTTAGCCCATAAGTAACCCATATGGGACACAGACATGCGTGCCCAGTTCTAACCCATGCCCACTTAGCCCATACATAACCTATATAGGACCCAGACAAGCATGACCAGTTCTAACCCATGCCCACTTAGCCCATATATAACCCACAAGGGACCCATACATGCATGACCAGTTCTAACCCACGCTCACTTAGCCCATATATAACCCACAAGGGACCAACAGATGGGTGACCAGTTCAAACCCATGCCCACTTAGCCCATACGTAACCCATATGGGACATAGACATGTGTGCCCAGTTCTAACCCATGCCCACTTAGCCCATACATAACCTATATAGGACCCAGGCATGCGTGACCAGTTCTAAACCATGCCCACTTAGCCCATATATAACCCACAAGGGACCCATACATGCATGACCAGTTCTAACCCATGCCCACTTAGCCCATATATAACCCACAAGGGACCCATAAATGCATGACCAGTTCTAACCCACGCCCACTTAGCCCATATATAACCCACAAGGGACCCATAGATGGGTGACCAGTTCTAACCCATGCCCACTTAGCCCATACGTAACCTATATAGGACTCAGACATGGGAGCCCAGTTCTAACCCATGCCCACTTAGCCCATATATAACCCACAAGGGACCCATAGATGGGTGACCAGTTCTAACCCATGCCAACTTAGCCCATACGTAACCCATATGGGACACAGACATGCGTGCCCAGTTCTAACCCATGCCCACTTAGCCCAAACATAACCTATATAGGACCCAGACATGCGTGACCAGTTCTAAACCATGCCCACTTAGCCCATATATAACCCACAAGGGACCCATACATCCATGACCAGTTCTAACCCATGCCCACTTAGCCCAGATATAACCCAAAAGGGACCCATACATGCATGACCAGTCCAACCCACGCCCACTTAGCCCATATATAACCCACAAGGGACCCATAGATGGGTGACCAGTTCTAACCCATGCCCACTTAGCCCACATATAACCCATATGGGACACAGACATGCATGCCCAGTTCTAACCCATGCCCACTTAGCCCATACATAACCTATATAGGACCCAGACATGGGAGCCCAGTTCTAACCCACGCCCACTTAGCCCATATATAACCCACAAGGGACCCATAGATGGGTGACCAGTTCTAACCCATGCCCACTTAGCCCATACGTAACCTATATAGGACCCAGACATGGGAGCCCAGTTCTAACCCATGCCCACTTAGCCCATATATAACCCACAAGGGACCCATACATGGGTGACCAGTTCTAACCCACGCCCACTTGGCCCATCTGTAACCCATATCGAACCCACGATATTTGCCCAGTTCAAGCCCATGCCCACTTAGCCCACATAGAACCTACCTGGAACCCAGTATAATTGCCCAGTTCTAGCCCATGCCCACTTGGTACCCATACGCACACATGCACCCCATATGGGGCCCACTTGGACATGTTAGCTGGGTGTAGGCTATATAAGTGAGTGTGGTACAATATAATGGTGCTTGACTGCTTGTACTAAGCATACTTTTCTGCTCAGGCTATAAGGTTGTCTTCCCGCATCACTCATAGGTTCTATCCATATTGTTTATTGAGCAATATTACAACTTGCAAGTTGTGCTTTAACCCTTGACTGATATAGAGTGTCGCAGTCCCGCCCCTACCATGGCCCAGGAAATGAATCCCAATGCATTTTTCCCATAGACATTTCAAAAAGTATTTATTTAAAGACGTTTACGCCATGGACAAAGCCAACTCGAGTCGTGACAACTCATGACAACACAAACAATATTTTGGACCAAACAAATAATTACAAAGAAGAAAAGGAACAAAAAAAGTGTTGTAACCTGCCGTTTTTTTCTTCTTTCTAATTATTTGTTCGGCCCAAAAAATTGTGTTTGTTGTCATGATTTGTCACGACTCGAGTTGGCTTTGTCCGCGGCGTAAACGTCTTTAAATAAATACTTTCTGAAATGTCTATGAGGAAAATGAACGGAGAATCATTTCCTGGGCCATGGTAGGGGCGACGCTCTATACTCCGGTCCAAACCGTTGGACCGATCAGTGCCAATCCACAATGACCATGCAAGAAACTCCACCCCTTTTTTTAAATTGGCCTCATGGTAGCTCTATGCCGCGATTTCATGCTGTTTCATCAACTTCCATTGCAGGAGGGGCCCATTCCTTACAAAAACAAGATATAACATCAACATAATAATCATAATAATCAGAGAGGCAATGTCGCTGTGTGCGTCAGCTCATCACGTCTTTTGCCCATTAAGCCCCCCAGGGACGTAACTACCGTGACGCAGACAACGCAACTGCGTGGGGGCCCAGAGGCAAGGGGGGCACACGGCCGCCCACCCGTGCCGTCTGTAAAATGAAATTATAATACAGAGATGCAATGACAGTTGAGTAGAACAAAGTTTGGCGGAGCCTGGTAGTGGCTGCTGCTATAGCACACACAGCCACACACCATACCATATGCATAGGCACACATGTGCGGCATGTGCCCCGCCTCCCCAACAGCTCTGTTAGAGGGGTCGGGGGCGCTCGCCGATCAGCCTGCGTCAGGGCCCAGTGACATCTGGTTACGCCACTGAAGCCCCCTCTACCTCTAAGTCAGGTTTCTACCTTCTTTTTTTCCCCTTGGCGCTAGGGTTTCTATTCCAATCAACACCAATTGGAATTGGTGTTGTTAAGTTCCTCTATAGGTTGCACCTCCAAAATTGCTTTCACTGCAGGCCACCACAAAGGTGAACAGTTGAACCGTATGTCGTCAAAACACTATTTCTCCTTGCAGCTTCCTCTGGTCCTGATGGCTGCAGTCCACATCTTTGTTGTTTGTAGGAATGTAAACAAAGACGCAACACCTCAGCTGAAGGAGAGTGAACAGGCCAACATCCGTTCTAGACACAGGGAATTAACTGGTGCCCCCGGTCGGAGGCAAATTCAAATTAATTTTGGTTCCCAGTGTGCAGAGAAGGAACATTTTCCAAAATAGCAAAGATCTACAAGCTCTTACGACCCAGAGGTTGTAGTGACATGTCATGCATGTGGGTATGTGCAGGCTGTAACTTTCTTTGCCCCTGTGTAGGGTGGGATATGCTCTCTGATCTGTGGGTGATGTGCTGCAGGTGTGTTGTGCTTATTGAGTGAGCGGATGATTGAGTTTGTACTGTAGGTGTTGCCGGGGAGATGAGGTTATAGTAAGCCTTGCGGTTCCATGTGGCCCATATGACAGAAGCCTATTTCCTGTTTTTTTTCTAGCATGAGGTGGCTTGATGTGTACATCCCCCAGCCATGATGTACAAGTACACCCCCTGGCCATGTATGTTGCAGGGACATCCAATCCTTGATGCTGAGTGACAAGCAGGCTTTGGGTCCCATTTTTATAGTCGGCTGGAGATCGAGCCCCAAACTCCTAATCTCAGAGCAGACACTCTGACCATAAGGCCACTGAGCTGATAGTGGAGGGTGCAGTATAAGAGGCAATTCTTCTCCAGTTAATTTTTTTTAGATTAGATTCAATTTATTGTCACTGCACATAGTATACAAATACTTTGACAATGAAATGAACAGTGGCGTCTAGCCAGAGTGCAATACAGTAATGCAGTAATGGGAATAAATACACTTTCTCTCTCTGTGCTCCCACCCTGACTGTCAGCGGGCTGAGCGCGGTGCATGTTGATTAGACATACTAACAGTCCGACAACACCGTCGCTCCCGACATGCAAGGCTGGTTACAACTAACCTGTGGCTGGGTTAAAACTCACCTGTGGCTTCCTGTGAGGTTATATTAGGTTTAGGGTTTGGGTCTTGGGTAGGGTGTCGGACTAATGCCTGTCGGACCAAACACATTAAGCACACTATGGTCAATGGTCTGCACTCTGCACTGCTGTTCTACCCAAGATTGGAACCCGGGTCTCCATGTGGACGAGCCCCCATTTGTCACGGGTAATTCCTATATGGCTTGCTAATTAAGGACCTACCCTGACCTACAAAGTGTGAGTGAATGTGTGTGCATGTGAGAGCGTACGTGTCATAGTGTTGTATTTATATGTCAAACTAAATCAAAAGCGGCACTGCCCCCCTTTACATTGTTTTTATTTATTTATTTATTTGACAGGGACAATGCTCATTAATCAACACGTCGGTTTTTACATCCATGTAAATGGGCCAGAGTTAGCTATAAGCTAATTTAAATTTACATCTGTAGTCCCTGAGCAGGCTCTTAAAAATGATGATAAAACGATCCATACAAAAACACATACAATACAATACAATAGTAACAATACAATACAATAAAGGATAAATATAAACACTGTACAGGGGACAGAACTACCGTTCTGTGAAGTGAAAGATGACACCAGTGAAAGAATAGAGCTGATAATTACTCATGATTACAGATTTGATTTGTTTTTAGCCACCTCTTCAACAACAACAACCTTTCATTTCCACTCACCTGCTGGCTACGGCGTTGGCCCACACATATATCCACCACTTGAGTGAAGTGCTGGATATATGTCACAGTTCAGTTGACAATAACCCACGTGTTTCTTTATTTTTTTCTGCTCTTTTTTAAGTATCAGTCTTTGCTGCACAACACCGACACTGGATGTTAACGAGGGACCATCAATAACATTCCCCAGTACGCAAAGCTCCACTACTCTCAACCCACCCAAGAACTATACTCCGTAGGACAGCGCTATCCATCCATCGCTTATGCTATTGGTCGTATGACAAAGTATACAGTATAGGGCTTAAGTGGTTAGGCCTCAGACATCCCAATCCCTTACCTGATAGTGTTATACAGTGTCTCTCTCTCTCTCTCTCTCTCTCTCTCTCTCTCTCTCTCTCTCTCTCTCTCTCTCTCTCTGCATGCATGCCGTGAGTAACACATGCTCATGAACGTACTGTACATGTACACACACTCTCAACCGAAAAACAGGCAGCTGGCAGCAAAACTCAACTTTGGTCACTGAAACCGGGGGGGTTGGGGGGGGGGTCATTGATTTCTGCTGCTGCTCTGTCATGTGGAGGAGCCGGGAAATGCTCTCTGGAGGTTAGGGGTGAAGGGAGTTGGGGGGAGGGGAAGGGGGTGCATGAATCATTGATTCCCTCTGTTCCTCTGCGGTGTGGAGGAGCCAGCAGGCTTTTTCAGGTCACAGCTGAACGGCCGTGTTGTTCTCTCCGTTTCATAGCAGACTTAAGGGAGCCCAGTGGCAGCCAGCCTCGATCTGCTCCATCAATGTGCGGTACGTGAATTAGACAGGGTTAAAAACTATAGCGATGCCGCAGGTGTGTCAGTATCATGAAACCATGAAAAAAAGACAATCTACAAGATCGGCTACTATTTCTTCGGCGCAACGCCATTGTACGACAAAGGACAGTATAAGATAGCACTTAATCTCTTAAGACAGATTCAGAGCTCCGCAGCTGTATCCATGGACAACTCCCGTTACGTGAGTTCCTTGTTAGTAGGAATGAAAACAAATATACACCACCAGAAGAGGAGGGCTGAAGGAGAGTGAACGGGCTGCATCCGGTCTCTACACGCGGACAAGGGCGGTGCCCCCAGAGGCAAATTCAAAGGATTTTTTGTTTTGTTTTTTTGCTGATGGGTTCCCAGATTGGATAGCACTTGCTATCCATAACCTTCAAGTTCTACCCGGGGGTGCAGATTCGAACCCGGCACCAAATTGTCCAGACTGTCCGTCTGTTGAGCTATAACGGACAGCTCATTTGAGCAGAGGATTAATTATATTTTTAAGAAGAATAAGGCATTCCGGCCGGGGGATTAAAGTAGCAGCATCGATGAAATAATGTCTTTGGGTCTTGACTCTGCTAGAATCACAGACCTACAGTAAGAAATCCACTTTTAGTCCCACCCCCTATCAGAGGGTTGATTGACACTATCATGGATACCCAATGAGATTCCTCTCAGCTCCTCAACCCGTGGGTCGTGACCCCTCGGGGGGTCGCCAAATTATTTTAGGGGGTCCCCAAATTATTTAAAAAAAAATATATATATATATATATATTTTCACGATTTTTCAAAAATAGCAGACCTACAAGCTCGTAGCGCGCCACTCGGTGGCGCGCTATGAGCTTGTAGATCTGCTATTTTTCAATAGCTAAATTATATCAATGCTTAAAACACCAAAAGGGGTTCCCGCCCAAAATGGTTTAAGGTTATTGTAGCAGTCAATTTATATTGGGGGTCGGGAGGGGGCGGGGCGGGGGTCCCGAGACATTGCCAAAGCATTTCCGGGGGTCCCCGGAGAAAAACGTTGAGAACCCCTGATATACAGTAAGCAGCAGTACAGATTGAGAACCATAAAGTTCGGCTGTGTCTAACAACCGACCCATACCGTATGTGTTGACTGAAATATATGAGAAATACATTGAAATATAAATAAAATGTAAACTAATTTGTAGCAGGGTGCTACAGTTATTAACATACATGTGAAACGTGGTTAAGAAGTGGTTAATTTAAACACGCTTTATTTCCAAACGTGTACCTTCTTAAAATGTGACATGTGTTCTTTGAATAATACTGTCCTTTTCATATCAGACTTAAGGGAGCAGGGTGTCAGCCAGCCTGAATCTATTATTCCTGGATACTCCATCAACGTGCGCTGCGTTAATTAGACAGCCCAATTAAAACAAGCCCGGCCGCAGGTGCCTCTTGATTATTGCAACGTCATGTCAAAATCTGGTCCCAAGCCATCGTGTGATGATTTGATCTCATATGCCACTGAACCCATGGTTTTGCTTTCACAACAATATCCTGTATAATATAGCAAAAATTGCGATTCTACAAGATGTGTTGTTGTGAGCTTATAGATGTGATGTGATTTCTTTTCATTCTATATTAAAATTGACTAGAGGGTGGATCGACTGTGGACCTCCAACTTCACTGTAACATCTGGACACGCGAGGCGGACCATGGCTCCGATCCGAACATTTGGCACAAACACTGTTCAGGGATCTGCCATCAGAATAGCCACACCATGGATCATGTGTTAGGGGCCCCAGGGGCCACAGGCGCACTATTCCATTGTTTCAATCTGCATCAAACATGGAGATCGACATGCAGTCGACACAAACACTGTTTGGGGGTCTGCCATCACAGTAGTCATGGGGCGCTACAGCAGTTTACAGCAGTGTTTACCACTTAAAATGGCCATAACTCAGTGACCATTGCTCTGATCAGCACAATATTAGACTGCCGACTGATACATGTCTACATGTTTTCTTTATTTGCCCAGAATAGGGAATTAATTAAATGGTTAAATTGTGATATTATCAAACATAAAAATATATATCAAATCACTATGAGCAGAAGCACGGATAGTAGTGTGACCATGACAATTTATTGCCAGAGGGGTAGGCCTATATCAAAATCAGTGGCATGGAAGTATTCCCAATGCAGTGTGACAGAACCTCACTGTGAACACATACCACTTCCATATGATTGATCCTGTTCATTGCTCACCAATGTCATCATGCCTGTCCCGTCCCTGTCTCCACTGACTCACCAACACACTTGGGACCAAAGGTGTCAATCACACAGAGTGGTGACAGCAGGCTGAGTGATTACTCCAGAGAGACTATGGATTAATCAATCGGCAGAGTGTGCATTGATCTCCGGTGTGATCCACGTGATATTGGCTCCTGTTTGTTGTAGTGCAGCATAGCAATTGATACCATACGGCTAGGGGGTCCTAGGTTGGGAATGAGGTTTTAATTGTAGTGATTGGAATGACGGGTGTCCTTGATTATGATTGACCTGAAACTGACAGTTTAACCTTATTGTAAACAAACTTGCTGGGGAGGTTTATACTGCCCATAGAGTAAAGATGAGCTACCGTAAAGACTTACATTAAATCATTACATTTGACCAGTTATATGTAGCAAATAAAGCAAGTGAAGTTTGCTACAATAAATCACAATTTAAATGACTGATTAATTAGAAATCCAAGTTGTTCAATGATGGGAGTCCAGCATATAACTGAAAACGCAATTCAACTACATGTTTATTTATTGTATAAAGAAATTACAAGATACATCTGTTTATAGGCTATGTAACAGACAAAAAAGAAGAAGAAAGAAGAAAAGATGATTGATTGATTGATTGATTGATTGATTTGATTGATTTAATATACTTTATTAGTGAGAAATGGAAACAGCATTGTGGTACAGTAAGCTATAGGCAGCTATAGGCAACCTTTATTATCAAAAGAGACATTTTTGGCCCAAAAATTGTATTACAATTCTATCTGGAGCCGCAAAATATGTTTTCTGGTCTTTCAATATTACATTTTATTATTTGCTTATTTCTCAAAGCAAATCAAGTATACCAGTTGGTGGTGAAAACAAACAAAGATGTCTTAGCATTAATACATTCTTTATTTTCCTTCCTATATCTGGTGTATAGGCAACATTGTTTTGCAATATCAAAATAATAAATTGTGATTAAAATATATATAAAAAAAGCAAAAAAAAAAGCAAAGGAAAAGAAAACCTTTTATTCCTTTTCATATGTCTTTGCCCTAGCAACTGGGAGCCACGGGACACACATCACATCCTCAGTCTGGCTTAAATACATAATGCAAAATGTGCAAATCTATGACAGGATGTGTATGTGGGTGAAGGATTTCCATTCTGTTTCATGTTTTGTAGACTCAAGGGCTGACACAACTAAAAGGGACTTCTGGGTGTTAAGGGACCATACTGGTGGTCTGGTGTGTTTCAGATCATTGACTATGACTCTCGGCCTACGTGACATTACTGGCTAAATAAATTCAAAGGATACCATGGTTTGCTTGATTATTGAGCAATCCATTATATTCTGTATTTAAAGGTTAATGTTAAATGTTAAAGTCCTACTATTTGTCACATATAGATTTGTTCTCTGCATTTGACCCATCTCTTGGAGTGGTGAGCTGCAGTCGTGCCACGCTCGGGAATCATTTGTAGTTGATTGTAGTTGATGATTGAGTCAAGATTTATTTATTTTTTAAGTTAAAAAATAGCAGATGTATGAGCTTGTATTTTTGAATAGCCTGGAAGTGAAGCATTGCAATGGATATTTTGGGATTTAGTTTAGTTTAGTTTAGTTGCTGGAAGTTGCGTAGTACGTATGTGACAGCACAGTGAAATGAGACAAGAGATGGATTACTTTAGTTTGGTTTTATTATACAGTAAAACTCTGAAAACATTGAATAGCAACCACAGCCCCCCTCCCCCTCTATCAAACATAGGTCATAAGTCCTCCTATTCAACTACGCAACAGATTATTTTTATACGATCTGTACATATTTGAAAGTTTCACAGTGATGAAGGAACATTGCAGGATTGTTAATTAATTGAACAAATGGTAAGTATAATGTGCGCGCGTGCATGGGTGTGTGTAAAAGGGCTGGTGGCAGGGCTGGGAAATCAATGGAAAACAATATAGGTTTCAGAGATTTGTACACACATGGTGACCCAAAGACATACTGTCTCCTTCAGAGGAAATGTTCTTGTTTCATTTCCAGTAGTACCATAATAACTCACAGAGCTGTGGTGGGTCTGACTGGAGAGGGGGATGAAATATGTGTGATGGACACCACTGTTCAACTTCAATTTGCTAGCTGACAGGCAAAATGTGTGACACATGTGAAGACATCGTGGAAGAACGAGGACTCTCCATAACCAGTAGAGATGAAGTGAATAACAACTTTGATAATGTCCAGATATGATTGAGGAACTGGAAGAGCTCACAGACTGGACCCAACTTAATATAATACAAAATAAATTATCTTTCAAATATGCTTTAAAGGAACACTTGTTACAGCTGACCGTCATGACCGGAATGTTATTCTTATTATGTTGTATTTAATTTATAGAATTGAAATTATGTATTTTCATGTATTTAATCTGGTAGAATGTATTGTAATTATGTATCTACGTGTTTTTTGTATGCATTTTATATGGACTACATCCTATGAGTACTCAATTGCCAGAAGGAACAATGTCAAAGGAAAGTTCCATTTAATATGGGACAACTTTTATTTATATATAAAAGGATTGGTGCAGGTTTCATGACATACATTTTCATTTATTACTTGTTTTTCTTTTAGGTTTTATTACCTCAATTACACCCACCCAACCTGAACATTGAATGGATTTTCTGTTCTGAAGCCTTTTGAGCTGCAATGAAAACAGGCAAAACATATATATGGTATTTGTGGACTCTTACCTCACAGTCCACAGGCAAATCAGAGCACTTGTTTGAGTCAGAAAACTAGAAAACCCCAGACCACAGAACATCTACTGAATGTTAAGTTCAGGTTTTTTGGGTGCAATTTAAATTTTTTTAGGGGGCACGGTGGCACAGTTGGTAGTGCTGTCGCCTCACAGCTCCTGGGTTCGATTCCCGCTCGGGACGATGTGGGTGCTGGCGGCGTGTCTCCTCCTCTGTGTCATCAGTGCCCATACCCGAGGCGGGGTTGGCGAAAGGGCGTTTCTGTGTGGAGTTTGCATGTTCTCCCCGTGTCCCCTAGGGTAGGTACCCTCACAAAAAACATGCAGTAATCCTGGTCTCTAAACTGCCTCCCCCTGGCCAGCCGGGGTGCCTGATGGAGGGGAAAGGAACTGGTTGGAATAACGTGTTCCTTCCACGCGCTACGTCCAACCAGGGAAACTGGTTGCAACTTGGACACTCAGGCATGAAGGAAGCATGAGTTCAAGTCCGTTGCTCTCCCCATGTCCCCCATATATGGGGACTAGGTTGGCGGAGGGTGTGTAGATCACATTAGATAATTGACACAGGGGTGAAAGATGGGTTACAAAATCGTGGGATAAAAATTATAAAAAGATTTTAAATGTTTTATCTCACAATCCCTTTAAGGTCTGGCGCAATACATTGCAGATGATAATCACTTTTGTTGACTGAAGAGTGTAGAGGGGTCTTGTTTTTTTTGTCGTAGTTTTTGACTGCTTGTTATGTTTTGTTCTTTGTCTGTTTTTTTTAATGTTTTTGGGAAAAAAAAGAAAAAAATAGATATGGCCGGGCATCTTACAGGTGACCTTACAGGTCATTGGTCTGGTCTCATTGGAGGAATAATAGACCCTATAAGTAAAGCATACTGTTATTATTCACTGTTGTAGCCTTTGTGGCGTTAATATTGGATGATCCAAGTTAAAACATAACGCTGTCGGGAGGAAACTACATTTTTTGGACCCTCAACTGTTTGCTAAAGCAACTAACTCCACCATCTCCCCCTCTCATGAAAGTAATTGACAATAAAGTCACAACGCCAACTTTGATGAGGCAGTATTGCTTTGTTTTGGACAGTTTTTGTTTTTGTTTTGTTAATTTCCTGAAAAATGTATATTTTTCAATTCCTGAAAAATGAACATTTTGGAGTGTTTTCTTCCCGACAGAGAAGGTTTTGTCTAGTGGTCTATGACTCTCCAAAATCTGGCATTGGTCGGGCTCTAATATAGGGAAAACTGTATTAAATAGCCTGCCAACTGCTGTTAAACTAAACAAAGCGGGATTGAATTTCACAACGCCTTCGTTCTCATTTGGTAAATTGCTAGGATGACTGAATGTGCAAATCGGTCAAAGGCGTGGCTAGCAACGAGGAAAGGAAATGTCATTTAAGTTCTCGGTCATTGGTTCTCAAAGTGGGTTGCGCGTAACTCCTGGGGTTCTTGGGGGGTTCCAAGGGGTCTGCTCCCCAGCGAAATGATTGATAGTTATAGGAACCAGGGGGTTTTCCATTCCAAGCATTCGTTTTGCACGAAAAACACTCCTTGGCCTAAATTCGGCCATAGCCACTTGCCAAAATGTGCCCAAATGTGCTGACCTCATCACATTTGTGCTGACCTCATCACATTTGTGATGATGGCTATGGACGTTTTTAGGCCAATGAGTCTTTTTCGTGCAAAACAAATGCTTGGAATGGATTCAGAATCATGAAAAACCCCTAGTTTGACATGTCAATGCTACTTTAAGCATGATGAAATTTGGGAAAGTTTGCCTTATATTGGTTGTCTATGGTGTGGTATACAAAAATGGTCATAACTTTTTTTCGCTATGTTTTCGGCAGAGCAGGCCTCTCATTCTGTGGACCTTAATGACCAAATGAATAGAGAAAAGGACAATTACAAGTACGGCATGACATCACAGGTTAATCCTTAACCGTTGAGCTTTTGGGCCTGTGGCTCCCCGGCTATAATGAGAGGCAAAGGGAGTATATCAAGCCGATACTGTGTGTGTGCGTGTGCGCGTGTGTGTGTGTGTGTGCGCGCGCGTGTGTCTAGAGAGAGTTAAACATTATGCTGAAGTGGCCCTGTGGATTCCTTTTCAAATTAATGCCCAGCATCCGCAGTGTTTAATGAAGGCTATAGGCAAATGTACTTTTCTTCACAGTGAAACAGTAAAATAACAGTTCTGCGTGCACGCGTGCGTAACATATTGTGCTCTGGATGGTGGGAAGACATTCACTGTTCTGCTGAGCTGTCTACGTGACCATCTGCAGACCTGCAGTGCTTTGTGGTACAGTTCCCATCCCAGGCAGTTTTGGTGATGATATACGTGCTGCAGTGTTCTGGACCAGTTAGAGTTTATGGAGAAGTTTGTGGGGGTGACCAAAAAGAAGGGAATTACAGTAGTCTAAGCGGGAGGTGACGAGACGAGAGCATGAACCAGGATTGCGGCACTGTTAGCGGTGAGTGAGGGCCGGAGGTGGTTGATGTTTCTGAGGTGGAAGTAGGCAGACCGGATGGTGTGGATGGTTAGCCGGTTAGGATGCTTTCAGTGGTGCCTCTTCCAAAGGCCTGTATCTTGGGGCCCATGTCTATAACATAATTATATTACCTGGCCCTGAGCTTGTCCCAGATGAGGTCCAACCCATGCTAGTTAGCCCATATGTTTACCACGTAGGACCTACATGGGCTTGCCCACTTCTATGCCAGTTAGCCTACTGTATATGTAGACCATGTGGGACCTAGATGGGCTTGCCCACTTCCAACCCATGCCAGTTATCCAATATGTAGACCATGTGGAAACTACATGGGCTTGCCCACTTCCAACCCATGCCCAGTTAGCCCATATAAAAACCATATGGGACCCTAATTTGCCCAGTTCAAGCCCATGCCCCCATACCCATGTATCCCACATTGAAACCACATGGGCCCCACGTGGGCGTGCTGGCTATAGGCTGTGATGTAGATCCAGAGGGACTTGAATTCTCTGACCCTCTCCACTGTGACGCTATAACAGCTGGGCGTGTGCTCTCTTTTCGGTCTCCTGTGGTCCACAATCAGCTCCTTGGTCATATCGACGTTGAGAGACAGGTTGTTCCACTGGCACCATCAGTCCAATTAGCTGGCTGATGGATGAATTACAAAAGTGTGACAATCACTATAGCTCCTCTTGCCTTCCCTTCCGTTGTTTATTCATTTCTCCTTTTTCAGTCTTAATTGCCTTTCTTCACCGCCACTTATCTTTCCTTGTCCCGGTGGTAAATCCTTTCTTCTTCAGTCTGACTCAGTTCCTCTCCACATTCTATATTCTCAGTGGCGTGTCTACGGTGAAGGTGAGGAAAAGAGCAAATGTGTCATTCATATGGTTCTTCCTTGGCCTTTAGGGAGTGTGCATTATAAACTTTTACGCAGATTAGTGCAGTTGTAGGTAAAGACGTGACTGGGCCTCTTATAACGGAACCATGAGGCTTATTTGAAAAATGTCAAGTGGCAATTTCTTCCTCAGTGGGAATGTGCGTGTACTGTTTCACCACAATCGGACGCTGTGTTCATGATTTGCAGAATTTTGTTCTAAACAGGCCAGTCGTGCAAAGATGTCAATCATAGAGAATCCGAATGGAATATGAAAAATAAGGACACAGATCTGTGTTGATCACATGACTATTCGAGATCATGCGTACCGATTTGCGTGACATTTGGATAAATTGGAGTAATCAAAAATGCGTTTTACATAGGTCAGCCTCCTAGCTGATGGCGCTATAAAAGGCAGATGTGAAAAATGCAGGGCAAAGGTTTGCATACAAGGCTTTACACAAATCGGTGCAGTTACTGTATAGGTAAAAAACGCCACCATGAGGCTGATTTGAACATTTTCAAGTGGCATTTCTTCCTCGGACTAGTGGGGTTGTGTGTGCAAAATGTCACATGAATCGCACGCTGTGTTCATGATTTGAGGATTTCTTTTCAAAAACCCATTCGGGATGGAATATGGATAATCGGACAGATCCTTGTTGATTATGATGATCGTAAAGTACCGAAAAAAAGAGAGACAGAGAGAGAGAGAGAGAGAGAGAGAGAGAGAGATTCTGCAAGGTCTCTTTCTCATCAACAGTGTGTCACTTTAAATGATAATTCAAGTACAAGTGTTATGCCGCTACAGGTTGTTGTGTCACTGCCAACTTTAAGCTTAAATATCTGAATGATGATCCCGAATGACTGAAAACTCCTTTGTTGAACTTCACACTCAGAATACCTTAATCCAAGGGATATTAAATGTTTAATGATAAAGCTTTAAACAAACTCAGCACATAATGGCCACAATGGAGCTGCTGAAAGACAACTATCCAGTCATAAGAAACTGATTCTTGCGTTCAGCTGTGGATACAAAATACACAAAAGAAATAAAATGCATGTTAATGAATTAAACTTGCAGGTACGTTTTCAGCCCAATCCGAGAGACCGAGACTCATTGACTTCTTCCACTATACAATTAAAGGGAAACTAATTCGGTAATATTTAGCCTATTTATTATTACTTGCGCAAGCAGAGCGCGCAAGTAATGTAATCGCCGGCTGCGTATGTCGGTGTGTGCGTCGGTGTTGACTGTCGGCCAATGGGGGACCACCATTCTTGATGCTCCCTTGTAATGAAATGAAATGAAATGAAATGAAATGAAATCTATATTTACCCAGGGTATCTGGGCTAAGCTCAAGAACTTGTTTCCAGCCAGGCCCTGCTCATAGAACACATTTCATCGTAGTGGTTCAATGCCTTGTTCAAGGGCACTTCAGCGGTGGTAATTTTAACGTGTCGGACAGCTGATTCGAACTAGGAACCTTCCGGTATCAAGACCGCGCCGCTATCCGTTCGGCCACCGCTGCCACGATTGTTGGCTGTTGATGGTGACGTAACTAAGGTACGTTTCATGGTTGGTATAAGGTCAATAACGGGTCTAAGGCTTTAGAACAGCAGTTGTAATAGACATTAGTTGGTATAGCAGTACTTGCACGCTCTGCTTGCGCATAAGTAGGCCATGCATGGCCTACTTGTGTGCAAGGCGAAAGTTGTCACCTCGACAGAGTGCATTTCTCGTTATTTCATTTTTAGCGCCCCTCCTATGCCCAGCTTTGTGTGTTTGTGTGTACCCCATAGCGATGATTTGATTGGCTGAGCACCCTTTAGCGATAATTTGATTGGCTGAGAAATGTACGTATTGAAGATAAAATGTGAGGACAGAACATTGAGAATGCCACAAGTGGTTAGCCGGATTGGACTTGGAAAGACACATCCCTCTGGCTGTATTTTGGCTTTGTTCCACTGTTAATGTTGACATTTGCACTGTTTATGTTGACATTCATCCCTTGCAGGGAGTGTTTTTCTGTGGGAGCTCAGCCAGAGCTCTTAATTGATCACTTTGAACTTTAAAGGGGTTGTGCACTGAGTTGATTGATTGGGCCATGAAAGTTTCAAGTTTAAAAGTGTGAAGCATGGTCAGTCAACTTGATATCACACTAATTGTATGTCTTGTTGTTTATCCCCCCAAATCATGAAGGCCAATTTGACCTTTGGGATACACAATTAAGTTGGTGTGTCCAAAAACATATTTACTGCACTAGGGCAGTATATCTCCATATATGGGCATAAAAGAGACACAGGCAGGCAGACATACAGAGATCTCCATATATGGCCATTAAAGGGTCACAGACAGACAACCGGTTACAGCGGGGACTCTGACGGGTGTAATGGGTATTGCATAACAGGGCGAGAGTTTTACAGGTCGATCTGGTCTAGGCCCACATGTCACTTGTTCACGGGCATGGTGATCCCTGCAGGGGCTGGAGTTCTATTCAACCTGCTTACTGATTCTGGACCAGCGCTGTAGCGTGCTCATGAGTTGAAGGGTCGCTGGACGAAACCAAAGTAATTATTATTGCTGTAATAGTGTCATTAACCTCCAACCGATGCTATGCTGTGAATACAAAAGTTGGCTCCTATCATCGCCCCCCTCGCGCTATTCTTGTGGTACGATCTGCATCACGTCTATGTCACAAATTCATTCATACATTTAACCGGGGGCCCAGACCGCCTGCAGTACCAGGTTTTGACCAGTAGGGGAGACGGCTTCAATGTTGCCCAGACATTCTCAGTGCTTGATTTTTGATTTTCTGATAAATTGAAAATGGTGGACCCTGTTGTAAACAAGTGTAATGCTTTATCAGTGTCGCACACAGTAACAGTCTTTGTATTGAGTTAATGAGTTGTGCTTTCATGTGAAATGTACCCACTCTGCAAACTGTTAATAAATATTTCAATCAATCAATCAATCAATCAATCAATCCATCCATCCATCCATCCATCCATCCATCCATCCATCCATCCATCCATCCATCCATCAATCAATCAATCAATCAAAGGACATTTGGCATTTATGTAAAAAGGAGAAAGCTTGAAAGGTGGAACTATTATAACTTTAAATAGTTTGGGTTGGTACCTTAAAGCAGTGGTTTCAGGCCGCCCGTATTCCAGGAAATAAAACGTCTGGGTTTCCGAGGCTAGGCCGCCCGTGACCCCCAAAATAGTCATATTTGAACTGGGAACCTCCACCCTGAAAAGCATTTGGAATTGTAGGAGTTGAGGAATTACATTTAGTTTGACTCGGTTCCATAGATACATATTGTGAAAATAGCTGCTCTGCTCATAACGCATAATTTAAAAAACTATATGACAGAGTAAAATACTTGTTTTCATTGTAATAGCTCAATAACACTGCGAGGAATTATCTTCCCTGTATGAAGCTATTGTGGAGTCTCTCTGTATTTCCAGCAGGCCTCTCCACAAACATAGATCTAAAGTATATACTAATCCTGGGTGGAATGATCACGTTCAAGAGCTTCATGCAAAGGCTAGAAGGGCCTTCAGGATTTGGGCTGAGTCTGGAAAACAAATGCTAATTTTAAATATGCCCTTCGGTTTATTAAAAGAAATGGAAATATAATGAGGTCAGATTCACTGGCAAAGAAACTGCAAAATAATAATGTGAATGGTTTCTGGAAGGAAATAAAAATGATAAATAATTGCAAAACCTCTCTCCCATCGAATATAGATGGTGTGTGTGATTCGGATGAGATTTCACAGCTATGGCAGAAGCAGTATTCTGAGCTATTCAACTGTGTAAAAAGTAATCCATTTGTAGTGGAAAATGTGGATTTTAATGATGAGATGAATGATTGTTACCTCTGCTGAAGTTCTTGAAGCAGTATTGAGATAATAAGGCCTGCGATCTGGACTATAACAGCGGAACATCTCTAGCTTGCCAGTAGGAAACTGTGCCCTGTATGTGTTTTAGAGTTTTTTTGTTCATGGGTTTTTACCTGTTTCCATGCTGTCTGTGGTACTAGTGCCGGTCATTAAATACAAAGTGGGTAAGATAAACAGTTCAGATATAGGCGAATAGCCCTGGCCAGTGTTATGTCCAAAGTGCTAGAGAGAATTCTACTGAGTAGAGAGAGGTCGATTTTGTCTGCTGATAATCAATTTGGGTTTAAAAGAAAACATGGCACTGATTTGTGTATCTTTGCTCTCAAAGAGATTTTAGATAAATATAGTAGACATAACTCTACAATGTTTTGATCGCATTAATCATGAAAAGCTATTTTTTCAACTGACTAGACCTGTACGTGCCCGTCGGCCACCGGCCTACTTGGGAATGACGCAAAACTTGGGAACCTAATAATACCCGTTTTCATAGCACCCGTTTTAACTATCTGTCTGTGTCCCTTTTGTGCCCATACTGTATGGAGATCTCTGTAGTATGCAATACCCGTTGTCATAGCACCCATTTTAACTGTCTGCATGTCTGTGTCCCACATGGAGATCTCTATATCTGCCTGTCTGCCTGTGTCTAGCCTCGGTCCAGCCTTACTTATCTGCGAAGAGAAAAGCCTGGCCACAACCTAAGGCAGAGACGCTATCAGCGGAAGTGTCAGTCCGGAGCATGTATCATAACACATTCACAGAGAATCAACGTCATTTCCTTGAGCGGTACTTCCGCCAAAATCCTGCAACTTCCGCCCAAAACAAATGATAGCATCTACAGCGTAGGTCTTGTCCAGCGTGGCCTGTGTGAGGCTGTGTCTGAAGAGTGCAAACTGATTGTGAAAAGTGGACTGGTTAAGTAATCAATTGGCAGGTGTGGGGTTGCCATGGCAATCAATTGGCTGAGGCAGAGACTGGAAATTACACAGGTGAGGGGACTTTGGCTCATTAGGTCCACTGGCAGAGCCTGACCATAGCCTTTTGTGGTGGTGTGGAACGCGTGTGTTGAATTTGAAGTCGGTGGGGCAAACGGTTCTCGAGTTACGTGCATTACAACCGTACACAAACGCACACAAACAGACACTAGAGACGTGGCGCATTTATAGTTAGCCCATTGGGCTCTGGCCCACTTGGAACGATGCAAGTTGGAAATGCATTCCCCACCCGGTTATTATGTCTGTGTCCCTTTTATGCCCATATATGGAGTTCTTTGTCAGGCATGCCCAAACACAGAGACGTGGTGCATTTATAATCATCATCATCATCATCATCATCATCACCTTTATTTATGCTCGGAAATACAGATGAGGGCAAGCCCTCATTTTCAATGTACATATAATAGGATAGAGCGGTGCCCATTGTCAATGGGCACCGCTCTATCCTAGACTGGACTTGCTGGGTGTTGAAAAGCCGGTCGTTAGGCTACTTTTTGTTTTCGCGGGCTGTGGGGCGGGCAGGTCATTGATTAATATATTGTTTTGCGGGGCGGGTGGTGCGGGCTGGCTCCCATGGCGGGCGGGACGGGCGGGTTATGAAAAAAAGCCGGCCCGCGCATCACTACTACACGCAGTTTGGTTTGGTTCTCATCTAGATTGTGGAACCATTGGCGCACATGTTTGTATGCCAGAAACTGAACTGAATATTATGTGCATTTTATTTTTTTATTTGTTATCTTTATTTTAATTTTATATTTACTGTTATATTGTCTTGTTTGTGATATGGATCTCCCTGGGTTTGAAATAAAGATTGATTGATATGCACACCATGTAAGCGTTCTGTTTTGTTTTAAACATGTTACAGCACTTTGGTCAGTTTTGGTTGTTTGTTTCCCAATCTCAATATCAATCTCAATCTCAATCTCAAACCTAATCTGAGGGAATATATATAGGCGAACAAGAAGGCACTGGAGCAGCTCAGACGATTTAGGCCCTTAGTTTATTATAACAGGGTGCAAGTAAAAAGTGACGTTTCGATGTGTAAGTTACATCTTCGTCAGGTCATGAATATATATAGGGTTGAGGGAATATAGGACTCCTGTCAGGGCCGTAACCGGAGCCTTATTATGTGGCCGCGTTGTTCACGTATGGGACAGTCCGGCATGGACTCCTGTCAATGCACATGATTAGCGGCAGCTGTGTGGCTTAAATTACGGTATAATATAAGGTTAGTCTTATGCAGCCAGCCATGTTTTTACCCTGCTGCAGTTTTTAACTGGAAAACAAAGGATTTAATTCCCCTGTAAGTGATCCCTGCTGTCCTCATTTGTCCATTTGAAACACTTTATTGCCCATTTCCTTTACAGGCTCAATAGCTCTCCAGTGTACTGAGGTAAAGTGCCCAGACCGTTATCCCAGCGGCCTGGGCCCACATGAATAATGTGGCATTATACTCACTGGAATAATGTAAGAATGTTTGCCATCTGACAGACGACAAGATCTCTATATGCAAAATATATCTTGTGGTCACCCAACACTGCCTAACTTTAGATCCGTCCAATCTTTCATATTCCATCCTTCCTGATTGGTGAATTCCAAACATTGCTGGCCCACAATAACCTGCAACTGCAAGTTGTTTAGTTACATAATATGCTGCCATACCTTGGCTCTATGGGAAAAGAATAATTTACTTTTAAAAATAAATTCATTTGATTGATTGATTGATTGATTGAAAAATGTATTAACAGTTTGCAGAATTTCAGTACATTTCAAGCACAAACTCAATACAAAGGCTGTTAACTGTGAGTGGACGACCCAATTAAGCATTACACTTGTTTCCAATAGGGTCCACAATGTTCAATTCATCAAAAACATTTAGAGACGTACAAATAGACACTTCTATATAGACAAAGGACAGAACAGGAATTCATCATAAGTTGTCATGAATGTCATGAATGTCATGAATGTCTCTTTGTCTATGTGCAGCATGTTGTCGTTTTTATCCTCCCATTTAGGAGTAGTTACAGTGTTTTGTGTCTTATTTTAATAAATACCTACAGTAATTTGAATCAGTATGCCCTACTGTATGTTGTTATTTACAGTAACATTTCTGACATTGTAAGCGTGTGTCTCAAAGACACCCGACTTAATATTTCTAAGAAAAAAAAGGGATACATGAATGAAAATATGCCAAAAAAGGAGGCAAATAACCACACATAACCACAAAAATAGAAGAAAATAGGCCCAAAAAAGAAATAACCGCGAGTGCATGTGTCGTGAACTTACCATACCTTATAGCTTTTGCTGAATTGACTGCCAGAAAATGAATGCTACAACAACAGTGCAGTATTACTGTAGGCCTTTGTGCCAACGTAAATGTTTTTAGTGCCATCTATACTAACTCAATAGCTCTCTTTCTTAGCAATACATTGCTCATCAAGCTGGCTGTGCTGCACTAGTGCATCAGCAATCTGATTCATAACTAATGCATATCGATCAACTTTGCTGTTCCTTGAACCGCTGCGGTTCACAGGGATTTCCACTAGTGACTGACAGTTATACGTCACTCTAATAAAAACAACTATATACCAAATTTCCCACTCCACACCCCTGGCTGCCGGACTACTGTGTTAGAGTTTGAGATTGGAACACAGTAGCACAGCAATAACCTTGCTGCGCTCCTCACTGCACCAGTCTAAACTAAATAGATCATTCAAAAACGGGATGCATGCAAGATAAACCAACTATGAAGATGGTTGAGTGTATTTATTTCAGAATCTCAACTTTGTGTGCGTGTGTGTAAATTCCCCCTGTGAGCAAGCGTATTGTGTACTCTGTGTGAGTACACAATACGCTTGCTTCCAGGCATTATTAGCCCTCTTAGCTGTATACAGCTACAGCTAAGAGGGCTAATAATGCCTGGAAACTTAAATCCCCTGCACCTGACAGCTGTCACAGGTTCGATTCCAGTCCAAGCCAGCAATGTGTCGATCTGTGTCTCTGAGCAAGACTCTTAACCCTGAATTGCTTCCAGAGTGCCGTAGAATGACTGCACACTGCTCCTTCACTGTAAATCCCTGGAATATGTGGTTGCGTTTACAACCTAAACACCAGTGTGTAATAATTGAATGCCAAATGTCACACTAGAACACGAGTCACCGCAATGTACAAACACCTCACGAGAACACCTAGGGGCTGTATTTTGCGTGTCTTAAGTACCAGGTCTTATTACTTAACTTAAGACCTGGAGGCGTGATCAATGCCATTTGGCTATTCTGAGTGGCCAAAGAGCATTGACCACGCCTCCAGGTCTTAAATTAAGTAATAAGACCTGGTACTTAAGACACACAAAATACAGCCCTAGTGTTCCAATTCTAAGCACGTACTGTATATGACTGACTTTTGATTTATGTGTTTAAAAAGTGTTACCGCCCATTAAACATGTGACACATTTAAAAAGTGTTTAGAAGCTAAACGCTTGGATTTAGACGTCGACCTATTCTGATTCTGGTAGTGGGATTAATAATAATTCAGTCTGTAATTTCACCTCGCTCCTGCTGCACTCCTTGATGTGTTTTTGTCATGTATTTACAGTATAGTGTATATGCACATACTGTACGTGAAAGTCGTTCTATGCATTTACCCATCCTATATTATGTTACTGTAGCTAATAGCGAGCTTAGCAGCACTCCACTTGCCTCCACACTTCCACAGACTACTCATAAGTACTTGTCTGCCAAGGTTCTATAGGCTTATTATCCCGCCAACAATGTCTTCACATATTGTACAGTTAATATAAAATGTATTATTCAGGCACATTTCAGCCACCTCTTTTTCCCAGTAGGACCACTCTATGGAACGTCATCAAAGAGCGACACACCTATGGTAACATCTTTCTACAAGCCACAAGTTTCTGTGTAGCCGATTCACAAGCTTGCTCGCACAACGAGCGCCCGGCTTCAACTTGCTTACGCTACAAGCCTAAAAACCAGGAAGAGACACCTGCTCTAGGCGTTTTCTTGCCGCTTGAAGCGTATATGTGCCTGTGCCTAAAGCTGGCCATAGGAGGGGGTAGCACCCCTCAAAAAGGGAAGGATGTCTCTTGTTGTAGACACCACCGAGTCTAGGTGGTGACTTGATTTAATCAGACTGTCTAGGTCCCAGACAGTCTGATTAAATCAAGTCATTTGCAATTTGCCTTTTGTCAACATACTGTTTGATCTGTAAAACGTGAGTTGAGGCAGGAAGGGAGAAGAACCCAGTCATCCTGTCTCCATATGGAACAAAGGAAATTATAATGAGTATGACACTTCACCCTGTAGCTTCAGAGGCCTTTCGCCTCAAGTGGTATTTGAAACAGTAGAACAGAGATGCTATGGGGTTACACAATAAGAACAACAATTTCAGTTTCACCCTTAACACAATCCCGGCGGGGATCGTGAGGCCAGTGCCATTCAAATGCGCAAAATACCAAAGTAAAAGAAGAGATCCTCTACAACCTGCAACCAAGGACTATCTAAAGAGAAGAAGAAAGAAACATGCGCAGTTGAGACCAGGAAGTTGTACATGCTCAAATTTGTGCATGTACAACTTCCTGGTCTCAACTGCGCATGTTTCTTTCCTTCCAGGGAGCAACATGGCGTCCACTGTACGGTCTTCGCTTCTCGTCTTCTTTAGATAGTCCTTGCCTGCAACCAAGGACAGTCTAAGAAGGACGAGACGCGAAGACCGTACGGGCGACGCCATGTTGCTTTGGAAGGAAAGAAACATGCGCAGTTGAGACCAAGGAAGCTGAACGCGGAAGTGTTGGCTGCATATAGCCCATTGCGCATGTTTCTTTCCTTCCATGGAGCACCATAAGCAACATGGCGTCGCCCGTACGGTCTTCGCGTCTCGTCCTTCTTAGACTGTCCTTGCCTGCAACCAGGAAGTGCAGCCCACTGCGTGAATCTATTCTACGTCCCAGCTTAGACATGGTACCGCCCGCCTGCCTCTGATTGGCCTACCGACACTGCCTGTCTTGACTGTCTTCCGAGATGCGAGGTTACTCCGTGGTTGGAAAAGGTATCCACACCCCCATTTCCATCAAAGGGTCATCTGTCGACATAGTTGATAACTTTAAATTCCTGGGCATACACATCACAGACACATTCACATGGTCACTCAACACCGAGTACATCCTCAAGAAGGCGCAGCAGCGACTGTACTTTCTGAGGCACCTTAAAAAGTTTGGCCTAAGTACAAAAGGACTAGTGAACTTTTATCGCTGTATAATTGAAAGTGTCTCAACTGGCTGTATCACAGTGTGGTACGGTAACACAACCGCTCAGGATCGCAGCAGGTTGCAGAGGACCGTTAAAACAGCAGCTAAAATCATAGGTAGCACAGAACTACCCAGTCTCCACAACATCTACACCACTCGTTGTATGAAAAAAGCCCACAACATCATCAAAGACACCAGCCATCCCGCAAATACCCTGTTCAAACAACTCCCTTCCAAAAAACGCTACCAGAGCTGCAGAGCATCAAATCTCGCACCACCCGTCTCAGTAACAGTTTCTTCCCCCAGGCAGTCAGGCTGCTGAACAGCTGACCTTGAACTGTATTGCACTGTATTGTCACTTCACTTGCACTTTTTTCTGTGTTTTTGTCTTTTTCTTTGCACTATAGATGTTTGTTTATGTCCTGTGTATGTAAGACTGAGAATGCTCTGAGCAAAATAATTTTCATTGTATTTATACTCTATACATATGACAAATAAACCTGAACCTGAACCTGAAAACCTGGTGACGCGAGGTTACTCCGTGGTAAATACATAATACAAGAGAATGACAGCTTGGCACGTGCGACAGAATGCAGCCTTGTAACTAACTTGTAAGTTGTATTTTTGTAGAAGAGGCAAACTAATATTGTTTATGCCATTTGCTTTAATTGAATAATTACGCGCAATACGCACTGCGCGTAGGGCAACACACAGAGAGGGACAACAAAACGTGCCAAAAAGTTCCAAGCCGACCCTCGTAGTAGCAATTTTCTCTGCTGCTCCGCCGCGTAATAACGAGTGGCCGTGTGTGCGTCCTCGCAAATAGCAGATCTGAATGAGGAAACAGCACTCTTGTCGGGAGTGGGGGAAGCACAAATATCCTACGAGTAGGGCAACCAAATGGTGTCCCTGGGCGATATATATATATACATCCAATGTTCACTTCTATCTTTTAATCTCACCAAGAAGCATGACACATTTTGATCAACATGCTCTTCATCAGAAAAATGCAGTAGGCCTACATAAAATATTCACCTTCATCCATGGAAATGTGTTGATAACTGTAATAAATGATCAATCACCAATTCCACTTCTTGCCCCCAGGATACAGATCCTCCTATGAAATAAAATAGGGATTTAGCTAATGAGTTCTGAGAATAGAAGCTATGGACAATTAAATATTCAGTATAATTTCGTCTCTGAGGGCATGTGTAAAATAATTATAAACTCTATCAACAATGTTATGCTGCCCAAGATGTTATACCTCATTGCTTTTCCATTTCTGCCCTCATAATGGAATGGGAATGGTGGTTAGCACTTGATTGACTCCCACTGATTTGATATCGCACCAATAGTGAATATCATTATGCTATTTGAAAAAACTGATCACAATATCATTTGAAGAATTGCATTATAGTGATTAAGCATGCAGCTGCAGCTAATGGAAGACGTGTCTACTGTGTGTCATTCGTTCGAAATACATCATTGTCAATGTTCTACCATAGGTGAACATGCCTATGGGTTAGCCGACTTGATGCTGGGTGAACGTTTAATTTAACAATCTATCTGTAATTGTAATATAACTATGTCCATTATCATGGGAAAGGCATCCAAGGACCTATTTTCCTCCCATCCACTTGTACGTGATGCCATTCTCTCTCGGTTGAGTAATATGGCTGCATCTCATGTTATTTAATGTGACTCTGTCTGCAACCACTTGTACTGTAATGACATGTATGGAGAGACTGTGTGTGTGTGTGTGTGTGTGTGTGTGTGTGTGTGTGTGTGTGTGCGTGCGTGCGTGCGTGCGTGCGTGCGTGCGTGCGTGCGTGCGTGCGTGCGTGCGCATGCGTGAGGCCATTATGAAGATAACACCCTTTGCAGATGTCAAATGATATGCTGCTGCCATAATGTCAAATGAAAGCACGGATGCAAATGACCAACCTTTGCTGTAGTTCAGGGGTCATAATGTTCACAATGGGTCACAACGCAATGCTTTGTGAGCATGTAGATTGACTATTTTTGCCCAGAATAGCAAAGCTATAGTGTATATATTTATAGGGCTGCATAAAATGGCGAGTCATGCAAGCCACTTTTAAGTCCTTCCCTGGGCTATCGTTTCTCTGCAAACTAATAGCGTTGTATAAAGGGGTTGCTCACTCTGGATACTTGAGAAAGCACATGTAGCCTACTGTAGAACTGAGGCTACATGTGTTATTAAATAAAAAGTAAAACCAGTCAAAGGGCAAGACATAACACTAGTATGACCTTATTTTTCATCCATTAAATCCCCTCAGATGTTGACAGGTGTCGACGTGCAAAGCAAGACTGCAGGCTGTTTGTTGTGTTGATTTGTGAGAAAGGTCATATAGAGCTGATCTCTAGAGGTTGCATGGCATTTTCAAGCTTTTCATGGGAAAATAAAATGGTTCCTCGAGTCTTTTGTTTAAACCATGCTGATGCAATTTAGACACCGATGGACATGTGAGTCCATTCATTGGTGAGCTCTACAAAATCGATGTCACATTTAATCTCATGAAGCCTATAGCGTCCCCATTCTGGGGGTGAACATTCTGCAAAAAATAGCTGATCTATAGTTCAAGCTCAGGGGAGGGCGGAAATGGAAAACAAGAGTGGTCCTAGTATAGAGCCCTGGGGAACCCTGGGTAACTAAGTATTTAAGTGGTTAAATCAGAATGACTAATCGGTGCCAGAAGTGCTTCATTTTAGCCATATAGTGTGCTTCATTTTACGCTTAATTACACACAGAAATAAATTATATGAACATATGTGCACATATGGCATAGCCTGCATTATGACACATATAAATTCAGGTCAATATATGCACATTAAATAGATGATGTAAAAAATAGTAAAAATAGTTCATATTACTTACACTACAGTACATGCCACATTCAGGTTTATATATGAATATGATGTAGACGTGTGGAAAATACATGCCTATACAGTACATACCCACTGAGCATTTTTGAGTGGTGTAAACCACTCCTACAACTGGCTTTGTTAGTTTGTCTGTCTGTCTGTTCGTACCAAAAAATGAGCATGGTTGCTATGGTCACCCAGTTCACACGGGTGTGATTTCATTACGTCAGACCACAGCTGATCAGTCTATATAAGACCTTACACCACCCAGTTCACACGGGTGTGATTTCATTACGTCAGACCACAGCTGATCAGTCTATATAAGACCTTACACCACTCAGTTCACACGGGTGTGATTTTTTAATATACGTCTAAATGGCTGTCTGAAAATAGGCTAAAAATGAAAGTTTTTTAGATTAGAGATTTATAGATTAGACGTTGAAACAACGTTGTTTATATATAGACAAATACAGCTTGAACTCTCTATGGGTCTGAAAAGACTATTTACCTCCAAGGAGACAGTTGGATAACTATTTTGGACACGGATGGATGATGAAAATGACCGGGTGGACTAAGATGAACTGATGCGGGGACTATCAACACAACATTTAGCTGCTTCACTTTCCAGCGTTCATATATGTAGGTGAACATTATTTTGCTCGCTTAGGCTATAGTAAAAGGAGCACATTGATTGTCTTAATGCACTCTGATGCATGGAACTTTTAGGGTAGACTATTCTGTATTTAAGTCCGACGTCATTTTGTAGTCCTACGTTACGTCCGGGTCCAAATAGCACCAGCTCCCGTCCGCTTCTCATTGTAAATAGAATATCTAAACGCGTGAATCTTTTTACAATGACGTTCTTTTTTCAGAAAGGAAGCCATTGAGGGTTAAAATGGGTCTTAATGCTTCCAACTCGAAAATAATTAATAATGTTCTGTACAAGTGTCTATGACAAAGAAAATATATGATGTGGAGACAATAAGTCTTTATTGTCTCCACATCATATATATTCTTATTTTCTTATTATTATCATTATTATTGAAGGTGGTAACAGTCAATTTGCTCAGTACAATATTTCGGGGGCATATTTAGAATGGGTGCAGGGTTGAGTATGTTGAATCTAGTTTGCATTTAATGAGGATTCAGTTGACACAATGAAATAAAATGGCGATAGTATTCAGTGTGGGGCCTGTCACGGCCTGTCACAGCCAGATTTGGGAGACCAGTAGCTTTGTTGTTGCGAGGAAAGCGGTAAAATAAGACTTTCGTGGTTGTTTTCGTCTCAGATTTTTTTAGACAGAGGGACACAATATAACTCTATGGGGACACAAAAGCGACACAAAAGTAGGACCCGGAAGTATCTCTGGAGGGGGCGCTGGGGGTGAAATACTGATTTTTTCCCCCCCCCCCTTTTTTTTTTTGAAGAGACAAAATCCAAAACACAGAAAAAGCAGAAGCCTAAACAAAAGCACAAGTCAATACAAAAACTGCTACTTTGAGGACGAAATCATGAAACGTAATGATACGTAGCTTGCAGAGTTAGTTCAGTCAGATATACTCGAGCGGCTTCATGCTACGCTCATGGGCGCATGCATGGTGTATTACCATGGTACTACTGTTTCATATCAAGGGAAAAGGCCCGCTCTACTCAGACAGTTTTATATAGTTTCAGGCGTGCGCTGGGTGCAGATTCAAAATCTGCACCCAGCGCACTCATTTGAAAAAATAAATAATATTACATGCACATGTATATTCTTAATCTTCTGGTTAAGTCGTTTCATCCCCAATTGGGTTCAGTGCAACTATCATTGCTGAGTAGCCAGTGCTAAGCATTAGCATTATTAGTAGGACATTCCAATCTGAAGATTCAGAAAACTTAATGATGTGCTGCACCACTTTATTGACAACAAGCGTAAATTGAGTGACTGATATATTTTGTGGAGGCCCCAAGTGCTGATTGATTACTTCTTGAACTTTGAAATTTTTAGAGAGAGAGAGAGAGAGAGAGAGAGAGAGAGAGAGAGAGAGAGAGAGAGAGAGAGACTATGTTGGCACCACCTTGTGGTTTAAATTAGTGTATTGGATCTGTCACCTAATCCATTGTATTGGCTACGCTCGGCATCCAGGGAGAGTCTGGGGACCTAATGAAATTATGGCCAGATATTCATAACTGCAGTTTTCATTCAAGCATGATGATTGATCACTCATTGCTGCTATTCCTAAAGCCCTCTTCTTAATGTTTTATGTGGGGAAAGATGTTCCATATATTGTCGACCCACACTGATCCATTTGGCAGTAACGTCGTAACAAAAACACCCACAGCAATATGATACTGTAGGTCACGTGACGTCAACTCAGCCAGTCAGTGGACTAAAAAAGGATCACAGTCAGACAACCCACTGAGCAATAGTCAGCTATAAATAATAGTATAACCCTAAAAATAGGTAATAACTGGTCTAAAAAGGAACGTTTCTTTTGCGGTCTAGGCTTAGCTTAGACGTTGATTAGTTGTTTTTGAATATATAGACCGTCTGTTGTTTCAACGTCTAATCTAAACCTAGACTGCTAAAATACTTGAAAACGTTTTAGACCCTTTTTTAACCCGTTTTAGACGGTCATTTAGACGTATTTTAGACGTCTAGTAGCCTGAAAAATGCTCAGTGGGAAGCGTCTGTGTAAAATAGCTTCCTGGGGTCCTTGGTTGGTTATGTTGAAGGGTCATTATCATCAGCTACTCTCCAGTGGTGGATAAAGTAGGCCTACTCACATTTTGTATACTTGAGTAAAAGTATCAATACCCTAATTATGTAGAACTATTCCGTTACAAGTAAAAGTCCAGAATTCAAAATGTACTCAGGTAAAAGCACGAAAGTATTGGTATCAAAATGTACTTAAAGTACGAAAAGTATATTCATTATGCAGAATGTCTCATTTCAGGTTTTCAAATGTATAAACGCATTGTGAGCTTGTAGATCGTCTATTTTCAAATGGCCAAAATGTATATAATCTGAAGTGGTTAATGTGTTTTGTAATAATAATCAAAATAACTAGTAACTAAAGTTTTCAAATAAATGTAGTGGAGTAAAAGTACAATATTTGCCTCTGAGATGTAGTGGAGTAGAAGTAAAAGTATTGGAAATTAAAGTATAGTACAAATACCTCAAAATTGTACTTAAGTACAGTACTTAAGTAAATGTATTGAGTTACTTTCCAACACTGCCATTTCCAGGGATTGAATGGGGTCCCATTTAGTCTAGCCAGTCAGACTTGGCTGCACTTAAGCATGAACACATGGACATGCATGAATGCACACATAGTACACTCAACAGGCGTCACATACAATATTGATACCTCAGAACAAATTTCATGTGGCATTTATTTTACACAAGGTCAATTGCCTCTTCCCATAGCCGATTTCACAAGCACCCCTAAAGGTCATTTTTAGCATATTCATGGTGTTAGCTGGTACAGGTAGAGTGATCTGCTCAAGGGCACACTAACAATGTCCCTAGCTGGTGTGTTTGACACAGCATCCTAATGGGAGTCAGGTATTATGCCTCTCCTCTTTTCTGAGCTGCTCCACTCACACTGTACTGTATCGGGAGAGACCTTCTCCAAGGTTGAGTGTTCTGGGCTGCAGAGAGTCGGGTGGCCTTGGTCCTTGGATGTTTGTCCCCCACTGGGACGGAAAGCAGCTCATTAGGTTCTCTTAGCAATGTGTATTTTGTCCCTTTTCCCCAGGCACTTAACTTGTGTGGTTGTTTTTTTAATGAAAATTTCATGCCATCATTTTAGTTTATTTATCGCCAACATAGTCTGACCTCAAAATGTATTTCACCTTCTTATGAGTATGATCCGTCTTGTCAGAAATAAATATATAACTATTGTAAAAAAAAAAGTCCCAGAGCTGTACTGTTGTGGTGGTCAGTGAACTTATAATTGCTATGAACCTGGCATTGTAATGTTTCCCTGAACAACTTAATGAAGTGCCAACGAGTGCTTTCATAATGTAAACACGGCAATGTGGATGTGTGGGGATGGAGGTAGGCAAAGCATTCGCCGGTGCTTCATAAAGTCGTTTCAGGAAAATATTGGTTCATCGCAATGATTAATTCTGTTGACCCCAGCAACACAATTCTATTGCTGGGAAAATGGAGTTCTATGACTTTTGGATATGGGCGATAATTGTTTTTGGCAAGACCATGCTTCGAAGTACAGGAGGTGAAACACACTTTCCGGTCTTGGAATTTCTGTAGGCTGAAAAAAGAAAAAGAAATTCCCTATTGTAGGCAATTACTTTTACCCTTTTATCTCCCAATTTAATCGCTATATGTCAATTAAAAGACAACGATAAGAATAACGTAATTATCTAAGTAGTACTTGCAGTTACTACTAAGAAAGTATTTTGCACACACGTGATTCTAATAATGGTGTGCTCCCATGTGGATCTCTGACGGTGACACCAGTCTTGCCCAAATATGGATGCCACACAAGCCTTTTGTAATATTTTTTCATTTATTTGTATGTGCTTTGAGCGACTTGATTTGTGGCCAGGCATTGTGTTGTGGGCATAATACCGCTAAAAGGCACATTCACACAGCTGTTCTAATTACAGATATAAGTTCCTAGGTTCGATTTCCACCGGGGACGCTGTGGGCGCTGGGGACATGTTGTGAAACGGCCACATGTGTGGAGTTTGCATGTTCTCCCGCAGTGTCCCCTACGCCTAGGGTAGGTACCCCCACAAAAACATGCAGTATTCCTGGTCTCTATTCTGCCTCCCCGCAGCCGGGGCACCTGATGGAGGGGAAAGGAACTTGTTGGAATGACTTGTTCCTTCCACGCACCACGCACTACATCCTACCGGGAAAACTCCCCCCTGTCATGTGATAAGAAGCGGCCTGCTACAAACATGTCAAATATTTGTGGAGGACATGCCTGGATGTACTAAATCGGCCTACTGGCAGTGTGCACACTAAATCTCTTGTCAATATTTCCAGACAACAAACAAAGTATCGCACGCACGCACGCACGCACGCACGCACGCACGCACGCACGCACGCACGCACGCACGCACGCACGCACGCACGCACATTCAACATTTACTGTTATGTTATGTTATGTGGACTTGACTATAAGGAGAGAAGCTTGTTGACGGGAGAGTTCAGCACCAGGGACAGCGACTGATGCTAGATAAGGTGGTTCTGCGCAGATTTCAGCACCATGGACAACGACTGAAACTAAGTGACTATAGCTGGCACTGAGCGACTCCTACAGAGCCAGTACTGCACCGTATTATACACTGTACTTACACTGTGTGTGTGTGTGTGTGTGTGTGTGTGTGTGTGTGTGTGTGTGTGTGTGTGTGTGTGTGTGTGTGTGTGTGTGTGTGTGAGTGAGTGAGTGAGTGAGTGAGTGAGTGAGTGAGAGAGAGACACTGCGCAACAGTGCCATCCAGTGGTATTGCTGAGGTGTGTCAGCTGTCCGTGCTCGGATGGACAGACAGACACAGCCAGCCAGGGACACACATGGCTGCTTAATGGAGCGGAGGCACCGCTCAAAAAGGATGCTTATGTGAAGCTAGTGCGTCAGGACCTTTGATGTAGGACCCACACGCACGCACAAAGCAGTAGGCAGATAGAAACACACACCCTGGGATATTGTATAGCTACAGGAACAAAGCAGCTGTATAGGCAGAAAAAAAAGCTAGATTACAGGTTAGCATGACTGACCTAAGGGTCTGAAAATAGATCAAGAAGCTCACAGCGTGCTTTAATGTGTTGGGACTCGGGAGCTTGTAGAACAGACATTACAACCACCGACAGTCAACAGACGACAAAGGCAGAGGACAGAGGACCACAGTTGTTGGTGTATACTTCCTCTATGGAAATGCATAAAACATATCATCATCATACCTCTGAAGACAGCTATAAAATGATGAACTGTGTCACACACGCTATTATGACATGCCCAGAATAGGGACGCAAGGGTTCAAAGGCTTGCCAGCCTGAGCAAGCATGCTATTATGTTTACATGGGCTATTTCCTACGCTGTGACAAGAACAGTTCAATAAGATGCATGATCTCATTGAGTACTTGATCAATTGATGCATTGGACACGGGAGCCCATGAACTCCCTAGTGCTGTCAAGGTTAACCAGCAACTCTGAATTTGTCCTTCCATCTGTGAGACATGCACACAGCACTTTGCCACGATCCAAGACAACATCATTCATTCACATGCTGGGGGACACCAAGGGGTCACTCGCTCTGGGTATTTGACAATGTCACGAGTGCACATGGGACAAATCCTGTTTCCGAAAATAAATCAACAAATAAAGAGAGTCGACTGTTTGATGCAAAACTGTGATATTGCTGAAATGCTTTGGAATCAATTTGCCATTCTCTGTGATCAAAAAGAAGCTTCCCCAGCACAGCCATTCCGGGTAATTACTATAATAATCTCATTTTGCTCTTGTGTGCAACACTTGGATACAATTTCCTCTTTGGCTTATTTTCTTTGCAACAGTTAAAAGGTGCTCGCTGTTCACAGTGTGCATGTGCTCACATTTGGATTGGTTTAGCTTTAGCATAAGCATAACCACATTTTGGCTGATCTGGGGAAATCCAGAACTTCAAAGTATGTGTATACGACTTAAGTTGTGGACAGTGTCACATAGAAGAGATTCCATACTTTCTGCGCAATCATTATGCTACTGCTTCTTTTCTTGAAGAAATTATAAAAACTTCATAATAAACCGTCATTCATTCATTCATTCATTCATTCATTCATTCATTCATTCATTCATTCATTCATTCATTCATTCGTTCATTCATTCATGCTTAGTAAAAGCAGTAGTTTAAGCAGCTAATCATTCATTCCCACATCTCATGAAGCCACATTCATCTGCATTCAGCTTAATCTCAGAGGTACAACAGGACATGGAAAGGAGTCTCAGACCAAAGCATAAGGAAGGTCAGGATGTTTAATTTCCCCTGATGTTTGTTGACACAGATAGACGGCCTCCTTGTTAGAGCATTGCCCTCACTATTATGCTGCAAATGAGGTTAGATTTTCACCAATTCAAATCAATAATGCATTATAGTTGTAAACTAGTATGACATTCACTAGTGCGCTGAGCTTACTGATGTTTTTCTGTTTTCTGTGAGGTGATCATCCACGATTAACCTGTAATTTTACAGCTGAGTCCCAGTGGTATGGATGAGCTTTGTGTTTTGTGTCATGGATTTTCATTTATTTTCCATGGGCCAAGGTCTTTTTGTGGTTTGATGTATTAGACATGGAGGGATTTGAGGTTTAAAACTCAATAATAGACCTTAATCACATACTGTACATATGCGTCTGTACATGCGTGTATGAACTCCATACCAAACTGGGGGTCATGTATGCACTGTATATGTATATGGAGTGTGCAGTCCCTTCTGTGTGTATTTCCTTGGCAAAAATACATGTCACACTGATCAGTTGAGTTGTTGGCAAGATTAGCCGTGAACACACAGACAATTTCTCATTGCAGCATTTTCACCATCCACCAAAATGTTGTTGTGGAGAAATGCAATTTAGTGTCTAAAGGACGCTACATTCCATAGAATCTAACTAGTACTATACATGTTGCCATGGCAGTCTTTATCTGCTATTATGTCTGTTCAGCCTGTTTACAGCATACTGTACAGTAAGTACAAGGTGGTTTCTTTATTTTGACTCCTGAAGGAGAAATTTGTCTTGGACCCCAAGGACACGCCCTGCAGCATACAGATACAATACACAATACAAGACAACAAAGGCACACAGTGACCCGTACAACAGACCCGTAGCAAATGTACAAGCCCGCAATATGTGACAAATTGTGAGCTTTTAGAGCTGATATATTTTCAAGGTGAAAGTAGAGGATTGCAGCTTTAATGTGTGGTATCCTGCAAGGTAGCACTGACACTGAAACATTCATTGGGTTTCATTGTGACTGTTCACACATTGTCATGTTCTACTTGGAGCAGGACATGCAGGTCAATTTGTGTAGAAGAATAATTACCGGTAAAGGAGAAATATCCTGTCCCAACATACAGTACATATTGGCCTTGAACTGTTTCATAGATGCCCCTTATTCTCCATTTCCCCCCACCACGCCCACAGTAAAATGCCGTTAGAATGGAGTTAGTTGTCTTGACTCTAATGCGGGTATTTTAGTAGCTCTAGTAGGCCCGTTGAGAACTCTACCGCTGAGTTGTATAAAAAAAAGAAAACCAAAAAAGTAAAACACGATTTAATAGACCAACCTGGATAAAGTGGAGAATTGCAAACTTGAGTCTATTAAAAATATTTTTAATAGATTTTTGTACTGTAGTCTTTATCGGGGTCTCAACAAGAGAGAATCGAAATATTTAAGTGCCAACCTGGCTGGCAGCACTGCGCTGCATTTTATCACACATCAATAGGTCTATAACCTTTCTGAATCCTATCCAAATATATATTGTATAGTGCTGCAGGCAAAAAACATGTCTCCTGTTCTTTGTTCTCAACTGCTGTCTGTCTATCTTTCTAAAAAAAAAAGAAAAAAGAAATATTAGAATGCTGCTCACGTATGAATGTATGAGTATCAGGCTTAACATTTCTGTGGGCCGTAATTCCTGAATGCAAAGCTCTGCTCATGTTCTGGTCTTGGAGGCGATGCGATCTGCAGTATGTGGCTCTGCTTCACGCTGACTGAGTGAGACTCGTGTTGCACACTAAACGCTCACAGCCCCCAGTGTGTAATCCATAGCAGACAAATTGCATTCATTTCTCATGTAGGTTTTAAAGGCTGCTGTGATTTGTCTTGTAGTGACAAAAGGGAGCCGGTTGCTTCGGCCCCAGGGTGCCGAGAGCTAAGCAGGGTGGTCTTTGAAACCTTCTATTCTCTCTTCTCGTCCTTCATCTTCATCCATCTCCCCTGCCTATATAGCCTATACTGCTTTACATTCATGCTCCATTTGATCTGTAAGCCATTTGCCTGTTCTCGCTTCCTGAGTCATCTCCCTGCTCTCCCATATTCCAATATCGTAAACCTTTCTACCCCTCATTGCTTTTCAGATAAGTTCATCTGAAGCAGGATCCATTTCCACTCTGGACCAATTCTGCCCTCTGCAGTCTTTCTTGTTCCTCGGGGAGAAACTCTTTCTCCGCCAGCAGCTAGACCCCCACACGTCCCCGTTCTCTTCCCTGTCCCTCTGTCCCCATCTACATCCACCCTCCCACCTACTGTCCCTCTGTCCCCATCTACATCCACCCTCCCACCCTCCCACCTTCTGTCCCCATCTACATCCACCCTCCCACCTTCTGTCCCTCTGTCCCCATATACATCCACCCTCCCACCTACTGTCCCTCTGTCCCCATCTACATCCACCCTCCCACCTACTGTCCCTCTGTCCCCATCTACATCCACCCTCCCACCTTCTGTCCCTCTGTCCCCATCTACATCCACCCTCCCACCTACTGTCCCTCTGTCCCCATCTACATCCACCCTCCCACCTACTGTCCCTCTGTCTCCATCTACATCCACCCTCCCACCTACTGTCCCTCTGTCTCCATCTACATCCACCCTCCCACATACTGTCCCTCTGTCTCCATCTACATCCACCCTCCCACCTACTGTCCCTATGTCCCCATCTACATCCACCCTCCCACCTACTGTCCCTATGTCCCCATCTACATCCACCCTCCCTCCTACTGTCCCTCTGTCCCCATCTACATCCACCCTCCCACCTATTGTCCCTCTGTCCCCATCTACATCCACCCTCCCACCTATTGTCCCTCTGTCCCCATCTACATCCACCCTCCCACCTACTGTCCTTCTGTCCCATCTACATCCACCCTCCCACCTACTGTCCCTCTGTCCCCATCTACATCCACCCTCCCACCTACTGTCCTTCTGTCCCCATCTACATCCACCCTCCCACCTACTGTCCCTCTGTCCCCATCTACATCCACCCTCCCACCTACTGTCCTTCTGTCCCCATCTATATCCACCCTCCCACCTATTGTCCTTCTGTCCCCATCTACATCCACCCTCCCACCTACTGTCCCTCTGTCCCATCTACATCCACCCTCCCACCTACTGTCCTTCTGTCCCCATCTACATCCACCCTCCCACCTACTGTCCCTCTGTCCCCATCTACATCCACCCTCCCACCTACTGTCCTTCTGTCCCATCTACATCCACCCTCCCACCTACTGTCCCTCTGTCCCCATCTACATCCACCCTCCCACCTACTGTCCTTCTGTCCCCATCTACATCCACCCTCCCACCTACTGTCCCTCTGTCCCCATCTACATCCACCCTCCCACCTACTGTCCTTCTGTCCCCATCTACATCCACCCTCCCACCTATTGTCCTTCTGTCCCCATCTACATCCACCCTCCCACCTACTGTCCCTCTGTCCCCATCTACATCCACCCTCCCACCTACTGTCCTTCTGTCCCCATCTACATCCACCCTCCCACCTACTGTCCCTCTGTCCCCATCTACATCCACCCTCCCACCTACTGTCCTTCTGTCCCCATCTACATCCACCCTCCCACCTATTGTCCTTCTGTCCCCATCTACATCCACCCTCCCACCTACTGTCCCTCTGTCCCCATCTACATCCACCCTCCCACCTACTGTCCTTCTGTCCCCATCTACATCCACCCTCCCACCTACTGTCCCTCTGTCCCCATCTACATCCACCCTCCCACCTACTGTCCCCATCTACATCCACCCTCCCACCTACTGTCCCTATTCACAATTCCCTGCTGGTTTTCTTTAGTTTCTGTTGATCAGCAGATGTATCTAATACTTTATACTAGTGGGAGATTCCTCTTGACTAGGGTCTTATGAAATCTGTTTTAATTATTGTTGTATGTTGTTGCAATACAGGTACAATAGAGTCCAAAGGGAAACACGCACATCCCAAAAAAACTGTTCAGGTGCTGAACAATAATGCATACAATGGAGGAAAGGAAGAGAAGTTCGCACACTGTAACTCAGGGACCCCTAGGAGAGAAGATGTATGTTAATAAATAATAATCAAAAAGCCAATAATGTTTGAATAGCCAAAGTATACATGTATATTGTAAATGTATGTAATGGTTAAAATGATTGCGATGCTGTAATAATATTAATATTTTGATGGGGACCCCTGGAACCCCCCCAAGGACAACTGGTTATATGGCCATCGGGATAGCTTATGCAATACAGTACATTGCCATTAAAGATAAATGGACACATGGAAATTAAAAGTAACTCCTCAATAGAAAATGCCTAGATATGAATTACAGTTTAATATTGCCCAAAACTTCCAGTGAGTCTTAGAGTATTTGCTGAAGCTCCTCTCACAGGTGACCTGGAAATCGATTGCTCGTCACCTCCTGCAACGCTCGGGGCTCTCCAGTATTCAGCAAGGTCCAAAGCAGGTGAAGAGCTCCCTCCCTGCACACTTTGCTGCAATCCAGTCTTGACTGAGCTGTGTTGATTGGTCTGCCAGGGGGTTCAGTGGTTTGCTGGCTTCAACCTGCTTTTCCATGGCTGGGGCCCGTCTACGATCAACCACCCCGACCTGTAGCCTGTAGAATCCTGAATGCGTGTCCCAGAACTGCTTTAAAAACTTTGTGAAGGCCAGGGGGCATTCCAGGATTGGCAGAGTCATCACACAGTATTCATAAATGACAGCATGTTTATAGACGCTGTGAAAATAATAATAATAATTAGAAAACACACTATAGGGAAAACCCCAAATTGTATAGCCTCAACATTTTGGCAAATTCTGTAATTCTGCCCATGTATTCCACATCACGGAAACCCTAGTACTCTACTTGCCTCCCCAGCTTACAAGAGATGAAGGGTTACTTTCCCCCTCCCTCCCCTTAGTTTTCATTGCCATTCACCTCCAGGTCCACACACGGGACCCCACTATTTCCATGGAGACCTCCTCCTCCCTCCTTACTACTCTGTAATGCATACACTGTGTGACTCACCAATCATTTTAATTGGGTGTTGAGGGTCGTGACTCAGCACACATCTGCACCTCTTAGCTTGATTGACAGGTGGCAGCAGGGACAAGTCACAGTACAGGGACGGAGGCAGCACCATGTCCCGGCTACTTTTCTAATCGTGTTCACAGGCTGCGGCTGATAAGAGATATAAGGCTGATAATAGGTCAAGGAGGACGCTGGGATTATGGCTCCTCTTCCTCAAGTTCTGGCTAGCAGGAGGAATATAATGCATCAATATTCAGATGACAACCTCCTCAGGGTTACTGGAGACATTTGAACACAGACACGAGAGAGAGAGAGAGAGAGAGAGGGAGAGAGAGATAGAGAGAGAGAGAGAGAGAGAGAGAGAGAGAGAGAGAGAGAGAGAGAGAGAGACTCAAGGAATATGAGTACAGTATGTCTCATATATAGACTTCAACCTGGATGAAATCTAGCTTTTCCGACGTATAGAACATCTAATCTAAGCTTTTCTAAAAGACGGATTAACCCTCAGTAACCAAAGATCTAAGCGATGTTTGAAGTCAGATGTATAGTATTGTCTCAGTGGCCCACTCAAATCTGTTATTTTGACTACTGTTTGTATAGTATAAGTGTGGCACTCCACCTCAACAATCCATCTCCCAGGGGCTTGGTGCACTGTAATGGGAATAGACTCACGCGTGCCTTTCCAACCTACTTACTTACAATGCTTTTCAATCTTTTTTCCCTCTCTAAACTGAATACAAATTGTAATATTGAATTAAACCCAAGAAAGGCAAAATGAATGTGGAAATCTGTGACCAAACTTGACACACAGTAAGTCATTGGATTTTTTCATGTCATATGAAAGCAGGGAATCATAGCTTCAAATTGACATATTGGTTGTTCGGTTTGACCCACCAGTTTGAGATATGGCTTATACAGTAGTAGTGTCTTAGAGAAAACAGCGAGTTGAGAAAACAGGCTTGAAAGGTTCACTTCTGTGGTCTCTAACATTACATCTAGCTTTTATTTCATATTTTCAGCTCCGACATTTATTTCAGACATAATGTGAAGAGTCTGCCTGTGCTATTAACTCATTTTGGATTAAAAAAAAATAATGTTTTTCTCCTCTCCTGAACAGTTAGTCTTGCCGCCATGACTGTCTCTGTATCAAAAAGAGTAACATATAGTTCCTGTATACAGTAGGTCCTCTCTACCGTGCTTTAGCAGCAGAAACACTGTGTGAACTGTGCGTCCTGGATACTTCCAGGACATGTGTTCCAGGGCACTCTACAATGTACAGTAGAGTGCCTGTATAGCGTTTACATCATACATGGGCAACTGGCTGCCCGGGGGCCACATGCGGCCCCCGCCATTAATGCGGCCCACAGGTTAATTACAGAATACTGATATAGGCATATTATTGTTTTCAGCATTGCAAACACAACCCGTTTTAATTACTTCGGTCTATATAATTATGTAGCGTAATGAAATACATTTTTTATTGTCTTTTTTATGTCCAATTTGTATTTAGTTCATAGTTCAAGTTAACATAACTAACTAAATGCATTTGATATTGAATAAAAATGTTACTTTTCAGGATTCCAATTAAAAAACAGCACAAATTAATTCAGGATTTCCATTCAATTATAGAAAAAATAGCTGATCTACAAGCTCAAAACGTGTCGCACTTTTTTAGCTTTTTTTTAGCTGTTGTAGCAATTCTTGCTACAACAGTAATATGCAATGCGGCCCTCTGGAGTGAAATATAAAGTTGCCCACCCCTGCTCTACATCCCCATTCGATCACAGTTACCGAGTGAGCCTCTTACTCATCTATCCACTGTTGTGTGGAACTCACATTCCACACAACTGTGGATAGATGGAGATCTGGGCCAGTGTGAGACTGGAAGGCCTTAACACGGGAGTCTATGGTATCCATGAATTCCTGCATGATTTATCTCTGTATAGCTCACATTTAATCACATGGTTTCTTAAAGAAAAGTAATGTGAAAAAGGCTGCTGTAAACTATGTCAGTGCAGCATTTAATTGGCCTCATCACGGTCACAGTTCGACCTTGTACATTGTAAACAATGCCGCACTCACTCTGACATGCTATTCTTTTTCCGTTTACACAATGCAGTAATTGTGGGGAAAAAGAAGCAAGCGTGTATGATCTTTTTGATGCTTCACCATCACCGCTGAAAAATGTTGAGGCCACACAGCGTCGACAAATGTCGGATGTCTATTTGTAGCTTCTGACATTCATTGAAAATGGAATGTAGGCTACTCATTTCTACTCTACAGTGTTGGCAGATGGGAAATGTTCAATTATCCTACCGGAGAAAATTATCGGATTTGAAAGACAACTATCGCAGACAGACGGAAAATGGAAATCACACATGTATTTTATGTAATTTCACAAAAATAAACAAAAAGAAACCATTCACTGTAAGAAACAACCGTTCAGTGCAGTGGCGTATAAAACCATAGAGCCAACTGTCTTTGAAAAACACATTTTGCCTCCCTAAAATGTCATTCATGGAGATGTGCTGTGTTTGAGACTCCAAAAACGCATCACATAATATACTGCGTGGAAGCAGGCAATTGTTTTCCTTTTTTTTGAGTGGTGCAACCACTCCAACGAACAGCAATGTCCGTGACTATGTGACCACCTATGTGTTCACCTAACTATTTATGTCACTATGAGCACGAGTACCAATGACTACCAAAAGTGGCGCTGTTGTGCCAGAAACAGAGAGAGAGAGATAGTGCTGCACTGCTGCCTGCTAATGAGAGACAGAGAGAGAGAGAGAGAGAGAGAGAGGGGGGGGGGGGGGGGGGGGAGTTGCACCACTCAGTTCACACGGGTGTGATTTTTCATTACATTTTTATCCCACAATTTTGTAAGCCATTTTTTCACCCGGTGCCAATTGCCTAAACTGTAATCCTGGGCGCTACTCTACCTCTGCCAACTTGGCAGCGAAATTATCGTACATTTTTATTATTATTATTATTGGGCCCGATTCATCAAGCGATTCATGCTATTTTGAGCATACCGTGATTTTAATTAAGTTCATAACTGCCCTATCATGTCAATTCATGTCAGTTCAATGACAATAATTAGCCTACAAATGAGCACAGGGTTATCCCTTATAATAGTGAAAGGGTTTGGACACCTTTACTTATCATCGCTAGAAACCTTTTATGTCCACCACAATGTTTTCAATGTAGCCTATTACAAAAACAGCCTCATACAGCTGAGTTCACATATGAACCTTTCACTGCACTTTTAAAGGAAGTGTAGGAATAGGCATATTCTAAAAGAATAATTTGGTTATCAAACTGCACCACAACCTCTTTATCAGAGTACATGCACAATGGGCAAGGTGTTGGGAGTGGTGTGGTAGAGAGTAGAACGTGTATTTACTATTCACTGTTTAGGTTGTCCTGAGTTTAATAGCATGACTGCAAACAGGGGGCAATGCAGACGACAGGAGAAGATAGATGATGACTCCAGGTCAGCATCTATCACTTCATCACTCCTCTAACCACCATGCACTGTCATCACAGTAGCAGCATAGATTGATGCATTGCTGCTATAGATGCTATATGTTATGCAATGCAGATATGTTGGTTTCTTAAGGACCACACTGTTCTCTTTGTACTCTACTTATGTGACAATTTAACCTGTCTAGGGGTTCATGCCATTTACTCAGGTCTGATTTTAGTAAGTCACTCTGGATAAAGCGCCTGCTAAATACCTACATTGTACATTGTAAATTGAGTCCATTCAGTTCTCACTGAGCTTCATGCCTTGTTGGCTCCCTTTGAGTCCATTTCCAGTGTCAGTCACATTTGTCAGTCACAGTTTCTTTAGGCTCGCCTTTCCCTCCACTATTTGTGTTGTTGTTACAGCTGGCTGTTTAAGTTTTGTATTTTTTGAGTGGTGTAAACCACTCCTACAACTGGCTTTGTTAGTCTGTCTGTCTGTTCGCAAAAAATTAGCATGGTTGCTATGGTCACCCAGTTCACACGGGTGTGATTTCATTACGTCAGACATTACGTCAGACCACAGCTGATCAGGCTATATAATACCTTACACCACTCAGTTCACACGGGTGTGATTTTTACTTAATTGAACCATTTTAGGCATTTTGTGAGGGCGGTAAGCAGAACGAACAGACATCAGCTGGGTGAAGCTGAAAACTGAATTCCCCCTGCAGTCTCCAGTTTCTCCCTATTCTTCTTTCTGCTCCTCCTAGCGATCTGCTCCCTTATCTCCTCTCCTGTGAGTCACAGGGTACAAAGGTGGGTGGATGAAGTGCCGTGGCATCTGATGGCACATGTATGCACTTTCAGATGACATGGGTTTCCAGAGGATATGTAGGCGTACCGTTGTACTGATGGACAGGTTACACCACTCCTGTTAAAGGGCTGGTGTTGCTTCATTCACATCTACTCATGGGACGAAGAAGATCTGCTGTAGTGATATGAACGGTCTGAGTCTGTTACAGCTATCAGCTATCAATCAACAGCATTTCCCAATCCCTTACAAGTTAGAAAGTAAAGCCTCCACATGACAGATGCACCATCTTTAACATACTCAGTTTAACCACTTAAACCCTACAGAATATATTTCATTGAAGGGTCTATACTAAGTCCACTCCTTCCTATTTTCCCAAATCAAAATATTCTACAAGCTTGAGCAGAATGGGGACGATAGGGGACAGAGACAAGTGCAAGCTCTGATTCAGTACTAGGGGTGTCCTCATCTATCCAGCTCTTTAATGAACAGAAAGTATGTTCAGGTGGGTTGGCAATTTCAGCCATTTGGGAGAGAGTACCCATTTATCAGCTTCAGTTCTACAATGTTCCAGTTCCAAGTTTTTCTGCTTATTTGTTGGTGCACCTCCAATTCCACTTGTTTATCCAGTAGAGTTCTGCACCTGATTTCATCAAATTGGTATCCCGCTCTAAAAATGCATTCTCAGTTTACTAAACAAGTGGAGACTGAACAATCAATGATATCAATGATTACCATCAGAATCTAAAGATATTTACTCATTTGGCTACTATACAAATACAAGTGCCAGGATGAATTAGATATAACATTTACACATGCTGGAAGTGTACAATAATACACTCTATTTACATAATGCACGCTTCAGATTATCCACAGCCATTTCAAAGCATGCTACACGTTTACCATTCATTAGAATAATGGTTTGTATCAGCTGAATTTCAAAACAGACACAGCAGCATTGGTGATAAGCTTCGGGGCATGTAACCAACCGGCTTAAAGTATGAGCTGAAGAGGAACAACACGTTAAATATTCTGCTGTCATGTTCTACTAGTGCCTCATCCAGATAGAACAATCTAAACATTTACAATCCCTAGCTGTGCTGCATGTGAAATGTATGCAGCCAGTCATTTAGGTCTAGGGGAGAAAGTGTGACCAACAGATTATATACATAGCAGGCAGCACAGTAGACCATGTTAAAGGTTTAACAAGGGTTATAGGCAGGCTATCTATCTGCAGATGGATCGCAGGCTCTAATAGCTAAGAGTTGAAGCCTTTGTGTTTCTGTCTCCCAGAGGTGTTTCTTAAAGATCTTTACTTTCTTACACTTCTTACTTAAGTCTCCAGGCTTCCAGCCAGAAACAACTGTGTGCCTTATAGAGGAGTCTCTCTCGGCATACAAAGATAATTGGGATTGGGAATAATGCATGTTGTACAACTCACGGGTGAATCATCGTTTTAATTTGTTCTCTCTGTTTTGCAGTCCTCTACAGGGCATTGTGCTGTAATATTTTCGCTACTCTCCCTCTGGGGGGGGGGGGGGGGGGGGGGGGGTTAGGAAGGAACACGTTATTCCCCGGTAGGAAGGAACACGTTATTCCAACCAGTTCCTTTCCCCTCCATCAGGCACCACGGCTGAACAGGGTGGTATTTGCGCAGATGACACGGAGGAGAGAACACGCCCGCAGTGCCACAGCGTCCCCAGCTAGAATCGAACCCGGGACCTTTTAGCTGTGACGTGACAGCGCTGTACCGACTGCACCACCGTGCTCCCGTTTTCTTATGTTTTAAGGACTATACTTCACAGAATCGATCATATTATAGGTTGGGTTGCAGACGTAGAGCACATGCAGGCAAATACGCATGCATATTAACTGGGAGACATCAACCAAGGACTGTCAGTTAATTGATCTCTATTTTACCTACTGCATACTTTAAAACAAGGCAGATGCACCAAGAGAAGCAGGTTTGAGCTGTGTTGAGACGTGTCTAAGCAAGGTGTTTGTCAGTCCAGCTGCAGTAAATGTGAAGCTAACTAATACTGAGCAAATGCATGGCTTATTTCTTGCCTAAAATGTTATCAGAATCTATTTTCTGATAACAAATGTCAGGGGAATTACAATAGGGTTGTGAAACTGCTTGGGTCATTCTGTACATATGCCTGTGCTCCAAGTCAACAGAATGTCCCTTCCTGATCACATTGGGATTCATTTTACCATCTGTTGACATTATTTTACTGGTGGTGTGATTTGCTGTGATAGTACAAATGGGGGTGGAAGGGATTAGTTGGATTGGGGGGGACAAGGTGTATGTGGATCAAACTACCAGACAACTGCTAGGTGAGAGGGTCCTGTCTGGCTGACTGGACGTCATTTGTCTCCATTTAGCCCAGTCTCACACCTGTTATGGAGGGGTCATTCACCACGAGCGCTCATGGCTCCACTGGGATGGAAACAGGAAAGCCTAGAATGGTCCGGTCATTTATCATCACAAGTTAACAGAATTCCATCACTTCCCTGAATTGGCAATAACTATGATTTGGGTTTGCTGTGAATCAAGCTGGCTTCTGTTTTCGGCCTGCATCCAATTCAAAACACTGCTAATGGCATACATGCAATCAAGGGCATGGCACCCCTTACCTTAAAGGACCACTTCACCACTTTTCAACATCTCTTCATATAATTGGTCCTCACTAATGTTGATAAAACAACACAATTTTTTCCTACTCAGTCTGTGTCTCATATGAGGGCTTTGGGCAGTTCGGACACCCGTCCACCGTGGGTGTGTTGCACCAAGTGGGAATTTGGTTGGACCTGTGTCCATTTCATAACCATAATATGGAGATCATCATGGAGGTCATCGATGTGGCGCCAGGGTACTGATGTTATACAGTAGATTGGCCTCCAAGTCAAACTGATAATAGTTACTGCACTAAGTACTTTGATAAGAGGTACAACGGGTACTAGCTGGATGTCAAGCTGTCATGTAAGTTAATCTGGTCCGTTGTTCAACCTGGGTCCTACAGTACACTGACCTTTCCTGTGCTGGACCTGTGTCTGCCCTCCTACCCCTGCACACACACGCACGCACGCACGCACGCACGGCGCACGCACGCACACACGCATGGCGCACGCACGCATGCAGTGTGCACGCACGCACGCACGCACGCACGCACGCACGCACGCACGCACGCACGCACGCACGCACGCACACACACACACACACACACACACAAATGCACATTGACTGATTTCCTAAGGCCTACTTGCTGAAATACAGAATGTGGCAAATATTAGATTAGGAAGAAAATGTAACACGACATAACCTTTTCGGGGGAAGTATTGATGGATGTAAATGTAATACAGCAGTAACTGGCCTAAATCAATATCACATGACAGATAGGAAAAAATATAATGAACCTCTGGATATATCAGTAATGTCATTAATCACATGTATGTGTGTGATTGAATGACATTACCCCCCCCCCCCCCCCCACACACACACACACACACACACACACACTGTTGCCACGGAAACGGTCGACAGCGTGATGTCAGGCCATGACGTCACGTCACTCTATATAGTATGGCGAGCAGAGCAGTAGACCAGAATTAGTATATCATTAAGAGGTATCTATAATAAAGGAGGTATCTAGAGATAGGCTTTAGACTCAAACGTGACCAGCTCCATTCCCTCCCCAGCTCCAAAGAAGAAATACAGATCCTTAGGCCATAAGGCCTCCCTGAACGCCAACCCTTATAGACTCCCCTGACCGTCCCCTATACATACAGGAGATCTCGGTTACACACACACACCAACTAATTGCAAATACTGCAAACGCAACCAAAGTACAGTAATTGCATTTAGTACAGTACAGTACATTACAGTACAGTACAGTACAGTACAGTACAGTACAGTACAGTACAGTACAGAATAATATTTATCCAAAAATGTTTTCCATCCACACCAGTTTTTTACGGAACATACTCACATATGTACTGTACACGTGTGATATGTGAAATCATCCAGCTTCAAGAATAGTGTGCCTTTACTAAGTGATATTCATGCATTTATTGTGATATTCACAAAACTACACCTTCAAATCGTTCCCAACTACTCCTTTCACCCAAATTCTAAACTGATACTATCAACAGTTTTGGAGAAATACATTTCCAACTTCAACAATAGTATTCAGCAAGGAAGGTCAGCTGTTATTTCAGACTAATCCTACTCAACAGAACATAAGCAAAGTTACAGTATCCTTACATGTCCTTGTGATAATGTGATGGAGTGCAGGGGTCAACCCTATGATCCCTCAGCCACAATGTTCTCTCATTTAGGGTTGAGGTTGGGATTGGATTTGGGTTATGTGTTGGGCAGGGTTAGATTTGAAGGAACATACTGAGTCCGTATACTGTAGGAAGTCGGTCACTATAACTGATCTCCTATACCGACATGAAACGTTTATTACTATAGTAACATTTTCTAATGCATACCTATTGCCTATATGCAATACCCATCTGGGGAGACATGGGGCTGACCTGGGAGCAAAGGAAGAAAGGAACCAAGACAGTGGCAAACAGCAAGCTTTGATGGTTCACAGAATGAATGCATACCAACATGGGTAAAGCCCACCAGAAGCTCAGTGACAGTGAAGCTAGCAGAGTATGGATTTGTCATCAACACATTTTTGTCCGGCGTTCAGTGTTGCCCTTGTTGCCCTTGATCTACAGTGGAGTCCCATTCCTTTTTGCCGGGCTGACATGTGTAGGTACCTATCAATGTCAGTCAGCCCAAAAAATACCTCTGGTAGCCACACCTCTGTTGGGTGGGGTTTAGCCTTAAGGGGTGTGTTTTTTTCACCCACTGTGTAATATAATAAATGGACAGTAGGTGGCAGTAGGACAGCAACTATACATTCCAGCTAAGTAATTTGCACTGCAGTTTTAGGGATTGTCATTGCTGCTGTCAAGGAGTGAAACAATATACCCATACTCAACCTTTTAATTTACCGTAGTATCTCATATATATATATATATAGATATATATATATAGTTGTGGAAATGTAGATCTGCTGTTTTCAAAAGATTGAAAACTTCTCTGTACATGTTTTGTGTCAGGGACCCCCATCTGAACATGTTTTGATTGAAAACTTTAAATAATACATTATGCATAAAGTGTATTTTCTACTTTTTTTTTTCCAAACTGCCAAAAAAGTGTCTAATACTGTCACAATCACATAAATAAATATACATACTAAATGAATGTCCCATTTTAGAAAAATGTTATGCGAAAAACCTTCTCAAGATTGGTAGTTAAGACCTTTGTCTACAAATACATCCATTTGAGTGAGGAGATGGAACTGGTTATTCTGCTTTTAGCACTATGGCCAGGGGCCAGGCACAGGACACATTAATGCATGGGGCTTGCTATTGTCTTAATACACACAGGTAAACGACAGAGGGAGGGGAAGCACTTTAATGTCATGGAACTGAATGGCTCTGCATGCTTTGTGTGTGTATTTGATGTCAAAAAGTGTGTCTGTAGATTGCTGGTACTCAGACTGTCCACATGCAAAGTCAAACGTCCAAATAAAGGCCCATATGCTAAATTACGGTAGTTAAGCAAACCCATTACAGAGAAAGAATGTGAATGCATGTGCAAATGTGAATGAATGCATGCATTTTCAGAGGACATCACTAAGCATGTCCTGCTGTATCAGAGTGTGAGGAGAGCAATCCACAACAGAGAGAGACAAAGCAGTCTACAGCAGGGCCATTAGCGGGGCGGGTGGGGGAGGGGGAGTAGCAGCGTTGTTTCCTTTTTGAAAATCATCTCGAGGGCCGCATTGGACCTCTCACTGGGCCGCATGCGGCCCACGGATGATGTGGTTTATGAAGTTTATTGATCGGATACGCATCCTTCCCTTAGCCCCCAAACCCCATCTCTCTCTCTCTCTCAATTCAATTTCTGTATTTATTTATTGTCTACCCTTTTAATAGAAGCGCAGGGAACAGAGCTGATCTACAAGCCTACACATGTAGCATCAGCGACGCGTTGTGGGCTTGTGGAGACAGAGACGCGCGGTGCAAAGAAGCATTGAAGCAACACAATTATTAAAGTTTCTTAAACGTAATTTTCAATTATTTGTATTGATGCTTGTTTGTGCTTGAAATGTACTGTACTGTACTCTGGGCAGCCCACCACAGCAAGTTCATGAAGTTTGATATATACACACCTCTTTATGTTCATTTTAAGCTTTGCAGCTTTCCCTCAATTCAGAGTGGAAGTGAATTGACATGTGCAATTGAAAGCCCTTTTAGAATTGAACTGACAATTTGTATCTAAAAAAAAAGATAAACAAAACAAAAAAGACAAAGGTCTCCACCTTTGCAGTCATTTCTCTCCCATTCCCAGTTCTTTACTAACATCCGTTTCCTTGAGTCCTCTGTCTGTTCCTTTGCAAAAAGGATCTGTTTCTACTTTCCTGATAGAGATCAACTGTACCTAGAAGTTTCCATTCATAGATATCTTCTATGCAGCCATGTCTGCCCTGGCGGTCTGATTCTGCTTAGTTCTTGTTGGGAATCGTTGAGCACATTCCTGTGCTTTTCCATCTTTCTCATCTCAATGAAGGAATAGTTTTTAAGGAAGGCAATCTAAAACAAAATTCCGTACTCTTCTGTTCCATTCTATGAAACTTGTTCTCTGCTAATGTCATGATCTTCCGTTGCTGTTGTCCTAGTCATGGCTACCAGTTCCCACTTGATGTCATGTGGGAGTCCCGACTGCTCCAGACCATACTGAATGACTGCTTGCTTACATAACGTCTTCAGACTAGGACTTAAGTCTAAGATGTACAGGTCTTCCGGTGTGTATCCTCCAAAGAGGATGATGCGATCACCCACCATGCAACAGCACATCCTAGAAATATGTAAACATGGGCGTGGCCCCTTGGGCTCAACCTTCTTCCAGGAGAAGGTCACTGGATTGAATTTCCACTGATCCCTGAAGGTCTTTTCCTGAGGATAGTTGTCACCACCAAATATGTATAGCTCTCCTTTATAGGCAAAGACTGAATGACCCCTGCGCACTTCTGGAAGCAACTGTGCAGAAGGTGTTTCTAGCCAGCAGTTGGTCTCTGTGTCAAACACTCTGACGTTATTGAAATGTCTCTCATCCTCGTCTGCCCCTCGGCCCCCAAATACAAACATCTTTGCCCCGATGATGGTGGCAGAGTGACAATCTGAGATAGGTGTAAAAGTGCCTCTGGTATCAATTAAAGACCAGGCCATTGTGGTGGTGTTCAGCGTGTGGATGTCATTAGTGCGCCCAGTCTTAATGTTGAATCCTCCAAAGATGTACATGACCTTCCCCAAGGCGCAGGCTGAGTGGCCACACCTCGCCTTTGGAACCATCTCATATACCTGAGGCTTGAACCACCTGTGGGTGTTGGCATCAAATGCATAAAGCACGTTGCACTTAACCCCCCTGATGGTAACAATCTCGTTGTTGGTCTCCTCTGTCTCAATGTTCACTATTCCACCCCAGATGTAGATCTTACAGTCTATCAGCACAGCTGTGTGGCACACACGCCTGGAGGGAACTTCATGGGAACGTTCTCCTGTTTCGGTTGTCACTGGGAGCAACTTCATCCAACGCAAAGACATTGTGTTGAAGACGTGAACATCAATCTCGCCCATGTTGTGCGTGTAGGTCTCCCCGGTACAGTACCCTCCGAAGCAGTACACCTTGTGCTCCACTGCCACAGCAGCATGAAGGGTTTTCTTTGGTCCTCTGAGATTCACCGTCCAACGCAACATTTCACCAGTGAAGTAGAAGCTTGGATCAAAGTGGATCAATGAAGAGCTGTGTGAAAGAATAGTCCTATTGGGTGCATTTCCACTTATATTGTTACAGTGGCTCAAATGTCACGCAATCCTTGGCCAATTCGCAAAATTGATGGGGATGCTTTGGCCAATCAGGGAAGCAGATTCCTGTTCATCTCCCTTAATCTCCCGTAAATTAGTGGGTCGGAGAGGTTTGTTGTCGATATCAGCCGAGAATAAACCTGTCCCTGTTACAATGTGCTAGCCCCTTAGGAGATGGATTGCTGAGATGGTGCACCACACCTACCATCGGCTCCCAGAATTTACCACACAACTTGCTATGCTACTCATGCGCTGAGTTGGCGGTGCCCAGGATCGAACCTATGACCTTGCTGCCCAAAGGCGAGAGCCTCTACCAACTGAGCTACCTGGGCCCCTTGGCTGATCACCCTATAGCGATGATTTTATTGGCTGAGCAAAGTACATATTGAAGATAAAAGTGAGGGCAGAAAAGTGAAGATGGAAAAGTGAGGACGCAAATTGTGATTGGCCAGAATGAGGTGATGTATGATGATAAGAGCGCCCCTCACTTCACACAGGTTGTTTTGTTACTAGATTCATCTCATGTGGCAAATTGATTACCAACAGAGCGCCGAATTCTGACGTAATTTACACATCCTACCTGGTCTTCCCCCATTCTTCCTCCATTCTGAATGTCCATAGACTGTTTGAGGGGCACTAGCGCCACATAGAGTGGCATGAACTTTTTAATGTTTGTTTAGCAGTAAACGTCATGTGATGTGATGTGGTACAATATAAATACAGGCACCCGTCACTTCACAGTGTGATTTTTTAAAATGGTGTCAAAAATGAACTTTGTTCCAAAAATAAACAAATGATCCCAGCGATTTCATTCATATGGATATAGAATCAACTGATGATGCGAAAACGATAATGTTACTGCCGCCCAATTAAAAAACGTTTCTGAAAAAAATTGACTGCGTCAAATACAGTATTAGTGACTGACTATAGTAAATAATACAGTAATAATACAATATCTTTGACCACAATTTTTTTTTTGAGTGGTGCAAACCACTCCAACAACTGGCTTTGTACCCGTGTACCCGTGTTCGTACCAAAAAAATGAGCATGGTTACTATGGTCACTGACATTACGTCAGACCACAGCTGACCTTGCACCACTCAGTTCACACGGGTGTGATTTTTTATTGATTTTTAGATTTTTATGACAAAGACAAAACAAAACAAGCTCGGCTCAGACATGTTGTGACACATATATACACATACACATATCTACATCGGGCCATAAAATAAAAATAAATAATGGACACATTGTTTGGTGCTTGATAGTCTAGATGGGTGAACGACTACCCTGAGAAAATTAAATAAAAATAAAAATAGTGGGACAGTAATAGTATTAATACCCACAGCAGAAGGTAAAAAGTCAATTAAAATAAAATCCATAAACAAGGAATGATGATCCTATCCATCCAGGTTAGTGGTATCGCTTCTGTCACCCTAACCCTATGATCAAGGTGGTAGCTAACTGAGGGCCAATAAAACGCAAATATGGGTCCCATATTTTATAGAAGGCATCTGTTGTGGAGCGTAGCAGGCAGGTTAAGAATTCCAACGGCATGCACTGCTTGATTGTGCCAATCTTTCTTTCTTGGTGGTTTCTCATTACTCCAAGACAACAGAATATTTTTCCTAGCAGCACAAGTTAAAAATGGATCGGGGGCACGGTGGAACAGTTGGTAGTGCTGTCGCCTCACAGCTAGAAGGTCCTGGGTTCGATTCCCGCTCGGGACACTGTGGGTGCTGGTGGCATGTTTCCTCCTCTGCGTCATCAGTGCCCATACCCGAGGGAAACTCCCCCTTGTCAGGTGTAAAGGAGCAACTTGGACACACAGGCATGAAGGAAGCATGAGTTCAAGTCTGTTGCTCTCCCCATGTCCCCCATATATGGGGACTAGGTTGGCAGAGGGTGTGTAGAGCCCAGGATCACATTAAATAATTGACACAGGGGTGAAAAATGGGTTACAAAATCGTGGGATAAAAAATATTTAAAAAAAAAAGTTAAAATGGATCACAATTCTTATATGAGATGATTCTAAGATGACCCAATGTTATTCTGCATAGATAAATTACTTCCGCAACACAGGGGATAAGCCAGTGACGTCAGGACTTCGGTACTAGTCTATAACCCAGACAGGTTCTTGTAATCTTCTGTGGCAAGCAACAGTGTATTTAGGTGGTAACTGTGTAAAAAGGCAATGTTTTCATGCTTTGAATAATGTCAGTATTATGTGTTACCAGCTTCCCAGAGTTGCCCTGCATAGGCACAAAGCAAAGTCCAGTAAACAAAGTAAAAGAAAATCACTGAGTTTGGAATATATTGCTTTATTTTGTTTCTCAACTGATTCTGACAGGACATTAGGTCTACTAGCCAGGATAAAAAATCTACCCTAATCTGCTCACTGCAAATACCCTAAATTTGCATGAATCCAAGATGCCTCCAATGACAACCTATTATAAGGCAATGTTTTCTACATTTCATTATGCTTTAAGTAGCATGTGACATGTCAAACTAGGGGTTTTCATGATTCTGAATCCATTCCAAGCATTAGTTTTGCACAAAAAACACTCCTTGGGCTAAAAAACTGCCATAGCCGTGATGAGGTCAGCACATTTTGGGGGCATTTGGGTAAGTGGCTATGGCCAACACGGCTGTGTTGTGGGGGGAGGGCTTCAGAAGACAGCCGTGGAGTCTCGTCAAACCACGTGATTCCCATTGAAAATGAATTGCGAGCCGTGCGACACACAGAGGACACAGGAGACACCAAGAAGACAGGGTGTCGTTTATGTGTGAGCGACGCCATGGGGAGACATACAACACAAACAAAAGCAACTGGGCACGCACGCACGCACGCACGCACGCACACACACACACACACACACACACACCTGCTTCTTGTTAGCACTTTAAGCCGCCCGGTAGGGGACACTTGCTTGGCTTAGTGGGGGTATAGCCTATTGATTGAATTGACAATGTAACCTCCCCTCGTCTCTTCTCCTCGCTCCCTCCGATCCGCTCTACTCAGCTGTCCCTCCTCCCTAGCTGGCATCCTTGTTCATGCCACCCCTCTTCATCTCCCTTTCTCTTCTTGCTCTATCCATCCCCTTCTCGCCCTACATCTCCAACTCCTCCATTGCTGACTGTATACGTTGCTCTTCACCGGTCCCCCTAGGCACCCTTCGCTTCCTTCTCTCCTCTCTGTCTCTCTCAGGCTGTTTAGGATTCACACAACGCTCCCTGCATGATCTCATCACAGTAATTAGATGTTCTCCCACTGTTGCTCTGCTCTTTCACTTCCCTCTGCTCTCCTCTTCTGTCATTTCACGTGCTGACGCAAACGGAGGGAACAGAGGATACAAGCCTGGAGGCCACTGATGTACACCTGTGGGTGTATTGAGAGACCGGATCTCGCCCCTCCTGGAGATATTTGTAAAGCAAGTATAACTGGTGCACATGTATGTTGTCTGTATTAGTACCACATCACAGGGATCACGGCACTCCATCTTTAAATTTGTTAAATTATGTTGGCTTTCCGGATGGTTTGTCTGAGATTATCAATTCACAAAAATGGCATACATATCATTGATCGACCAAATAGTTACAATAATTATGAATACATCTTTGGCCTTCTAGCAGCATGCACAATAACAATGACACTGATCTGCCTATAGGAGTTTGCCAGCTTAGCTTCGGACGGAACTCCAGCGAGCTTCGAACGGACGGACGGTCGGATGGACGGGCGGGTGGATGGACCGACGGACAGACAGACACAAGTCAAAACTAGAGAGGGATAGCAAAGACTGTGACACAGAGAGAGAAGGTGAGAGTTATGAACATTATGTTATAGAGGCCTCGGACTGTCTCTCATTCAGTACGTGCTGCCAATTGAGGTACAGCCAGCTGATACAAATGTGCTTTATGTCAATGTGGTGGGAGTGACACTGCACTCCCAGAGAGAGGCAGAGGCAGCCAGTATGGATCTCTCATTAATCCCCACTATGAAACTACTAATGATTTATTTATTTGGAAATTGTAGAGCCATGGGAGTGCTGACAACGATTGATATTAGAACATGTGAGTGAAGGAGGGGAAATGGAGGTTTCACACCAATACCCCAAATTAAATTAAATATTGCGACCAAAGATCGCAGTTAACTATGGAATAGTGCATTTCCCGTCAGTGTATCACTCAAAGCCCCCATATATGGTGCCCAGGTAAGTCATAGAAAATGCGATGTACTGTCGCAATTAAGCCCATATATGGAGATCCCTGAAGTCATCAATATTAATATATGGATATATGTCAGAACCTGTTCTGACATTCTTGTTGTTCCTACCCCATCCATCCTTCCTCTTCGATGTCTCCCTTTTGACTGATACCTGTTCATTTAAACTCTAGACGGGCCTGCCCCAAAGTTATTAGTGCAGCTGCGCCCGTCAGCCGGCGAAAAATAGAGTTCTCAACAGGCCCGGAAATTAAGACCCGGCCCTACCTGGGCCCTCATCAAACCCTGTACACTCAAGACACTGCCCCTGCTGCCACCCTTAGATCCCCATATATTGAGCTGACCTGTTCTGACACTCAATATGTTGATCTGACCTCATCAAACCCTGTACACTCAAGACACACTCCATATATGGCCCGCCCTCAGGCTCCTTACTGGTTGTGTGTGTGTGTGTGTGTGTGCGTGTGCGTGTGCGTGTGCGTGTGCGTGTGCGTGTGCGTGCGCGTGCGCGCGTGCGTGCGTGCGTGAAAATGCTCATTCAACCAAGAATCCATGGACGACAAGTCCATGGATTTTGAATGTGTTGAAATAATTCAGTGTCTGACTGTCTTAGGCAAGAGCTTAGCAGCAACACTCCTACTGTTTGATCACAGGACATATTGGTGCTCAAATGTAGATGGATTACTTTGAATTAGTTGTTGTCCAAATAACAATATTACTTAATTTCCTCTCATTTAGCTACCGCTTGTTTTTTTGTTAAGTTAAGAAGTGATGTATTTAAATATCTGCTAGCTGTTCTCGCTGAGACAGAATAGGGCTTCAGAGTAACTCTCCTATTGAGACTATTGATTCAATGAGTTATCACACCAAATTAAATTTGTTATGACCGATCCACCGTGACACGATGCTCATCAAGGAGCTGTTTTCCTTCTGCGTGGTTTGACATTATGACACTGGAGGTGTCAACATGAACGCTATGTTAGCTGGATAATGACTTCTCTCTTGTTCGATCGGTGTAAACGCTTTCACTCAGTTAGCATCAATGAGCTCTGCGAGCATGAGCCACTTCGCCTTTTATACTGCATTAACGTTCTAACCAGCTCCGCCCTGGCCTGTAATGTACTGGGATAAGAGATTGGCATGCTCTGTCATGTGAAAATGGAGGAAATTTATTTTCTTTTCTTTCTTTATTTTTTCTTTTAATGCCATGGCTCATCATTTTGGTGGTCCATCACATGAAGAAGTTTCTGTGTGGAGTTTGCATGTTCTCCCCGTGTCTCCTAGGGTATAGGTACCCTCACAAAAACATGCAGTAATCCTGGTCTCTAAAACTACCTCCCCCTGGCCAGCCGGGGCGCCTGATGGAGGGGAAAGGAACTGGTCGGAATAACGTGTTCCTTCCACGCGCTACGTCCGGCCAGGGAAAATCCCCCCTGTCAGGTGAAAAGAAGCAGCTTGGACTCCTCATGCATAGAAGGAGGCATGAGGTCAGTCCGCTGCCCCCCCCAGGTTGGCAGAGGAAGTGTAGCGCCCAGGATTACATTAGATCAGGGGTTCTCAACCCGTGGGCCGTGACCCCTCGGGGGGGTCACCAAATTATTTTGTGGGGTCCCCAAATTATTTAAAAAAAAAAAGGTTTATTTTATTTTATTTTTTTCCCAACTGAATGGATGGAAAATCGAAAATTAAGAGTTTACATGGTACACATAGTACATGCATACACCTTCCTAATGATTATATCTGGTTTCAGTATTTATTTATGGTGTATTGTCTCTATTATTAAGGTTATTGTAGCAGTCAATTTATATTGGGGGTCGGGAGGGGGCGGGGCGGGGGTCCAGAGACATTGCCAAAGCATTTCCGGGGGTCCCCGGCCAAAAACGTTGAGAACCCCTGCATTAGATAATTGGCACTGGGTGAAAAAACTGGGTTGCAAAATCGTGGGATAAAAAAAAAAAAAGAAAAAACATGAAGAAGTTTGAGAACTACTGATTTAGAAGGCATTTGAATCGGCCTCGATCAGGTCTTGTCATGAATTAATGATTAAATTGCGATTTGCTCCATTTTGCTTCCGTGAATGAGTGGTAGGCATATTTACCAGGCGGTGATTGTTGATATGCATTTAACAGCTGTTCACCACAGCCAGTAGCTATTTCTTTCAAATAAATAGCTTCTCCCCCCCTCCCCGCTCTCTCTCTGTTGCCCTCAAATGTTCTCTCTGTCTGCTACAGTCTTTTGTCTACTCTTCACTATTGGCTGCAGTTCAGAAAGCAACAGTAATCGGGTGAGTTAGCCGGACGTGTTCATGGTCTTTGATCATCCTTGTATATCTTCTCCAGCAGATGCCTGCTTGTTTGAGGGTGGATTATTGCATGTAAATCGCTCTCTGTGTTCAGTTTACGATGTCGACAGAGCTTCTTCACAGAGAACATTGTGCTTGTTCATCTGGTTTATTAATGATGATGATTGTAAAAACATAAACCCCCTCCCTGCCTTTTTCAAACGTCTGCCCTACTTACTATGTATAACTGCACTATAAAGACTCAAGACATTACATAGAAACACAATGGGATGAGACCGTGGGGTCATCGCCATGTTGGCTTGTGGTGGACATTTTTGTCAACATATTTTTGTATCCACGGACAAAATGAGTGGACAATAATATTCCCAGAAACACATAAATAGATATCCCTGAATAACAGGTCTACTAATAATGAATTGAATTGCATTTTTATAGCGCTTTTCCAAGTGCTCAAAGCGCTTTACAATGGTTCATGGTTACATTCATTCATACATTGGGAGGTGAAGCGGCGAACAGTCGATGCCAGCGTCCTCACTTCCCACATTCACACACCAATGGTGGCGAGCTCACACCGACCAACTCATTGGAGGCAATGTAGGGTTCAGTGTCTTGCCCAAGGACACTTCGACATGTGGACAGGAGGAGCCGGGATTCGAACCGACGACCCAGGGATCATTGGACCACCTGCTCTACCTCCTGAGCCACAGCCGCCCACTAGGTCTGATAGTGTTCAAATGGAACCAAACGGACCCTTATGGGTCCGTTTGGTTCCATTTGAACACTATCAGAGTTAAGGGGGTCGTCCTAGCGAATAAAACATTTATAGGGTTTATGATTTATAAACCCTATAAACCTGGAGATTGACATTCAGGTGTTATGATCAAAATAAGAATATTATAATGGTGTGTAAAACAGACAATCAATCATTTGCCACGGACATGACCAAGTCTTTGTCCGTGTACGGACATGTTGGTGACCCTGTCTGGATGAGACTCAAAGGATAGCAATATCTTGTACATGATTTTATTTCCTCAGTGGTTAAGGAAAACGGTCACGTCTAGGGCTGCTGACAGGGTGTGGAAGGTTGGTCACCTCTTTTACCCCTTTTAATTATCTGGGATTTTAATGAATTTGTGACTACATTAATTGCTGTGGCGTTCATTGCGCTGCCGTGTATTCATCAAACATTTAAAAACAGCAACATAGATGTTAATTGGGTTCAAGTACCTCCCAGATACTCATAATGAAAGGCTTAGATCTTGTTCTTTTCTCTTCTCTCTTTTTTGCACGCACATGCTTGTGCACACACACACGCACACACACGCAGTGCTGTGCATACTGCACGCACACGCACGCACGCACGCACGCACGCACGCACGCACGCACGCACGCACGCACGCACGCACGCACGCACGCACGCACACACACACACACACACACACACACACACACACACACACACACACACACACACACACACACACACACACACACACACACACACACACACACACACACACACTCACACACACACACACACACACTGCTTACTTTGGCTGATGATGATTAAACAGTTAATAAACAAGTCTGGCACAGGCTCAGACTTGGCCATTATTATTGTCTCACAGCAGACCAGACTGTCAGTCATCTAGATATGAGGAAAACCGATTATACTCGTATCTACCTGTGTCACTGCGACTGACAGGAACGCACGCACGCACGCACACACACACACACACACGCACGCACGCACGCACGCACGCACGCACGCACGCACGCACACACACACACACACACACACACACACACACACACACACACACACACACACACACACACACACACACACACACACACACACACACACACACACACACACACACACACACACACACACACACACACACACACACACACACACATTCCCCGTCTGGCTGACAGATGAGGATTCAATCCATCACCTATCTGGCCTGCAGCCATACTGTCACGACCTGACACACCCCTCTGTGTTACGGCTCACTCCTCCTCACCTTCACATGCAAGCACTGCTTAGCCACTCCCCCCTCACTGACTACTCCATGTTGGCCCTTTTTGAAACCACCTCCTCGCCACTCGCCCTACACACTTGCACTCGGTATGCGCGTCATTAAGTCAGTGTTGTCCGAAACCAAGCAGCCTTGAGTGGAAGTGGCTTATAAAGCGAGTCTATGCCGATCTAAACTCGATTGCCTTGTGCATCCCTGCTCTGTGTCCTCATGGAAACCGCGACCAACAAATGTAAGTACTGTACCAGCACAAATACATGATGAATAAACTGCTCCTAAACAATCTTCATCTGATGCAGAATAGACAACGCTCCAACTGATGTTCACAAGGGCTCTTTATTTACCCCACCATGAAAAACTATAAATGAAACCACACAAACATAACACCTTTTAACACAATGATGTATAAACCCCATGGATGTATATGAAATGTCCTTTTTGACAGTCACGCTGTAATTCCTTCTAAATGTCCATTATAATGAAATCCACATGTCACACAAACATATACACGATGCAATGCAATATAACTGTACAAACAAAATAACAGGTAACACAATGGCATGATGGTAACCATGGCAACGAAAAGTGTCTGCTTCCTGTTTCTGCACAAGGAGGGCGAGTGCATTTCCAAACTGTTTTTAACCCAGCACCCTAATCAAGGAAACTTGATTCAGCTGGAGGGGCACTTCCTGACGAGGGAACCTCCCGAGAGCACTTCAAGTCAAGGGACTGGTTTAAAAGGGGGCATGGCTGTACTCAGCACACCTGCTCTCCTTCACCAATATTCTCTGCACCTGTCTTCCATCCTACAATCAAGCACTGCCTCTAAAAAAGCACTTATGGTAAAGTACAGGCCAAGCCTAGTATTGTTAAACTCAGTTTCAGTGCTAGTTACATTTAGCTTTACACAGCTATTTACCAAGCTGTTCAACTCTACACAGTTGCAGCTCCTGCCTTTTTTTTCTTCCGGTGGTGGTTATTTTTCTCTGAAGACTGCGTTTTAACAGAAGGAGAACAACGTCGAGCGACCCTTGAATTGGCTATCGCCCAATCGCCCACTATCGCCGGGCGACGTCGCCCAAATGATGACGTTCCTCCTCCGCCCACTTTTCGACCATAGCCTGTTCGCCGGCTATTGCCAGTAGTTGCCGGGTCCCATTCCCATGCATTTCCGGAAAATCCGTCTGCGTCTGTCGCCCGCTGTTAAAACGTACAGAGCCACCTACCCCCACCAACCCCATTATTTTCACTAAATACTTTGTGAATAAATTCACCCTCCGGCTTCACCTGAACAACACCTCCTCTCTTGCTGTGCACTTGGGTCACACTTACTAAATATAACAGTCTGCTCTGACAGACACGCACTATAGGAACTCTGACATTGAATGGGATGAAATCATCATCAGAAAGCATTGTCGTTGTTGGTGGAAACCTTGTCCAAAACTGTTACTTTTTGCAGAAAATGGGGAAACCTATAAAGGATGATGTTTACAACTTTAATCCGACCTCGCGAGTGGAAAACCAACGTTTACATCCAGAGAAGACGGCATGGACTGAAGCTACGTGGTGTCATCACACAATCACGTCCTGTTCAACTAGGCTCAACCAGAGTATATATTAAGAGAGTGGCGTCACTCCCATTGTAAGGCTGAAAAGGCAAGCAGACGTGACCTCACAATTTAGCCTGAAGGAGGGTCCTGAAGTTCTAAACATTCCACTGCTCCCTCGTCCAGCTCCATTCACAGCTTCGGATGCACATTTGCAGGTAGATTGACCAATTTACGGCATTTTGGAACATGTTAATGCATCTACAGACCTCTCTTCACTTTAGTGAATAGTAATTTGTTATATAACTAACTTTAGTTAATGTTTATTTGAAAGAAAATAGCCTGTGTTGTTAGTGATGCAGTGGTTAACTTAGCAGTGTTACATCGAGCCTGAACACTGCTTTGACCCGTCGACCGTTCTCCAGCTTTTGGTTTTCTATATATATATATATATATATATATATATATATACATTGTGTATACACGGTGTATATACAGTATATACAGTACACTCAAGGATATTATTCAAGGTGCTAGGACATTTTGATTTTCTGTGCAGCACTTTGTAAACCTTGAGTTGTAAAATGTGATATAGTAATAAAGTGGATTGGATTGGATTGACGTATGACCGAAGATTGGTCCATGTGATGTTCATGTTAAATGTTATGTTCATGGAACCAGTAGCGAATGCAGGAATTACGAGTTGGCCAGGCGAAAAGCTGACACCCTGCCCCCCAAGAACACATCAAAACGTTAATAAAGACAATATAAGCTGAGCACGCATCGAATACCTTCAGTTGTGTGTAAATGTAGCTCCCTTGCGTTCTTTTATAGCATGGTAGAACAGGTAACCTTGGCTCCCCTTGGCTTGAACGCAAAGGCGTATACATTTGCATCGCCACGGAATGGACACGTCCGTGAATGTCTCTCTTTTTTTGTCAGTCTGTTTTCAAGGAGAAGCAAGATCGAGACTTGGCGGGGGCCCTGCCTCGCCTTATTGTGCATACGCCTCTGCATGGAACATAACATTTACTTGATCATGTGTCAAGCTGTTTTCATGTCAAGGACCCCCAGATCAGTATGTGTGTGGCCATGGACAAAATGGGGTGGAAAAATAAATAAAAAAGGGGACATATGGTTTCTCACTCATCACTGTAGAGTGTAGACTTTATGAGAAGGTTGGTTGGCCATCATTGGCTATGAGACGAGAACAGCATTGCACTGTTTTTATCTATAAAGCCTTACTCAAGAAATTACCTAACTATCTTTGCAGCCTATTACGGCCTAAAGCAATAGGCCATCATCACACCCGTTCTCACACTTTCTATTAGAAATTCCTGATATTAATTCTGAACTGGGTAAGACTGCATGCCTTTCAGTACTATGCCCCCCACATATGGAACTGTCTACAATCAGTCTTAAAACTGAAGAACTTGATTTTTTTCTTGTAATGTATTTGTGTTAAAAACTTCAAATGTATGTTATGTACAGTGTAATCAGGGCGTCATTGTAAAAGAGAGCTGGTTCTCAATTGACTTCCCTGAATAAATAAAGGTGAAAGAAAGAAAAGAATACAAAGTTTCTGCCCGACAGCGATGAATTGTTAATTTGTTATTAGGAGCTGATCAAACATCTCCCCATGGTGTCGTGACCCCCTGGGTGTCACAGTGTGGTTCACGTGCCCCTTGAGCAGACTTTTTAGAGCCAGCTAATTACTATCATCTCTGAAAAGAGAGAGCGATGCTTAATTTGAGTACAAAACTCTCATTAATGATTGAGTCTGTTCTGAAATTATGCCGTGTGTGCATGCGTATGTATGCGCGAGAGAGAGGGGGGGGGGGGGGGGGGGGGGAGAACAGTGCACAAGAATTGTTCCTTATGAGAAAGAGGGCCGTGAATGTGGATGGCTGCACATCTATCAGAGTTGAAAATAAAAGGAGCTATTATGCAGTTTAATGGCCACTCCACTGTGCTTCCATCACCCAAATGAGCCCCGTTGACATTTCCTCTAAATCCCATTCAGTGAAGGCTTTTCTTATGTTTGTTCGGGGATTCAAGATAATTCTTGTTTGCATGTCAGAAGTGCAACGCACTATAGAGAGTAGTACATAGAGAGTAGTCACAGTGCATCTATACATAACAGTATGAAAGAAAGACCTGACATTTGCATTGGTAAACAGTTTCATTTGCCCTTTGCATTCTTGGTGACTCCACTATTTTCTAGTAGAATGAGTATGACACAGTGGAATCCTGGGATGTCTATACAGCTGTGGCATTTGATATTACAGTATAAAAGAAAACATGAAGGGGCCTAGTATAGAGCCCTATACGTACGTGTTTGATCCCTATACGTCCCGTTCCAATGTTCGCATCTGGCTGATACAGTGGGCGCCCCTCATTTCAAGTGTGTTTTGAAGGAAGACTCCAAGTGTTTCAGCACTTAGGCTACAGCTAAGTCAGGGGTGTCCAAACGTGTTTCAAAGGGGGCCATATTAGAAAATATTAAAACACCCAAGGGCCAACTACATAACGTACCTTCGGATTTAAACGATTCTATCTCAATCTCATCTCAATGGTCTTTTGTCAGGTGTGTGCTGTGAACAAAATGTAACCAGCAAGGTAAAAAAATAAAATAATGGGCTGTATAAAATTCGCCCCAGGGCCACATTTGGCCCACGGGCCGCACTTTGGACACCCCTGAGCTAAGTGGATGTGCCAATTGAACTTTGAACCTTTGTTCGCTTCTCTAATCTCTCTCATTTGTGGACAAAGAACACCATTGACGTCTCCAGGGACACTAATTCATTACGTATAATTAAGTATAATTACTCTCGAGCTACAGTACAGTATGCAATCAAATGACTAATTACACTGCCTTACTACCTACTTTACTTTGAGAGAAGAGGAATACATTTAGTTGAAAACATTGTGTAACAAGGGAGGCAGGGACCAGAATCACTACAGTATAGTACAACTACAAATATGATTCCATAAAATGTAGAACAACCAAACAAAATGAATGATCAAAAATAATAATCATGAAACAATGGCTGCACTGTTGATCACACAAAGGATTATTGTCAAACTTGACAAATTGTAATTATTAAGTAACTTCAGAGACAGCAACCAGATTAATTAAATTGATTTAGTTTAGTCAGTCTTTTGAATAAAATCTGATATAGTTTTAGTCATATTTTAGTCATCTGAAATGTTTTAGTGTTAGTCTAGTTCTACAGTTGATTTTGTCGACCTAAAATAATATTTCTATTGGATCTCTCCGTAACATTATTATCCGTTGACAAAATTATCAATATATTTTGTCTTATAGTAGACTAAATATTTCTTATAGCTTAGTTTCTATTTAGTTTTCATCAGTGAAAAAAACATAGACGACGACCTTCTTTCGTCATAGTCAACGAAATCAACACTGATGCACACCCCTTCTAATGCACAACATGGGTCAGCAATGACCCACATTCATTTACAGTGTATAATTTAAATATATTTTTTTCATGATCACAAATCACAATTTAAAAATGTCCTTTAAATACTTTATGAACAAAAATAGTGTTATTATTACTACACCAATTTACACACATGGGTCTAAAACGATTCATTTATTCAAAAATAGTTTAAACAAATAAAGTCATCGATACTAATCAGTTGTTATATCAGTATATATTTTATCATGTCACTTGGACCAAACAATCATACATTGGGGAGAGTTGGGGGCTAGGGGCTATGAGAGGTGTGGTGACAGTTGGGTATGTGAGTGGGAGATATGGAGGTGGGGGAGTTGGGCGGTTTTGGGGTGAGGGCTTAATGCGTGGGGGGTAGAGGCTATGGGGGATGTGGAGTGGCGGTTAGGTGTATGGGTGGTGCGGGGTAGCTGATAACTGCAACATGGCAATTTGACAGCAGAAAAATAATAGACACTGCTTTCATCAAACGTTAATGGAACTACTATTGGATCTTTGGCAGCTTAACACCATTTTCAGGTGTGATAAATCTCTGTCTTATATTAGATGTCTTTTGTGCATAGTAAGTACTACCCAGATGTCCACAACAATATGAGATAAAAACAGATGTAAGTCATTTGCACCTTGTACCTCGGCTCAGACCCACAATGTAATCCATTTCTCAAGTCCTGAATGCAAACATTGATGATATCCTCTGGAGTCATACTGTACCTACCCAGGGCACAGTGTGTGCATGTGAGCATGCATGTACACGCCCGCACGCACACACCTTTGATATATAGGGCTCCATCTTGCACCACCCCTTACCCCTTATCCCTAAACTTATTTGCCATTTTTTAAAACATTTAAAAATAGTTCAACTAGCCAATCTACATCGACACGTTGTTAGCTTGTAGATCGGCTATTTGTACTATTTTAAAATGTTTTTAAATGAAATGTTAAAAAGGACCCCATTTTCATACAGGCTATATGGGGTCTCAAATCCAAATCTGCAAGGACTTGATTTAATAAAGCTTTGACAATAACAAGTAGTCTACTGAGAGTATTTCATCTGTACACAAGAAGATTCATGTGGAATATCAATGTGTGTTCATGTTATGTTAACAGGCTGTGGACATTAGGATACAAGAATGGATTAAGCAATTAAGAGAACGGGTTGCATTGTTTTGCCTAAAGCTATGTTGGTTTCTGTATATTTACTGGCTAACATCAGGTTTCTTTATTTTTTCTTCTTTTGACAGACGTGTATCCTCGCTGGGGGTTGTGAAGATATCGGTTAAATGAAAACATCTCACTGCCTCTTCACAGGCCATCCTTTTCTTTTCTCTCTACCTTGTGTGTGTATGTATGATATAGTACTTTATTGTCAGTTCACACTGAAATTTGTCTTGCGAGTCGCGACCATGCAGAAGTATGCAGAACACATACAGTATACACACATTTGACATAGCACAAACAACAAAACAATATTACATACATAAGAGCCTGGGCAGGGGCCCTGTCCAGAGCCTCTAGAGCGGTGCCCGTTGGTCACTGGCCTACTTGGAACGATGCAAGTTGGAAATTAATGCCCCACACATGTCTGTGTCCCTTTTATGCCCATATATGAAGTTATTTTGTCAGACATACCCAAATATGGAGAACAGGCCAGCTCCATATATGGACCCTGGGCATGCAGGGGCCATGTCTAGAGCCCGGGCAGAGGACTTTTTGGGGCGGTTCAGGACAACCGTGGGTCCGACCGACTCGACACCGGGCACTGCACTCCCGGTGGTGGTGTGGAACCCGTGTGTGGAATTTGAAGTCGGTGGGGCGAACGGTTCTCCATGCAGTCACGTGAATTACAACAGTACACACAGACAGACAGGGATTTGGAGCATTTATAGATACTGTATGTGTCTGAGCAAATAGACATGTTACGTCATAATGATGTACGATGACAAGAGCACCCCTCACTTCACACAGGTGTGATTTTTAACTAACTAACTAACTATATCTACCCCCCCCCCCCCCCCACACACCCATTAATTGCCCAACTTTATCCCGTATCAACTTTTTTATTCCGTATAAACGTTTTTATTCCGTATAGTTTTATTCCGTATATACTTTTTAGGCCCCTGCGTCATGTGGGTCAATACATCATGCATCAACAGTCATCATCATTGTTGTGAAATATTGCAATCATCATGATAAAAGGCACCTTGTCAATTTGACCCTGTGGGACCAATTGCCTCGGAAAGGCTTTACTTATTTACTCATCCTTGCGGTAGATAAAGTGGTACCCTTCATGGTGTTGTCATGTGACCTATGCTGCTGTGAATCATCTATATATAGGAACAGACTCTGATGTACACCAATTGAATCTCATCCTTCCTCCCTCCGTGTAATATGTCTGCTCTTGTGAGAATATATGAGAGCTACATGAAGGTACTGGTAGCTCTTGGAACTGAGAGCACGTCAGGGACAGAGAGGAGTGCATGGCGGTCCTGTGATATTTTTTTCAAGCAAACCTTTCTTTGTCTACAGTCGCGCTCCTTCACCTTGCATCAAGTTGCATGGTTAGTATTCCACAACACAGGAGACTGTTCAGTTGAAGGCACGAGGGAAGAAGAGACCTGATGGGAGATATCTGCGGCTTCTGACACCATAAGTGTGTGTGTGTGTGTGTGTGTGTGTGTGTGTGTGTGTGTGTGTGTGTGTGTGTGTGTGTGTGTGTGTGTGTGTGTGTGTGTGTGTGTGTGTGTGTGTGTGTGTGTGTGCATGCGACCCGTGCGTGCGTGCGCATGCATTTGTTTCAAATGGATATCAACACATTCCCCCCCACACACACACACACACTCATTAGCCTGGCCAACGTTGAAGCCGCCTCAATTAACTAATGATTGTGTGTAATCAGCGTTGGGAGGAGCAGGACAGTGGGGGAAATGCAGATGGATCAATTAAATGTAGTTCACGTCCATCATCCTCATTAAACTGCTGCTCAGGCGAGACGGAACATCTCTGAAGACGAGGTGAAAGCTAATCAATGACAGGAGGGAAATGAATAGAAGAACATGGGGGTTTGTGACATTTACCTTTTTTTTCACCCGCTAAACCTCCATCGACCTCACAGCCGGGTGCCTCGCTCGTCTCCCTGAGGCCTCATTCACATGTATCAAACACTGATCAAGCAAATGTTTGGTCGTATTTCTGTTTTTTTAGGCCACCACAATGCTTTTGGGAGTCACATGGTTTGACCAAACATTTTTGTTTGATGGGGCAGAATACCACCAGCAATCAGCTGTAAATTACCAAACATTTGTTTGATGGTGTTTGATACGTGTGAATGAGGCCTCACATCATACATCATCATCATACATCATACATGGGCAACTGGCGGCCCGGGGGCCACATGCGGCCCCCACCTTCACTTAATGTGGCCCTCAGGTTAATATCAGTTTACTGATATATTATTGATTTGCAAACAGGACCCGTCTAAATTAGTAGCCTAATGAGTAGTAATAAAATGTTATTGTCTTTTCTTATGCCCAATATATTTGTATTTAGTTCACAAAGTTAACATAATTATAATTAAAGGCATTTGAAATTACGTAAATACAAATTTTACTTTTCAGGATTCCAATTTAAAAATCCCCTGACCTACATACATCACCCTCGCTCACACCGGTGATCTTGTATGTTGGCTAATTCGGGGTGAGGATATTTTGGTGGAGGGGGGTAAAAATCACACTTGTGTGAAGAGGGGCTCCTCCCTATTTATATTAGACCACATGACGTCACATGACATTTACTGCTGTAAACAAACAAACAAACAATTAAAGATGGGGTGCCGTGACTTCTGTACTGTTTTGTATGTGTCTATGGAGTTAACATTACTAGACCCCCATGTGGTTATAATATTCAAATATATCTTCCCTGTGTATTTTTGGTTTCTCATTCAGTAAATCCTGTGATCTATTGTGGCCAGATGTAATTTCTTGGGGTCTAGTAGGACTATAGTGAATAATAAAAAAGAAATCGCTATAAAAGTTTGAAAAAAATAAAATTAAAATTTAACCACATTGAATGCCCCCCTGTCCAAAATAGCTAAAATCGCTAAAACGAAAGAAGGCAGCAAATGAAAAAAGAATTAACACTAATCTTTTACTTTCTCTAATAACAACTTAAAACATGAACCTTGGTTGAAAAAAAACTAAAGTTGTCCTTTAAATATAATCTGCTTTATTTGATATAGTGACAGTGAGAGAGAGGGGGGGATGGCGTGCAGCGAAAAGTGCCTCGGGTTGTTCCCGGGCCAGATGCAGGAAGCACTGTGGCCTTATTTACTGTATGTAGTATACTCTAATCAGGCGAACCACCGGAGACCATCTGTCTTGTGACTTCCATTCACTTTCAGCTGTGAGGCTGTGTACATGGGACATGTTTATGAGCCAGGGGGAAAGACATGCTCTATTGAATAGAACATGTCTTTCCCAAATCAATAGTTGACTATTAGAGTAGACTATTAGAGTATTGATCTACTGTAAAGTGGCAGCGTTGAATACATTGGTCTGCTTTTAATCTCCTGAGAATATTTTGATTGTAAAGTATATATTATTCAGTTCATAATTGACGTACAGTCCAGAGGCCAGTGGTTAAAGTGGACAAGCTCTATGAATCACGCACATTTTTGGACATTCCCTTTGGAATCAGTCTAACTTGCCCAACACGTCCGGGGAGCATTCTTTTTTTTTTTTTAAATATACTATAGGCTATCATTGACTAAAACAAAAGGAGATTCATGGAATAAGTCATCTGACTTGCATCATGTACTTAGAAAGTCTGCTGTGAGGGGGGCACGGTGGCACAGTTGGTAGCGCTGTCGACTCACAGCTAGAAGGTCCTGGGTTCGATTCCCTGTGTGGCACTGGTGGAGTGTTCTCTCCTCCGTGTCATCAGTGCCCATACCCATAGGTGGGGTTGGCAAAAGGGCCTTTCTGTGTGGAGTTTGTATGTTCTCCCTGTGTCCCCTAGGGTAGGACCCTCATAAAAACATGCAGTAATACAAAATAATATATATAAATTAAAAAAAGTGTGCTGCGCACGACACAGTGTGAGCTTGTCGATCGGTTATTTTCAGCTAAAGCTTTCCCCACAATTACAGAAAACAGAAAAGGCTAATAAGCTCTCACCAACTGAATGTGAATGTCTGATGCTGATGTGCCATGTTATGGTCTTGTGTGCGGATTTACAAAGACAGTTAATAGATTTGAGTGCTATCATTGATCGTTGGTGTGCATGTGGTGTAATAAGAGTTATTGGAAATGCCTGTGCTGTCTGTGCTTTCCTTAATCGATTGTGTTTAATGTGCCCAGTGTTATTATAGAGAACTTGTATTAAGTTGTATAAGATGGCTTTTAATTTAGCTGGCTGAATCATGATGGCAAATAGCCATCCAGTTCCGCCTTTGTCTGGATATAATAAATGCGCTGTCTATATGATGCTGCCACCCCATGACGTCCAGCCCTGGCACTGTCAATATACTGTCTCTCCACTGTCAAATTGACAGTGCACGCACGCACGCACGCACGCACGCACGCACGCACATACTGTACGTACTGTATGTACTAATATACCTGCAAAGTGCACTTTTCTAATGGTAACTATAAAACACTGTGACACTATGATTTCTTATTTTCTACTCAACCACTCTCAAACGAGAGTGGACATTATATGTTCTGGACAATTGTAGCTGTCAAAGACTGTTTGTATTAGCCGAGAAGGTACCAGGAGGTGTCAAAGACTGTTTGTATTAGCCGAGAAGGTACCAGGAGGTGTCAAAGACTGTTTGTATTAGCCGAGAAGGTACCAGGAGGTGTCAAAGACTGTTTGTATTAGCCGAGAAGGTACCAGGAGGTGCTGGTGTGTCGTATTTCTCTCTTAGCACCTCAGTGACCTTCAAGGTCAGCAGACGCTTCTCAGACTCTGCTGAGAAGCCCCCACACAAACCAGTAATAATTCATATAAGTCATTTCATTTGTTGCTAAAATGTTTCTCAAACTCTGCCCAGTGCAGCCCCTCCCTTTCTGGTAACTGTGTAATATATACTCGATGCAAATGTGCATTTATTTTGTGTTCTTGCGACATCTCAACCTGAGTGAGCGCAATCTCATAATTTGTGTTTTACAAATCTAACTTGTATTAAAGCCACAAAGACAACTATTATTAGATTCCTTTATTTTCTCATCGTTTACATAAAAGTTTGCCACCTCCGCACGCACGCACGCACGCACGCACGCATGCACGCACACACCCTGTGTATGGTCCGCATCAGAAGTTAGGACTACAACTTTTTGTATTCATAAGACCAGCCCACAAAACACCTAAAAACACTGAACAAGAGAATGGGGTGTAATTAACCCCCATCTCTATCGGTGTCCCACAACACATGCAATGGATGATAAGCTGAATATAACCCAATGACATTCATTAAAATAAACACATACATTACCTCCCTGAACACAATTATAAAACATTAATTAACACAGGCATGCTGGGAGTCGTTCCTCGGCTGCTTGATAGCCCGTAACATTACAACACCCTGAAATTGGGCCTAGAACCGTTTGTGAGGACAATAAATCCATATTAACCGTATAGTAGAAGTGCTTGTGGGGGATGATCAAGGACCTCATGGGGCGATTATATCGGCATGGTGGCCCTGGAACGCCTCGGGAGTCAGGAGCCTGCAGTTAGAAATACAAATGTGCTCCGGGAAAAGTAAGTCTATCTCTGCTGGAACTGTTACATTACAAACCCGACTCCGGATGGATGGATGGATGGATGGAAGGATGGATGGATGGATGGATGGATGGATGGATGGATGGATGGACTGGCAGATGGATTGACCTATGGATGGATGGATATATCTTAATTGTGTAAATTTGACTTGTATTACAACAGATTGAACAAGGTAAGAACAATTGCAAAAACAGCAGATCTACAATCTCATAATGTACATGTGCTACTTTTGCAGATTACTGATTGAAGACTAAGGACTATTTAGCATTGCTTTTAGTTTGTAATTACCATACACAAAAAAGTTGCAGTTAGTTAGCCTCATATAGACTGGGCGTTCCATCGAGCAAACCTGGTGACCTTTTGATTCCCAGGCAGCCTCTATCCCCTCTGCTGCTGCTCCACAACTACAGTTGTATTTCACTGAGGTTATTTAAGATTTGAAAGCATAAGCAAAATATGGTCAATATCTAGGATCGCTTTTGTGTTGAGGTAGTGAAAACCCTGAGTCAGTAACAGTACAGTACAGTCATCATTCACTTTGAATGATGACTTTACATTCTTGTTCAGTAGAGTGATCACTGCTGTGTTGCGCTTCTCACAGTAACCTGTACCTCTTATAATTACATTAACCACACATAATATGCTTGTTAAATGAAATGGTGCATGACTAAAACATGCACCCACCACCTCTTCGCATCAGACAGTCATCTCTGAAATGAGGACCCACTTGTAACCCCCTCTATACACACACACATGCACGCACGCACGCACACGCACGCACGCACGCACGCACGCACGCACGCATGCACACACACACACACACACACACGCGCACATGCATACGCACACGCACACACACACACGCGCACACTCTCTCTCTCTCTCTCTCTCTCTCTCATTCTCCTTTTTGTCCCAATTTTGTTTTTCAATGCACAACAGGGGTTGTGTATTGGAAAAAGCTAGAGGGTAAGGTATAGGAGACCACTTTTCCATTAAGATTGATAACATAACATAACATAACATAACATAACATAACATAACATAACATAACATAACATAACATAACGTGAGCCAGTGGAATTTTAGAGGTGTTTAGGTTGATTATGTGATTTTTATCCTTTTGCTGTGTTTTGTATTTTTTGCATGGTTTATTTAAAATTATAATTATTTTGCTGTGAGTTTCGTTAGTGTGATTTTGTGTATTACTTTCGAGTTGCATGCTGTCTATTTAGTTAGAGAGCAACACCAACGGCATTGAGATATACTGTATATACTGTACATGTGGCAGGGCTAATTCCACCTCCTTCAGGAGCAGACTGTCTTTTAATTTTTCTGTATTTAATTTTCACTTTCACTTATCTTGGCTGGCATTGTGACTCCTGTCAGAAACTCTTGACACCTTCCTCTACTGATATGGTAAAACATGGAGCAGTCACTATAAACACAGATCTTCTGTCTCCCTAAGCAGGTGTATGTCTACATAAATACTGTACTGTTAAAACACCTCCATCCACTTAGTCGTTGATTTTACAATTTACAGTATACATCTAGGCCTAGTGCCTACTACAGTATATTCCCATTTTACTGGTAATGACATCTCTTTGTATAAAATATGCAAATACCCATGCATATACCCCATGCTAACACAGTCAGTCCAAGTACACACAGCTAGGTCAAGTCTTTAGGTCTCTAAGGTGGTCTTTACACGAGAACGGTGTTCATAGAAAACGGCAAAATAAAGTATCGTTTGCTGGGGTCCCTTTAGACGAGAACGGTGTTTTCAGGAGGTGAAAACGCAACAAAGTGAAAACACCTTCCAGAGTGGATTGTTTTGAAAACGCCGGCCGTTTCCTCCCGTCTCCATGTAAACAGGCAAAGCGGTGAATCCGCAAAACTTATGACATCATGGCTCATGTTGGCTCACAATGCATATGTTTATTACATTGATGCAGAGCCATTTATGATATAATGGAGTTCCTACAATGAACAAGCCTCCCTCCTCGCCTACAAAGCGCCGCTCATCAGCGATGGTGAATGTAAAACCAGGATGTAAATAAAATGCTTTGTGATAGGCGGCAGCAGCGTTTATGTAGCCTAATGTATTATCAAATATATAACCATCCCGTGGCGCGCTCTGCCTGCATGCTCTGTGCTGCCTGCCAGCCTGTGTGTCACTCGATGCGTTAGTAGAAAGCAGGCAGCAAACGACGGGCCGGCGGCCACAACCCTGTCGTGGTCTGGAAGCGTCATTCAAAACCCTGATAGGGTTGCGTGAAGGGGGAGCTACCTGGTTCTTCTTCTTGTATGTGGGTGACTGGTCTATTTGGCCACCTAGCGACATTATAGCATTTTCATAAAGTGTGCGTTCTCGCGTAAAGGGTCAATAAAAAATGTGAACGCAACGGGACTTTGCTGTTTTATCTGGAGACCATCGCCGTCTGAAAGAGGCCTAAGTCTGTGCTGTTTTTGTTGAGCAATACACAATGCCTAAGCGTCCATTTCTATACTGTGTTAAGGCTGGCTCATGGGCCTTAACAAAGAGAGGAGACCAGACAGAGTTTAAAGCAGCAAAAAATCATTTTATTTAATAATTAATGAATAAAGTTAATCAAACAAATCATTTTTAGTTCCATCTTAAACTGGCAGGGAACAAGCTGCCCAATTCACAAAACATAACAAAAGCAAAGTTGCTCTGGTGTGGCTGCTCTGCAGCCTGCCTGAGGAGGAATGGAGAGACCAGAACATTAACACAGCAGGTGTCTTATAGTGTTTGGGGAGGACACTGGCCAGGTGTCTCCCCTTCTGCAGATTGCCAGCTCCGCCCTCCCAATCCAGCCCTGCAAAGGGATTGGGTTAAGCATGCCTGACACAGAACAGCGTACACATTCCTTAAAGGTACAGGGGCCGTCACAACTGCTTGCTCATATGCATACCCAACCAGCCCATGTGAAGAAGGCCATGTCCATCATTACTACTTATGTACTTGTTCTCTACCTTCACTGTACCTGTCCTGTATCATTTGTTTCATCCTCCTTCCAAAGGAAGTTGCCACGGGATCAGTAAAGGTCTATCTATCTATATCCTGCTCAGAACCGGAGAACAATGGTGAGCAAATACCCTATATAGTATTTTACAGTAGATGTCAGCCACCATGCTGTAGTATGGATCAGTTACTTCCTTCCTCCCCACCTCTGTCCTCCTCTTCCTCCTCCTGCTGCCTCACCTTGCTGTGATGAAGAGAAGACAGGAAATTAGATGTTTTAATCCCAGAGCACTAAACCCGGGTAATTTTCACCCGGACAATTCAGTCAGATAACTCACAAATAGATAGATATTGATTATAATGAGAATACAAGTGTCCATATAACATTATATCTTGGCGTTCGGCTCTACTACATTTTTCTCCCTACTCAGCACAATTATACGATAGATAGATAGATAAGAATAACAACCCCCCATGGGGAACAGAATAGCAGAGCCCACCGGTGGTGCTGGGGTGGCGGTGGGAGCAAACAGTGCATAACAACACCAGGAACGAAAGGAACGCAGGAAGAATCCAGACCTACAGTAGGTGAGCTTACATACCCCGCCCGATTGGTCAGCTGATTTCCACGACAGCGAATGACATGTGAGTCTTGCATAACACTGAATCAGAGCCATAGAGTAAGACAGAGTTACGACATTGAGGGGGCAGAAAACTGAACGCTCGAGCGCTGTTCATGCAGCCTGGAGAGTGACAAGCTGGAGTTTGAAATACATGGTTTTCAACGAGGGCGGCGCAAATATCACCCGCGTTTAGTGATAGAGTGAAAGAGAAAAATCACACACACCCACAATGGCTTTCTTTCTTTTTTTCCTCTTTCTTTTTATTCATTCATTCCATGCATGTCCCAGGAATGGGTGGACCAAAGGAGAAGTTGCCAGCTCCACTATTATTATTTTTGTAGGAATATTTTTGAGTGGTGCAAACCACTCCAACAACTGGCTTTGTTAGTACCTGTGTGTGTATGTGACCCAAAAGAATGAGCATGGTTACTATGGTCACTGACATTACGTCAGACCACAGCTGATCAGGCTATATAAGACCTTGCACCACTCAGTTCACACGGGTGTGATTTTTTAAATAATACCCACATTATTCACCGATTTTGACTCCCCCCCACCATTTTTTTCTTATTTATTTTGAAAAGTCAAGATGGAATATTAAAGACGAGTATACATCAAGTCGCCATGTATTGCTGTAGCCTACTTCAATATATTGTGATGAGAAATATATTTTTATGGAATATATTACATTTAAGTTTGGGTAAAAGTGAAGCTCCACAAACCCAGTGACAGCCTCTCATTATCCACTAAATAGCTGTAGATTAATGTGACCATGACAGATGGCGTGTCACTGGAGCCCCGGAGCCTCAGGGCGTGGACCAGCAGGCTCTGGGACAGCGTTTTCGACCAAGCAACCAGTCTTTAGAACATTGGACACATTCCGTTTGTTGCTGTCTGTCTGTTACTTACACGCATGCACACACAATTGCACATGTGCACACACACAAACAGCTGTGCATACACAAACACAAAAACATGCAAACACACTTAGAGAGAGTTCTCTACGGGGAAGTATGCATATGGGAGGGTACAGCACACTTTCAAATAAAGATACAACATTTCACATTTTGTCTGTCACAGTGACAGCTTGCTTTGCTTCTTCGTGTTTTGTGTGGGAGAGATAGCCATACATGATGTGCATACTGGCTCCATAGTCGATCCTAGCACTTCTAGTAACTCCAACATAACTATAACAGGTATTTATAGTTATGCCACTATAGCTATAACCACTCTAATATTGTAACGGGTCACACATGTTACAACAGTTTGCTGTTCTTCTTTGTGTTTTGTGTTAGGAGAGCTATATACTGTAGCCATGTACTTAGTTTAGACAGTATTTGGTTTAGACTAGTCATTGGTTAGACCTACAACTACAATCTATCTCAAACCCTCACCCTAACCCTAACCTCCCACGGGGCAGCACACCTAAACCTAACCTTAACCCATGTCTAACCAATGACTAGTCTAAACTAAGTATGCACCCCGTAGCGGGTGCAGTATGCACCCCGTAGCGATATATGCATCCATAGTGCAGAGACAGAAAAACATAGATAACATAGAAAGAGACCTACAGAACAGCAAATGACCTTGTATGCTGTGAATTTGGCTTCAGCGGCTGAAAGCAGGATTAGTGACAAGTGTAAGACTGCACGCAAACACAATGTGACCTGAAGTCCTGTCAGTCACAGTGCACATAATTCACCTCTGGGTTCAGTCGTACAAGACATTTCCTATTGAGCAGTAAATCCCTTCCAAACTCAAGGCTTGTCAATGATACAAACTGAGCCTGTTTGCTCTTCTGAAACACACTGGGAGAGTTGTCATCCAGAAATAGTACACTGCAAGGGTCCTGTAGACGAGAATCCTTGAGAATTCTCCATTTGTTTGGTTAGCGAGAAAATCACTTAAAAAAAACCACTTAAGTTGAAAAATGTACAGTGAGAAAGAATTTATTGCAGCCCTTAACATAATGTACAAACACATGGCTCCTTTCTGGCTGCCAAAGGGAAAATACATTAAGCTTTGTAATATTGTTTAAGATTTATACCATGGGTGATAAATTTGATTGTGGGTTTAATTTGGTTTGCGCCCTTCTACAGTCTCTTTTTCATAAACACTGTATTGCTATACTCAAACATGGCCGGGACCCAGGAGATGAGTGTGTTTGCACTGTGGGGTGGAACAGTGGAATGTTTTGATGTTTCAGTCCTTCACACCTCATTGACATCTGTGCATGGTAACAGAACAGAATGCACACTGATCCAGGATATCACTGATGAGAGGAGATTTGATGGCGTGTTTTCCTTTTATGTCTGGCAGAAAATGTCACTGTTTCTGTGATACTCTCTCTCTCTCTCTCTGTCTCTGTCTCTGTCTCTCTCTCTCCCTCCCTCTCTCTGTGTGTGTGTGTGTGTGTGTGTGTGTGTGTGTGTGTGTGTGTGTGTGTGTGTGTGTGCGTGCGTGCGTGCGTGCGTGCGTGCGTGCGTGCGTCTCTCTCTCTCTCTGTTCTTAGGTGTGCATTAGTGTTGGCTGATGAAAGTGTTTATTGATCAGTGCCTGCGGTGAGTGTGTATAAAGCCTGCATGGTTGCTCAAATGCTTCCCGTCTCATGGCAATTGAGGCACTTTGCATACCAATCTGTAGTCTACAACAATCACAGGTCTTATAGAAAATCCAGCTCAGTAGACTTCACTGCTACTCTGGCCCTTTCGCCTCAATCTTCCACACTATTGCTGCTGTGATGACATTATCTCTCACAAATAACTTTTTGGATTCAAGCAGTCTATCACTCCACTGAAATAGCACTTCTCACAGTCAGGCACTCCACACTATCCAGACTGCCTCCCACTCCCCAGTCCTCCCACTTCTAACTGCATTATTTAGCCGCCAACACTGTAACCCATGGCCTTGTCATCTCGGCTCACAACTTCTCCCATCAAGAGTCAGAGACGAATACTGAATACGTAAACATATGCAAATCCAACAATAACCACATTATAAAAAACACTTAACAACACTCCTCTGAAACGGGTTGATGACTACACGTATTTGGGTTCATATATATGGTTCACTTATAGCTACGCAATATAAGTCTTATTAGTTGTGTATATAAATTGTATTCCTCAATTTTAAACGGTAGACTTGGAGACCATCTTGAGATAACAGGTCTGCTTGTGGATGAGCAAAATGGTTTTAGAAAAGGGAGAGCATGTATTGACCACATTTATGTCGTCTCTACTATTATACATTCAAGAATTAAGCAGAATAACTCTACTTTTGCCTGTTTTATCGACTTCAAGAAGGCATTTGATTGGATTAACAGAGACCCTTTACCAAGCACCAGTTGCCTGTGTTCAGATTAACGAGTATAGAACTGGATGGTTCCCTCAACAATTTGGAGTGAAACAAGGAGACATACTTTCCCCAACATTATTCTCCATTTATGTAAATGATTTAGCCCTCAAAATCAAAGCTTCAGGCTTGGGAATTACAGTTGGCGATCAAAATGTAAGCATATTATTATATGCGGATGACATAGTCTTACTTGCTGAACAGGAGAGCGATCTGCAGTTAATGCTGAATATTGTTGCAGAATGGTGCTGGAAATGGAGACTGGAAGCAAACCAGGACAAAACCCAAATAGTACACTTCAGACAGAAAACAATACAGAGAAGTTCAGTTGTGTTTAATTTTGGGTCAATAAGGTTGTCTTATAGGCCTACGGATCAGTACAAGTATCTTGGATGGACCTTAGATGAGCACATGACATTTAATGATGCTGTCAATATCCTAGCTCAGTCAGCCGGCAGGGCACTGGGCTCTGTCATGAACAAAGTTAAACATTGTGGACGTTTAGGATTCAATGCTTATACACAACTTTATGAATCAGGCGTATGTCCGGTGTCTGACTATGCTTCTGGTGTTTGGGGTTTCCGGGAATATGCGAGCTGTAACAACATGCATCATAGAGCTATTCGATCCTTTCTGGGAGTCCATAAATTGACTCCAATACTAGCAATTAACGGGGATATTGGATGGGAACCCCCAAGCATCAGACACAAATGTGAAATGGTACGACTATGGAATAGACTTGTGAAGATGTCTGAGGAGAGACTCACCAAAAAGATCTTTAACTGGGATCTTAGAGGTGGTCACCCCTGGACAAATGAACCGAGAAGTTTATTTTATTCAAATGATTTGTTTTTTATTTTTCAAAATAGATTACAATGTAATGTTCATCAAATTAGAAATACAATGTTCTCCAGATATAAAGAAAACTGGTGTAGGGACCTATGGTATAAACCTAAGTTGAGAACCTACTGCCTTATAAAGGACATATATACCGTAGAACCTTATGTGAAGTATAATTTAAACAAAAGACAACGATCTCTATGTGCACAAATAAGGTCAGGAACATTAGCACTGGAGACTGGCAGGTTTAATGCCACTCCTGAAGAAGAGAGATCTTGCCTGTTCTGTGATCTTGATGAAATTGAAAACGAAGTTCACTTTTTGTTTTACTTAGTCTAAATATGACGATTTAAGGGATATTTTGGTTAATAAGATGTCTTATATCTGCACGTGGGGATTTCCTAGATTTAAATGACTATGTAAAAATGGAGATATGTTTTGCCAAAGGGACTTTTGTTGAGGCAGATTATATTTGTCAAGCTTGGGAAAGTATATGATCCAAAAAGCGTTCATATTTTGCGGGAGAGACGGATGAGGAGCAGAAATGAAGCGCTAGTATATCGATCAGTTCAAAACCACAGAGAGCGCCCTGGATTAGGAGAGGTGAGTCATTCTTTCTGCCGCGCTAACAGCTAAGTCAACGATAAGCTAACATGAGCCCAGAGCGTAGCATACGGTAGCCGAAAGGCAAACTGACAAATAAAAAAAGGAAAAAAATCAGAATATCCCTCTCTCGCCCGGTCCCTATGACGTTTCCACACGACGGAATGTGTTAACATACTTTTTTTTTTTTTTTTCTTACAAAAGTATACCTTTAGTATAGTAAAAGTACTAAAAGTATACTTAGTTAATATATAAAAATATATTTCTTTTTCACCTGGGTTGTCACTGTTATAGACATGCATGAAAGATAATTTATTATTAAAACAATGGCAATCTTTTTTTAACAAACAAAATCTTTTGACAGCAGTTTTCAAGTTGAGATATTTCCCTCAAGCCCCCTTTTTTCTCTTTTGTGCATTCCAGCATAAAACAGATTTTGTTATTCTATTTCCTATATATCTGGTCATCTCTGAGATTTGGCTGCTGTCTCTGCTTGTCCATCTCTAACGTCTGGGAGAAGCTCTGCTGAGTTCAACCAGCTCTCAGTGGAAATTAAACAGGAGTAGTATAATGTAGTATAATGTAATGTATAACAGAGGTAAATAATTATGCTAAGAAACTCCCCCCTCAGGTGTAAAGGAGCGACTTGGACTCATGCATGAAGGAAGCATGAGTTCATGTCCGTTGCTCTTGCTCTCCCCAGGTTGGCGGAGGGTCTGAGCCAACCTGGGGTCAGTGCCCTAGCCTAGCCCCTTAGATAGCACTTTATGTAGACTTAGATAGTATTTTAAACAGACTTATAGCTTGTTACGTAGACAGCACTAGAATTGCATTTTATAGTAGCCTACACATGTATAATATATAATATAGTATAGTATGTATAGTTTACATATAGATACTCCACTGTTACGTTCTTAGTTTACGCATGATTCATGATAACTACTTTTTATATATGTGATGTATGCCATGCTTTTGTTATTGCTTAATGTAAATCGCTCTGGATTAAGAGCGTCTGCTAAATGCCTAAATTGTAAATTGAGCCCAAGATCACATTAGATCATTGACACAGGGGTGAAAAATGGTTTACAAAATCGTGGGATAAAAAAAAAAAAGAATGTAGGCCACATGCATCTATATCTAAGTCTATAACCATCATGTACCATGTTAATTACTGTGGGCAGGCATACAGCCCACAGCACTTTCTCCTTTAATTAACTTGTCACTCTGGTTCACCATTAACCTCCATGTGTTGAGAAACTTGTTAATGTTATCTGTGATGCTCATCTTATTAATGCAATACAAGCTGGTAATAGAGAGAGAGAGAGAGAGAGAGAGAGAGAGAGAGAGAGAGAGAGAGAGAGAGAGAGGTTGTACTTTATTGTTACATCTTGTTTGCAGGATGAGAGTAAAAGTTATTTAGTTTGGCTTCCTTACAGACAATGCAGCAGCATAGATAGCATAACATTCAAACAACAAAACACAGCAAGCACAGCAAACATAGTGATAGAATAAAGAGTGCAAGAGCATTCAAAGAGTAAAAATAGAATACAAAGTAACATAATGTAATTTTTTCCCCCTGTAGTAGCAAAGTTAGGTATAAACTTTATGTGAACAGCTGCAATTTGAGGTTATGTTCTGTATATACATGCAATTTTAGTTTAAAAGGTACAATTACAGCCTGATAGTGAAAGAGGGGGGGGGGGGGGGGGGGGGGGGGGGGGGGGTAGCGTTTTCCTTTGCCCGGTTTCGCTCTGGTTCTTATCAGTTCGTTCATGTATCTGATTGTTCGGGGGAAGAAGCCTTTTTGCAGTCTGTTTCCAGTGGCTTTGAGACTGCGAAAACTTTTTCCATGCGGCAAGGATCAAGAGAGAGAGAGAGAGAGAGAGCGAGAGAGAGAGAGAGAGAGAGAGAGAGAGAAAGACAGAGTGTGCGTGCGTGCGTGCGTGCGTGCGTGCGTGCGTGCGTGCGTGCGTGCATGCATGCGTGCGTGCGTGCGTGCGTGTAAGCAAGTGCAGGGATGTATGGACACAGTTCTGAGGCAAAATAAGAATACTCTCTCTTCAGAAGTGATGGTATAAACTTGTGATTGATGAAAAAACAACGTCTATAATATTTCATGTTCTGTCCTCTGTCTGTTTGCCATTTAGATTATGGATGCAAATAAGTAATTGCATCCATAATATAAATGGCAGACAGAGGGCAGTACATTTAAGGCTCACATTGTGCTTCTGGCAAAGAATAATAGTCTACAGTGAAATATTACTACAGGCTCTTTCCAATATGTCTGGAGTGCTGTGTAGTCCTAAAGTCAACTTTTAACTTTAAAGATACCCCCCCCCCCCACACACACACACACACACACACACACACACACACACACACACACACACACACACACACACACACACACACACACACACACACACACACACACACACACACACACACACAAGCAAATGCATGCTTGCACACTTGTACATACTGTATGTCATGTTGTTCTTGTTATCAAATTAAGTATGACTAATTATCATCCTTTCAGATTCTTACTTGATTATGGATAATCTATCTCAAGTAGGAAATCACATTAATGCACCCATCAAGTAGAACATTGATCTGCAACACATTCTGCTGCATGCAGAGGTAACAAATACCATGGTTTATCCTTCAAACGATGGCTCCTTCACACACTGGGGTCATTCCTGTAAAATGAATCATGTTCCGAAGCAGACATTTAGCCATTAATCTGACATATTACCCTGTCCCTCTGGAGAGAACAGGGATGAGCATGTTTGGATGGGGATGGTTGGGTTGGGTGGGAGGATTATAAAACTGTATGTTACAGTAAAGAATGATGAAAGCTTCTGTTCAATTTCTTCCTGTGTTTGTATAGTGGGGCAGTGCAATGTATTCAGTTGTGCTTATGCAGTATGCAAATGCAGCAAAAATGAAACATGGGTGATTTCAGCAAAAGGTTGTTGTTTTTTCACGAGTTTCATAATAAAGACACCTGTGAAGGACTTGGAGAGGTGAACATTGCTATGTATGAATAAAATGTCTGTCAACAAAATGTGGAAAGGCCAAGAAATTAGAGGCCTTTTTTTATAACTCTGAGACAATGTAAATTGTACTATTATCTCTATAACTGATGTTGGAATGTTGATTAAAATCGTCATGTTGATTACAATGTTCATGTTGCCTTGAAGTTAGCATGAATGTGTGCGTGCGTGCGTGCGTGCGTGCGTGCCCCAAATTGCAATTGGGAGTAGGCTACCTTGCAAGTATGCTGGACTTGGCATGTTTGGACCATGATGACTCATGGTATTCTTCATATTATGGCATGTGATTTTAGCGATAGTCAGCTGTTTGAACACATGATAAGTGATGCCTTCAGGTCGTGTTCTGTCTCTGGAAATGTGGATACAATATTACACTTATAACAAGAGCTTTATAAGTGCAATAATCCTTTGGACCTATATGCACTGCAGACAATATTTTCCCATATCTTACTTTCAAATCAATACATTAACCAGACAATATGCTTCCCATTTTCTCTTGCAGGCCATACTTTTTCAAGTAACTCATTCAGCATGGATACAAAAAAAAGCATAAACACTAATAAAGTCTGAAATTGGTGACACAGATCTGCAGAGGGTGTGAGTATGGGGTGTTGGGTCAGGGTGTCATGGGTGATGGTGGTCTAATGGCTAGAGAGGTATATGATCTCTGGTTTGATTCTCTGGACATGCAGGGAAAATGACAGTGTCACTCTCTGGTCTTTCAGTACATACAGGGTGAGTTCGGATATAGGCACACTGAGCGCACTGCCAATGCAAACTAATAGGCGAGTGCACTCCCGGTGCGCATTTCCAAACGCACCCACAATAACACATTAACCGTGAACTGTAATACACCTGTAATCAACAACGGAGCGCCTCACCATCTCCCAGCTGATTTCCCCCTCCCAGCCGGGATCGTCAGACCACCAACCGGGACTACCAGGATTCCCGGGGCCGAGAGCCGCAAGAAGAGACGCTGTGAGCGGCTGCAGAAGAGAGGGAAACGTGGAGGTGTGTGTGGGCTATCCGCTCAAAGCTATTCCCCCGCTTCCTACCATCTTCCTCTCTAATGTACGTTCGATCCGGAACAAGATGGATGAAATCGAACTGGTATTAACAACCCAGAAGCACATCAGCAACTGCTGCAGCTTAATTTTCACAGAAACCTGGCTGGATAACACGACCCCGGCAGCGGCTATTGAGCTAGATGGCCGCACTGCCTACCGAGCCGACAGGACTGCAGACTCGGGTAAGAAGCTTATATATTTTTATTGCATATACAAATATCACACCCGTGTGAAGTGAGGAGCGCTCTTATCATCATACATCATCTCATTCCGGCCTATCACAATCTGCGTCTTCACTTTTGTCTTCAATGTTTGTGTTAACACAATGTTTACACTCAAAACTGGACATTCATTGTCAATGGCATTCAATGTTAGTGTTTGCACAAACACTCAAAACTGTCCATTCATTGTCAATGGCATTCAATGTTTGTGTTAGGACAATGTTTGTGTTTACACAATCCCTCAAAACTGGACATAGGAGGGGCTAGCGCCCCTCAAAAATATGGTGAAGCAGCATTCTACTGCGCGCGCGGCCCGATGGCTTGGAATAAACTCCCATTACAAGTACAGCAGCCAAGCTTTAAAGCACTTTGCGTGCGTCAGTTATAGAGATAATAGTACAATTTACACTGTGCGTGCGTATTTAGTTCATTTGATCATCTTTCAGTATAGTACAAATTATACAACAATATAAGGAATATAAGGAAACTTACATAAAGGTGTGTTTGCGTGAGAGAAAGAGAGAACTCCATTAAACATCCTCTCCTTCACTTGAGAACAGTCAGTGTACATACATATTGTACATGTACACTGTAGGTGTAGCACAGTCTGCAAAACCAAATAACAGATGTTTAGTTGCATTTAGCAACCTTTTTCTCTAACACATCATCAACACTGTGGGTTTTATTTCAGATGGAGTCGTTCCATCAAAGCGTGCAGGTTGAACAACAGACGTATAACTGCACTGAACTGCTGGCGGAGCAAGAAGAGGCCTGCAACTCCCATCACCGTCCAAGTGGAGGAGGTGGAGGTGGAAAGTAACTAAGTACATTTACTCAAGTACTTTTTTAAATTATTTTTGTGGCTTTTGCCTTTATTTAATTTATTTTTTTATTTTATAGAGGGATAGACAGTAAAGGCCGTCGGGATCGGGAGTCGAACCCGCGGCACACTGCCAGACTGGATTACCATGCTTACAACGCATTGCAATTTACAATTTACAATTTAGGCATTTAGCAGACGCTCTTAATCCAGAGCGATTTACATTAAGCATTGCAGTGCGACACGGTGTGAGCTTGTATAGATCTGCTATTTTCCAAAGATTTTTTAAACATTTTAGACATTTGAAAACGTGCATTGACTATATCAGTGGTTCTCGAACCTTTTCATTGTCAAGGACCCCCAAAATAATATGTATCTGGACCCCCATTGTTCTGCAATTTTTGAATAAAAAAAAATGACACAGATCCATTCGCGGTTGTAAAGGATTATTATTAAAAAAATAAAAAAAGTGCATATTGTAAACTGAAAGGTAAAGCATTTTTTTGTTCATGACTGTATGGCACTTATCTGAATAAAAAGATTAAAACAAAAGAAGTAAAGGATTATTAAATTGACAGTCTGGAGGAGGAAGAAGCTGCTATCCTGCATGAGAACCCCTCCCATCCCATCCCTCGATGATGAGTGTGTGAATGAGGAGCATGTGCAGCCCCAGACTCATCCCTCCTTGGCACACCACAAAGCATCTTTGGACAGTCTGTGCCTCTGGCTATCAAGCTCCACAGTCTAGCTTGACCCCTGTATGAGAACTTAATGACCTGCACCTGTTTCTGACTGCTGACTCATATTATGCATATTATGGACTCTTGCACAGACACTTGCACACACATTCTCTCTTGTTCTACTCTGTGGTACTCTACACTACACTCTACATTGTACTAATTCTCTGCAACACAATGATTTTCCTCGCCTCGTTGTCACAGTCAAACATCAGATAGACACCACACCACCAGCTGCTGTTGTACAGTACAAGTAAGTACAATTTAGAGTTATTTGTAGGCCTACAAATAACATTGTGAGCTTATAATGTTTTGCGATGCGACACATTGTGAGCTTGTATAGATTGGATAGTTTCTGAAGATTTGTAGACATTTTAAAATTTGAAATGGGACATTCTGCATAATGAGTATTTTCACTTTTGGCACTTTAAGTACATGTTGATGGCAATACTTTCGTACTTCTACTCAAGGACATTTTGAATTCTGGACTTGGATTGATACTTTTACTTAAGTAAGACATTTCTTACATTTGAATACTTTTTCCACCACTAGCTGGTGATCGGTGATCAATGCATAGGCTACAAATCAAAAATACAGAAGCACTGAACACTACATGCCAGGCTGTTTTCTCACGATAATGTCAGCAATTTTTTTATGACATTGGAGTTCAATCTAAGGCAAAATGGCTTTGATAAGCTGTCAGTGGTGCATTGCGATTCTGCATCTCAGATCATTGCAGTTGAATGTTGTGGGCTTTAATACCCAGTTTGAATTATTATAGTTTATGACCCAGTCAAATGTATTTCTTGTTTTTTATCAAGCTATAAAGATCATATGCCATTTTACAATTTTTCTCATTTTCTCTCTCTTTCTCTGTCTTCTCCCCCCCCTTTTTTCTTTTTACTTTACGCATGATAGCCATCTGGAATGAAAGGGACCTGTATTGCTGAAAAGTCATTTTATATATGGTGCTTGTAAGAGGTATATCATTTCTCGGTCTGCAGGCTCGTTGCCCCAAAGGAATTTCTAGAAAGAGACTGACCTCAGTCAGAAAGGTTTGTATTTTACTGAGAACTCTGGGTTTCTTCATAGTTATACTGTAGGTTGAGCTGAACCTTTGGTACCAGGTGGTACTGAATGGTATATGGCTTTTGTGTGCACCCCAGACAGTAGTAATAGCTTGGTTTCATGTGCTTACTATAAGATTATAACTTAGTAGTGACTATCCATTTCGTATGAGTACATTCCCAAAATTATATTTTATGTTTTAATACCATTTGTTATCATAGATGGTTTCCATGTAGGCCTACCTCCTACTACATTATGTAGTAATTGACTTTGGACACTTTTGGGCAATAAGTACGTTAACTTATTGCTATTAATTAATATAGCTAGTACAGTAAGTGATATGTACTATACTAGTGGGTAATTACTTACTACTCACAAGTATCCATTAATTATAGTGAGAACATTAATATAACCATTGTCATGGCTACCGTGACCACTCTCTGCCCTCCTTTTTTAGCTCTACAGTATATTGCTTTTCTCTCTATAGGAGTGGAGACAGGAGTGGAGTGGAGACAGGTGTTGGAGTCAGGCGATCAGCTGCCTTCCATTAGAATCAGCTCACTATAAAAAAGAAACCTGGTCCAACTGCCATCTCGCTGCCAGATCGAACCTCTCGCTGTCAGTCACCCTACCAGGCAGTTCTTCTACTATGCTGTTGGTATTCAATGTACTTACCCGTTGCCTCCTGTTTGCCAGTCTGGAGGACTGCATGACTGCTTGGTCTCTGGGGTTGGCTCGCCTCTGCTGCGCCATCGCTGCCTGACAGTTTGATCTTCACCCAGCTGGGCTCCTCTATGGCTCATTTGTGTTTGTGAGCTGATGACAGAATAATTGTATATAATTGTATATCATTCGGGATAATAAATATCCAGTATAAGCTGCAATCTGCGTGTGTCTCTGTCCGCAGAGTCTGCACTTCTCGGGTTCTCAGTTCATTATAACCGTCTGGTTTTCTGAGTAGGTTTTGATCTACAGATTAGAAAACTATGCTATGGGACTATTTTTTATTTGACTACTATATGATTATCATTCTCCTAGTAAATATCTGGTAAACAGGCCGGGGTCTGAATATTGGGTCACCAAAACAATTTGACAAAATATGTTTTAATTTGTTTTATTTTTAGAGCACATTTAAAAGCAACTCGAGCAAAGTGCTGTAATCCACCTGGTACCAGTCAAGAGCCTGGCCAAGGAGTTTTGGACCAGTTGCAGGTGGGACAGGGCTGACTATAAGTGTACAGGGAATTTAACTAATCTAAGCGGCAGGATATTAAGGCCTGGATGACTTTTCAAGGTCAAGGAAAGAAACGTTTTTTTTTTACTATACTGCATTTAACTTAAATGAGTATTAAATTTTATTTCATTTTTTTCGTCCTTTGATTTGATTGATAGTAGCCTATACAGTAATCAGACAGGAAATGGGGGGAGAGAGAGACGGAGATCGAGTGACACGCAGCAAAGGTCGTCGGGATCGGAACTCTACCCGGCGACACACTGTCAGGCTACAATGAGCCTAGGTGAATGGAACGCTTCACCAGCCACCTGGGCCGAGTTTTTTTACATGTTTTAAGAGGATGGACAGGTTGCCAAGACGATTTTGTATCTGTGTGATGATAATAATAATAATAATAATAATAATAATAATAATAATAATAATAATAATAATAATAATAATAATAATAATAATAATGATAATAAAACTTTATTTGTATAGCACCTTTCATGACATGAAATGCAGCTCAAAGTGCTTTACAGAGCAATGGAGAAAGAAAGAAAAGAAAAGCAAGGCATAAAACATAATGCAATACAGTGAGGACATGAATAACATAAAAAAAATAAAAGATCAATTAAAAGAAAGAGTGTAGAAGTGGGTCTTGAGCTGTGCTTTAAACATGTCTACAGAGGCTGCCTGCCGAAGGTACAGTGGGAGTCGGCCCGTAGAAGCAAAAAGCTGCTTCACCGTATATTTTTAGTTGCCATGATGAAGTCAGGAGGGGGCGGGAAGTTCATTAAGCTTACTTCAATGTGTTTAAGTCATTGATTTGTAAATGACTCTGGCCTAAATTGTAGATGATATTGATTTGAGGACTAGCTGGCCAGTTTCACAAAGAACTTTTTTAGTGAATGGTTCTTCGTGTCCTTGAGGAAACCAGAAAAGGAACCAGAAGAACCAGTACATTTGTGTTCGTTTTTCAGGCACCTTTAAAGATTATTTATAAAACCAATGACATGTGACAGCAATTAAAGGGTTAGTCAGATTTTTGGACTTAAAGCTGTAGGAAATATTTGCCATTAATATAGTTGTTGCAAATATTACTTCCGGCGATTTGGTGGGGAGCACTGGGGGCCACTCATTAAAAATAAAGCGTAATTTGTATTGTTGACCTATTTCTACCATATAGCGCAACTTTCGTTCAACTTTTTTTAATTTTTTTATCCCACGATTTTGCAACCCTGTTTTTTCACCCAGTGCCAATTATCTAATGTAATCCTGGGTGCTACACTTCCTCTGTCAACCTGGGGGGCAGTGGGCTGACCTCATGCCTCCTTCTATGCATGAGGAGTCCAAGCTACTTCTTTTCACCTGACAGGGGGGAATTTCCCTGGCCGGACGTAGCGCGTGGAAGGAACACGTTATTCCGACCAGTTCCTTTCCCCTCCATCAGGCGCCCCCCGGCTGGCCAGGGGGAGGTAGTTTTAGAGACCAGGATTACTGCATGTTTTTGTGAGGGTACCTACCCTAGGGGACACAGGGAGAACATGCAAACTCCACACAGAAAGGCCCTTTCGCCAACCCCACCTCGGGTATGGGCACTGATGACGCGGAGGAGGGAACACGCCCCCAGCGCCCACAGTGCCCCCAGCGGGAATCGAACCCAGCTGTGAGGCGACAGCACTACCGACTGTGCCACCGTGCCCCTCTACTTTCGTTCAACTTTGACCCCTTTGTCACATGGAACTAACATTTTAGTCTAGGTTTATCTTTTGATGAAATTGACAATATATTTAGTATAGTCCTATAGTCATCATAACTTCGTTAGTTTTTATCTGCTTTCATCTGTGAAAAAAAGGTAGTTGACAAACATTTTTTGTCATAGTTTTAGTCAACAAAATCAACACTGGTGTACTGTATTCCTCTATCTCTCTGTCATACACTACATACATTCATTATATCACACATTATTGCACAACAATGTGCAAACACAGCAGCAAGATTTGTGAGTTGCTGTGATAGGAGAAGGATATCAAACGGAACACAACCACCCTAAAGACTAATCATTGTGTATATTCCTGCACTATACCTGCATCCAGTGATCTTGGTACAATATAGAAATTGATCTATTGAAGATTCTGACGTTCAAATGTACATATTTTATGTTTTGATTGTATTGCTGTATTGTTGTATTGTGCTTTCTGCTTTGGCAATGTAAACGTATGTTTTCTCATGCCAATAAAGCCCTTTGAATTGAATTGAATTGAATTGAATATCACCCTCCTCGTCTTCCTCTCTGTATGGAGCATGTGATGACAGTGTTTTGGGGTCATGTGCGAGCATGAAACAGCACGTTGCATAAACGGGGGGAAAGATTATGAACTGAAATGACAGCCCCCCCAGTGGGAGCTCACTGTCGCTGTCGCGGCGGGGGGTCTTTGTTCTGGAGAAGCGAAACGAGGAAGGGGAGGGGGGCGTGCGGGTTAAGCTCCAGTCATCAATCAATCAATCATGGCCTGTCAACCTATCATATGTAAAAAATCGCTCAAAACCTGTCAATCAAATATACACACATGAACTCACGTTCACGTGCACATACAGTAGCCTACAGGAGCTAGCTATTTAATGTACTATCATCCAAACAAAGTAGTAGAAGTTTAGTCCCCTTTTTACTTGTATTATGTGGTATTTTGTCACTGTACATTTGCATGTGAAATGTGTCCCCAGCTTCATTTAGCCAACCTAACTATTTGGAGCAGTGCAGTGGTGTAAAAAGTAGGCCTACTACATTTTTTACTTAAGTAAAAGTATCAATACTGCAATGTAGAAATACCCTGTTACAAGTAAAAGTCTGGAATTCAAAAGTAAAAAAGTATTGGTGTCAAAATGTACTTAAAGTAACGTTAAAGGTTACTTTAGTAACCACGGTTGTATATATAAATTGAACGAAATACCTTTCGTTTATGGGTAGGTTTCCTTCAAAACCTAGCTGCAGAACATTATTTTATGTACTCCCAGGACAGAAAATTCTAGAATTTTCGCTGTCCTGGGCTCTAAGGGTGACGTAGGAAGCCACGCCTATCCCGTATAGATACCTGCGTGGCTACGTCAGCCCTCATTCGGAACTTTTCTTCTGCTTTAGAGAACAGAAGGGCGTTCCACGAAAGGTATTTCGTTCAATTTATATATACAACCGTGGTTACTAAAGTAACCTTTAACGTTGTATTATATAGAAATTTCACGAAATACCTTTCGTTTATGGGACTTTATGAACTCCCGTGACCTGAACTTCCAGTGGGTCCCAGGTAAACCTTTTGGGAGGGGCTCGGACCCTTTTGGGTCCAGAACCTAGTCCTTGTGGAGAGCAGGAGGCAGCGCTATGCTGCCCTGATGCCTTACTGAGCAGCGGCCCCCAAGACCGCGTGCGCTAGCGAAGGCGCTGCCACATCTAGGTTATAGTATGTGGCGAAAGTCGAGGGTGTAGACCAGCTTGCTGCTGTGCAGACTTCCTGAATGGAGACACCCTTGTAGAGTGCCCAGGAAGCTGCCACACCTCTTGTGGAGTGGGCCCTCAGGGCTTGAGGGGAATCCACGCCTTGGCTAGTGTAGGCCAGACGGATGGCTTCCACTATCCAGTTAGAGATAGTGACCTTCGTGACGGGCTTTCCTTTGGTCCTGGCACCCCAGGACACAAAGAGTTGGCTTCCTTGTCTGAAGGGAGCCAGTCTATCCGCGTATATGCGTAAAGCTCTGACTGGGCAGAGGCAATTAAGCCTGCTGTCTTCGTCAGAGGAGAACGGCGGGGGATGGAAAGCCTGTAGGTTCACTGGCACACACACTGAGAGAGCATTTTTGGGAATGAAGGCGGGGTTTGCCTTTAGGGTGACCTTGGTCGACCCCTCATCGAACCTCATGCAGTCTGGAGAGATCGAGAGCGCATGTAGGTCGCTGACCCTTTTTGCTGTCGTGAGTGCGATCAGGAGAGCCACCTTCAGGGTTAGGAGCTTGAGGCTCACGGTTTGTAGTGGTTCAAAGGGTGCTGTAGCCAGCGCCTTTAGAACCAGGGACAAATCCCACGAGGGAACGAGGGATCTGCATGTCCTATGTTCCCTGCGTACACCCTTCATGAATTGTTTTACCAGCGGGTGCTTCCACACCGTCTGGTTATCAAAGCCTGGGTGGCAGGCAGAGATTGCCGCCAAATGGACCTTGACTGAGGAGAGGCCTAGACCGTTGTCTAGGAGCTCCTGCAGGAATGACAGGACGTCGATCACTGAGGCCTGGTAGGGGACTGTTTGGTCTGGTCTTCGTGAGCACCAATGCTCGAAGACGCGCCAGGCTGTGTCGTAACGGTCCCTTGTTGACTGGGCTCTGCCTTTCTGAATCGTTTCGATTACGTTCGGAGGTAGACCCACGGCAGTCAACATCACCCTTTGACGGGCCAGACCCATAGGTCTAGGTCCTGGGGGTGAGGGTGGAAGATCTCCCCCCTCGCTTGAGAGAGGAGATCCGCTCGAAGGGGAATTCTCCACGGCTGGTCGTAGAGGAGAGGGGTTATTTCCGACCTCCAGACCCCCCACGACGGGGCTATTAGGAGCACCTTCAGACCCTGAGTCCTCACTCTGTCCAGAGTGGGGCTGATGAGGGATAGCGGGGGAAAGGCGTAGAGAAGGGTTTTGGGCCATTGGTGTGACAGAGCGTCTAGCCCCAACGTTGATGGTCCCCTGATTGCGAAGAAGAGGGGACACTTCGTGTTCTCCTCTGTGGCAAAGAGATCCACCTTGGATTTCCCAAACCTGCTCCAGACCTGGGCCACTGCATGAGGGTGTAGTGACCAGTCTGAGTAGCGGAGAGGTCCTCTGGACAGCAGGTCTGCCCCTGTGTTCAGAAGACCTGGGACGTGACACGCTACTATTGAGAGGACGCGTGTGTTGCACCACAGGATCAGTTTCTGAGCCAGTTGATGAAGACGAGGGGACCTGAGTCCACCTTGTCTGTTGATGTAGCACATGGCCGTGGTGTTGTCTGTCCTGACTAGGACATGGCAACCCAGGATGCGCTGCTCGAAGTGTTTCAGGGCGAGGAAGACTGCCATGAGCTCTAAGTAATTTATGTGAAGGGCACGTAGTGGCCCCAACCATAAACCTCTGGCTGTGAGTCCTTCCATCGTGGCTCCCCAGCCTGTCATGCTGGCGTCTGTAGTGATGACTTTCCTGATCAGAGGCTTTCCCATGGGGACGCCCTCTGAGAGGGTTTTCCTGTCTGACCACCATTGAAGGGCTAGTATGCATTGTGATGTTACTGTTACCTTCTGGTGCCGACGGTGCATTGGTACATGTAGAGAGCCTATCCATCGTTGGAAAGGTCTCATATGTAGCCTTGCTAGGCGGATTAAATAGACCGCAGAGGCCATTAACCCCGCCATCCGGAGGCATGCATGAAAAGGAATCGAGCGTCCCCTTTTGAATGACACCACGCACTGCAGTGTTGCGTCTATTCTCTCTTGGCTCAGGCGGGCCGTGTAAGAGATTGAGTTCAGTGTTATGCCTATAAAGTCTATTGACTGTGTTGGCATAAGCATGCTCTTCTCGTGGTTTATTATAAACCCAAGCGAGTCGAGGTGGCTGAGCACACGATGTGTGTGCGACAGTGCTTCTCGTGGAGAGTCTGCAAGTAGGATCCAGTCGTCTACGTATGTAGCGAGACGGATCCCTTGCTGTCGGAGCGGAGCGATAGCTGCCGCGGTGCACTTTATGAAGACTCTGGGACTCAGTGACATTCCGAAGGGAAGGACTGTGTACTCGTACACTTTTCCTCTGAACCCGAAGCGCAGAAATTTTCTGTGCGGCGGGTAAATCGGAATGTGGAAGTATGCGTCTTGCAGGTCTATTGACGTAAACCAGTCCCCTTCGCGAATTAGGCGTAGGAGGACTGGTGGAGTAAGCATTTTGAATCGCAGCTTTTTTAAGTGACGATTCAATGCCCTCAGGTCTAGAATGGGACGGAGTCCGCCCCCCTTTTTCTTTACCAAGAAATAGCGGGAGTAAAAACCGTTCATTGATTGGTCGAGGGCCACCTCTGTGATGGCGCCTTTCTGCATTAATGAATTGATTTCCTCTTGCAGAATGGCGGCCTTTTGCCCGCTCGCTTCTGAGAAAATAATTTTCCTGGAAGTGGGCGGTTTCGAGGCGAACTGTAGCCTGTATCCTGTCTGAATTGTACGGATTATCCACGGGGAAGCCCCGGATATCCGCCATTGTGACAGATGACGTGACAAAGGGTTCCCTGTGCTTGTCAGCGTGGTGCATGGCCTGCCTAGGGGAAGACTTACTTTGTGTGAAATGTCTCCCTCTAGTGAATTTTTTCGGTATTGAGTTTGGAAAAAATTGGCGTGGAGTTTTTGGCCTGTGACAGCTAAAACTGTCACAGTGTGGGTTATCTTTCCCACTGGGCCTATGCCCTTCAGAGTTGGTTTTATTGTTTTTTGTGTTTTTTGTTTTTTTGTTTTCTTTATTGAACAACGTGGAAAAACATACACATGTGAATTGCACATAACAATTTTCGGGGTCTGTACAACGGTGCTCACAGCACTGTGTACAGGCCCCCTTAAGCGCTTCAGCGCAGGCTCTGAGGTGAGATCTGTGATCCCCGCCTCTGGCCTTGAACTCTGAGTGTGGTGGGGAAGATGACCCGGCCCGGGCAGGTCATTTGCGCTTCCCCTGGCCTCGGCCTCTGGGAGCGCTCCTGGCCTTGTAGGGCGGCGGAGAGGTGCGGCGGTCTGCTCTGCCTCGGCCTGCAGGCTGTCGCTGTCTATCTCCGCTCCGGTCCTGGGACCTGGGTTTGTCATCGGTCTTGGCCTTCCAGGGTGCCTTCTTAGCCTTGGGGCGGCCTACCGGGGCGGCCTGGTTGGCCAGCGGTTCGAGCGCCTTCATCGTCTTGGTGGAGGACTCGAGCTGTTGGATGGTCTCTGACATCTTGGCCAGAGCGTCCTTAAACATACTGTCTGGGTGGATATTTCCAGCCACAAACTCTTTCTTTGTCTCCAGGGAGATGGCGCTGGTCTGATCGACCCAACGCCATCTCTCCTGGAGGATGGAACATGCCATTGCCTTGGCGTTGTGGAGAGTGGAGTCCCTCTGGAGGGTGGCCATCTCGTGATTCAGGCGGCGTAACTCGGCCAGGTCTTCTGGCAGTTCCGCTAGCTGGACTTTAATGGACTTCTGTCCCATCTCAATGAGGAGGCTCTTCATAGAACCCTGGAGAAGTGCTCCTGCATTGAGGGCCTTCGCCACGAATGACATGTGTGCATACTGCCACTTGTTCAGTTTTGAGGCTTCCCTCACGCTGCTGGACAGGAGCTGCGGTTCCTTTACGTGGTGATCCACTCTAGGAGCTGCAGGGTTGGCCAGGTAGGCCGCTATAGCCTTGTCCATAGCTGGCATGAAGTCTATGGCGAGGGTTTGTTTATCTGGTATGTCGTTGGGCCCCTTGGCGCTGGCCTTGGGAAAATCCACCTTCAGGAGGGGTTCGTCCCAGGCGTGCATCATGGCCTCCTCGAAGCCCTGTGCCATGGGGAGCTTCTGTCTTCTAGGTGCAGGGGGGGGGGCGGACTCATCAGTCCTGCCTTCCCATGGTAGTACCTTGACAGTTGACTTAGGCCATGTGTGGTTACAACGTGCACTAGCCTTCCTGTATATCTCGTAAATATTGGAGTCATCCATGGGGGGTACAGGAGGCGGGGGGACAGGAGCCCTGGCTTGCTGGTGCTCCTGTATGTCCATGGCATCCAGGTCGTCGAAGGGGCGACGAGTGGTGCTGACGTAGTCCCCGGGGGAGAGGTCATCATGGCCATCTCGCTCGTCCGCGTAGGCCTCGTCCAGGACGTGGTAGTCCTGGAGTTGCTCCTGGAAGGAAGGGAGCTCGTCATCACGAAGCTCCCCTTCCTCCCTGGTAGTCCAATGCTCCCCACCGGGAGACATTGCGCGGTCTGGGGAAGGGTCCAGGCGGTCCACCATATAGCTGGGTGCAACGGCAGGCTGTCTGCGTCTAGCTGTATGTCTGGGCGGGCACTCAATGGTGGCCTGCACGACGTGTTGTCGAGCACGTGGAGCTGGGGAAGAGCGGCGCGGTGCGAAGGTATCCCTTGGCCTCGCGCCATGAGCCTCGTAATCAGTGGCCTCGTGAGCCCTGGTTGCAGAGGCTGAAGTAGCGTACCTGTCTCGGCTAGCGCCGGCAGGTGCTGCTCTTGAAGAAGAGGCTCCGGTTGGGGCTCTGTTGCCCGAGTAGTCGAGCCTCTGTCTCGGGGTAGCTCGTTGTCCCTCTCCGGTGGTGACGCGGGGCCAAAGCCCCTTTGGCGGGACTTGTATGCGAGCTCGTCGCGGGGGAGGAGTGGGGCTCCTCTCTCGGAGTCCGTGGGCGGCAAAGTTGTCATAATACCTTTGGACACGTCCGAGCCTGTTGTTTAGGACGTCGTCGTCCATTTTCTCACAATGGAGGCAAACGGGACCGATTTCCTCCATGGACTCACGGGTGTGGGTGAGGCCGAGACAATACATGCACTCGTCATGCCCGTCTTTGCCCGACATCGTGTTCCCGCATCCCCAGGTGGAGCACGTCTTTTGTTTGGGGCCTTCTTGACAGTCGGCGGGCACCGGCTGTCCTCGATGGCGTCTTTCCCCGGGCTGGGTCTCCCTCGTCAGCGACATGGTTGCTTGTAGAGAGAGGAGTCCGAGTGCTTAACAGCCACAGGTTTATCTTCCTCGTGGCGTGTAATAGTAGACCACAGGCGTATCTGCCTAGTAGCGCTAAGCTAACTATGGATAGCTTTAAGCTAACAAACGCTAGCTTTAGCGAGAGAGAAAAAGAGGCGCGAGCTGTTTTTTCGACAAGCTAGCGTAGCAACAAGTTGCCTAGAACTCACTTGTGTCGAAGTTCGGCTTTTTTTTCTCGAGAAGTATCCTTCTGTTTGCTTCGAGAGTGTGCCAGAGATCTCACGGTCCTAAAGAATTAATCTCTCGGCCGAGTTTGCGAGATATATTACCCTGCACACACTGGAATGTTAAAGTTCGTTCTCGCAGCTTAGCAGAAGAAAAGTTGAATGAGGGCTGACGTAGCCACGCAGGTATCTATACGGGATAGGCGTGGCTTCCTACGTCACCCTTAGAGCCCAGGACAGCGAAAATTCTAGAATTTTCTGTCCTGGGAGTACATAAAATAATGTTCTGCAGCTAGGTTTTGAAGGAAACCTACCCATAAACGAAAGGTATTTCGTGAAATTTCTATATAATACAACCAAAAGTATAAAGGAGGCCTACTCATTGTGCAACATGTCCCATTTCACAAGTTTACAAATGGATAAAATGTAAGAAATTATTTTGAAAATGTGGGCCTCTGGCAAACGTCTAATCTCTCTTTTGGGTCTCGACCTGAAAGGTTTGGGAACCACTGGTCTATAGCCTACTGTATGACAGTGGTTCCCAAAGTGGGGTCTGGGGGCCCCTAGCCTCGGAAACCCAGACGTTTTTATTTCCAGGGAGAGAAAAAAAAAGTCTGGGTCTGAGACCACTTCAATTCGGCATAGAGTAGCGCAAACGTCGATCACTCTCTGCTGATTTCTGATCGTCTGCACCTTTGTTAAATTGACGCACACACGCACACAAGTACACACACACACTCCACACACTCCTCTCTCTCTCTGTCGCTCCAACTAATTAGTCTCATGTCGCACAGCTGCGTTTAGATTCTCCCGGCGGATCCTGCCGGCACCTGCCTATGCCATAGAAAGCATAGGTGGACCCCAGGCTAGGGGACCCCTGGAGGTCCTTGAGGGAGTTCCAGGGGGTCCCCAGCTAAGTGATAGTTAGAAACCAAATGGACCCTTATGGATCTGTAACTCAGAGAGTGTACAAATGGAACCAAATGGACCCGTTAGGGTCACTCTCAGAGTTAAATTAACTTTGATTTTACAATATAAATTGGGGTCCCAGAGATAGAAATGCCATTAAATGGGGGTCCGTAGCCTAATGCATGTCAAACTGGGGGTCCTTGAAATTAAACAGGTTCAGAATCTCTGCTACAGCCGTAAATATCTTCTCTGGCATATCTTTTCAAATGGGGGTCCCTGGCATACGGTATGTTTTCAAATGGGGGTCCGCGGGCTCATTAATGTCAATTTGGGGGTCCTTGACATGAAAAGGTTTGGGAACCACTGCTGTATGAAGTACAGGAATACTTCAGCACTTGGGCAGTGCCGGTCGGCGGGCCAAACCGGTCATCATCATCATCATCGTCATCGTCATCGTCATTTATTTAACTCACGACCATGGTATGGAGCACAGATTTCTTAAATAGACAGTATAGTGCAGGGTTCCCCAATTCATTTTCCTCAAGGGCCATATTTTGACTAGGGTACCAGGCTGGGGCCGAGTCCGCACACGCTAGGTCGAGGTCTTGCCCTGAAAATTCAAGACCCCATTTGAAATTCTTCCAGGGGCCACAAGGGGGGCGCTCCGCGGGCCGCAAATGACCCACGGGCCGCCTATTGGGGAACCCTGGTATAGTGTCTATTTAACCTTCTGTAACCGGGATCCGAAGAACTAAGTATATACTGCACCCGTAAAAGCTGAATACAAAAAATGAGAACGCAACAGTCGCCGTCTAAAAGTGGCCTTAGTGATCTGTATGAAGTGTCATGACCTAGTGCTGCCATATAGCTGAGTGGGTAGAGAGGCTGTCTATCTGGTAATCCGAAGGTTACAGAGGGTGCAGTACTTAGTTCAGACACTATTCTGATTACCATATAGACAGCCTCTAGTCTCTACCCACTCAGCTACGTATGGCCGCCCTATATGACACTTACAGATCACTAAGGCCACTTTTAGACAGTGACGGTCTCCAGATAAAACGGTGAAGTGTGCATGCCATGCCAGGTCGCTAGGTGGTGGTGAGGGACTGCCAGATAGACCAGGCAGGCACCAATGTACAAGAACCTGCAGTTCCGTTCTACTTCCTATCATCAGGCTTTTTGTTTACATCATCGTTTACAGTCTTAATGTGTAAAGGCCATGCACTCCAGTGAATAGCATTTATCCATTTAGATAGAGTTTTCATGTAATTATTCTTTCTTTTTTTTTACACAGAAACATAATGTGTTTTGTAGAGCATCGTTTAAAGGCTTATAGTTTTAATGTGCAAATTAATCGTTTTTCAAAGGAGCCTACTATTATTTCGTCCACCAGAAGTCTTATTGCGAACGCAGTGATTGCGAACGCAGTGAGCACTAACTATAGAAGCTGGCCTAAACTGTCTGTCTGTCTGTCTGTCTGTGTGTGTGTGTCACGCTGTAACACCACCGGCCCGCCACCAGAGGGCGCAGCTGTATCACACACAAAAAACACACACACACATACACACACACACACACACACACACACACACACACACACACACACACACACACACACACACACACACACACACACACACACAAACTTAACTTAAAAAAAAACTTAACTTAAAAAAAACTTAACTTAAAAAAATACTTAAAAAGAAAAAACTTAAAAAACTTTTTTTTTAAAACACACGCACGCACGCACACATACACACACTAAAAAAAGTAATAATAATTAAAGAAAGAACTTAAACCCTTAAAAAAGTACGTAATTTATTATAATTGTTACGAGCTGCGTTCGCTTTCCGCGTTCACACGTCTTACTTGTATCTGCTAGCTAATATCTGCCAAAAGAACACTGCCTCGTTTACATTCACCATCGCTAGTCGGTACATTTGTATTTGTAGGATGAGCGGGGCGAGGGAGTGCTCGTTCTAGGAACTCCAAATATCACCTACGGCTCTGCATCAATGTAATAAACATATGCGTTGTGAGCCCACGTGAGCGATGATGTCACAAGTTTTGCGGATTCACCATTTTGCCCGTTTACATGGAGACGGGAGATTTCCACCCTGGAAGGTGTTTTCACTTTGTTGTGTTTTCAACCCCCGAAGACGCTGTTTGTCGTTTTCTATGGGCAGTGTTCTCGTGTAAAGGGGGTCTAAGTCACTATCTCAAACATATATTGTGTCATTTGGTGGTCAAAGGTCAAGTGATGAGCCATGTTCTTCCAAAGAGATCACTTCCTGTTCTGTAATAGCTTTATCTGAAGCACAGGGTATAATTGCATTCACTTATATTTGACTGTATGTATCTGTGCAGTAGCCTACGGCAAAGCAGGTGGGTTACATTCAAGTGCACGTAGAAGTGCATGTGGTGGTGGCAAATTGTAATTTAACGCTTAGAAACGTACCAAACCCCGGTTCCAAATGTAGCGACTGACGCCTCACTCTCTTGCGATTCCCTCCCTCATTTTGGTTCACCATGACAACAGACCTAAACATTTTATTTATTCAACTATTCAATTACACGACAACCCCACCCCTCTCTCACCTCCTCTCTCTGGGAAGTGCAGTCAGCTTTTAGTGGCTGCTGATAAAATAAAGTAAGGACTGGTTACTTGAGCACTAATGTCTCCAAAGATATGTTTTAATCCCATAAGCCCTCTGGGGGGATTTCAGCTCTCTCCAGGGGTTTTCTAGCAATAATGAGCATTCATGAATGGTGCTGCAATATCAGGTTATATATAGATGTGAATTATCAAGGGTAGGTTGCCTACTTTAGATCCACTGAAATGTTCCTGTGGTTTTACCACTGATGTAATTTCCTGCTGGTACTGTAAAACACATCCACAACAGTGATAGTGTTAATTGTGTATGTCAGCTACACAGATCTCTAATAAATTATAGGTCAAACTATATTTGAAGCTGAAGGAGGATTGTACTCCCATTGAAAAGATAAACTGTATAGGGTACATGAACACCTGGTGTCCTCAGGTAAGGTGAAACCACAATAGGATTCATAGAAGTCGTGCGTGCGTGCGTGCGTGCGTGCGTGCGTGCGTGCGTGTGTGCGTGCGTGCGTGTGCACGTGCATATGCGCGCATGTGTGTGTGTGTGTGTGTTGGCTTGCATGTCCAGTGCATAGCTGATTTAAGGCCTCAGGCCACAGGAAGAATGCTGCTCTACACTCCAAGCACGTCCCTGTAACCAGCAACAGAGGAAGCACCGTTGCCATTCAGCAGCATCGACTGCAGTCAGATGCCTAAATGAGTCTGTTCTGTCCTGCAATGCCTGGCCTGGAATCTGACCAATGACTAGACTCTACCTCCCCTAGACTCTACCTCCCCTAGACTCTACCTCCCCTACCCATAGAGTAATACAAGGATAGAGACTGAACCGGAGCGACAGCCCCGCCCCCCCCCGCTATTAATTTCAGTGGAAGTTGCTCAGTGGCGTTTTGAAGCTCCCGGAAGAACCGTCTAAGTGTTCTGTGCAAACGAGCGCTCAATGTTAAACCCCAGCTGCACGGGGTTTCCTCGTTATAACTCCACGGTCCGCCTGCAGTCCCTCCTCTGACCATTAGGGCAGAGTGCTTCAACGTTGGAGAGCCTCACTCCCCTGTATGTCTCTCTCTCTCTCCTCTCTCTCTCTCTCGATCTCTCAAATCTCGATCTCTCTCTCTCTCATATCTCGATTTCTCTCTCTCATTTGCACACTCATCCTCACATCCAATTGATCGCCTCACGTTTGGATCTCCCTCCGTAACTTCAACCTCAACAGTTCATGTTCTCTTTAGGAGGATGCCAGATCTTAAACTGTGTGTTGCTTCCTCCCTCATTTTAGTTCATTTTCTTCAATCTCCAACGTGTCCACCGCATCTCATTTTTCTTTCTCTGCAACACTTGCCTCCTGGCCGGTTACTAAATTAAACTCAGATCAGTGCCTCTGGCCCTCCATCTTAGCCCCATCTGTGTTAATTAGGGGGCTAATTAGTGGCTAATACTATCTTTTAACTCTAGAGTGTAACCTTTAGAGGGTGATCACGCCGAGACGCTACAGGCGCAGACGCGTGTCGAGCAAAACAGCGTGGTGCCCCTGTGGAGTGGTCTGCATGTGGAACTGGATGATCAAATAATGAATCACGGCGGGGTAAATGGATTAGTAGAGCATTTGAGTCTAATTTCAAACTTTATCTACGTTTGTCATTTTCCCAAAACTCCTACCACATCTGCAGGCATCAAAACAAAAAGGAGAAGTGCACATTAACACTTGCACCATTTACCATAGGTGATATAGGCAGCCTGCCTAGGGTGCTATCCCGAGGGGAGTGCCAAAATTGTGACCAGAAAAAAAAATAAAAATGGATCATTAGTAAATTAGTCATCAAATCAACGTTTGGGTTAACGACCGTTTGGGTTAACGGCAGCGGTGACCGAACGGTTTGCGGAGCGGTCTTGATACCGGAAGGTCGCCAGTTCGTATCCCCGGACCGGCACGTTAAAATTACCACCGCTGAAGTGCCCTTGAGCAAGGCATTGAACCACTACCATGAAATGTTCTATGAGCAGGGCCTGGCTCTAAACAAGTATCTGATGCTTAGTCCAGTTACCCTGGGTAAATATAGTAACTTTGCTTTGCTTTGCTTTGACCTATTCTATGCACGTGACGTCTGTCAAAAAAATGAATGCCTGACACAACAAAGAAGAACACGGCAGGCATACCTTACCTTAGGAAAACAATGGTTTTACTGCCGACGCATTTCTGGTGATTAGTCTCAGTGTGATTGTCCCCTTACACTGTCTGAGATAAAAGAGCACAGGATTTTGTCGTGTCTAAATCAGTTTATCTCTAGAGCCATCTTAGCTTTTGTGTGTTCTTAAATTGACATCCCTGTCTGAATGTCATTGTGCGTTAGTTGTGTAAATTTCCACACAATTAGAAGGTTATTATGGTGGTGATGGAAGGTGCAGGGTGGGAGCTCGGTGCTTTTTATTTGTGTTCAGGACAGGTGTGTGCGGTGACACAGCTGTTCCAAACTTCTCCCCCAACGTGCTTCTTTCTGCCACCCGGGGGTTGATGAGCAGGTTAGGAATGAGACGTGATGAATTCCAAAAGCTTTATCGGTACCCTGCAGCCTGCCCAGGCAGTCTTGCATTGAATATTACTCTTGAATTGGGGTCATGACACAGCCTGATAGGAAACTATATTCCTTTATGACTGGAGGTAAAAAGCCAGGGGCTTGCTCTGTCGTTAGCTGCATATTCAAGTTTAAGGCGAGTGCAAGTCACGTTTTCCCCTACAAGTCCCAGGGCTTTTTAGCACCATTGCTGTGTCTTCTGCAGCGCTGCATTCTTCATTTGCGTAAACATGGTATTTATTTATACGTTGGTTCAAGGAGAGAATTGTATATCACATTCACTGCACTGTTATATTTCTAAACATAATGATCCTTTCCCAATGTTTGTTACACACGGGCTGAATTACACACATTTTGTAATTCAATACATTATATGTATACAATACATGTTCGACATTATATCAATCAGTTTTACTGCAGTATTTTGTAGGCCTACATAAACCTGCACTGTCAAATTCAAATAGACAACAATTGGCTACACTGAAGCTTACTCAACGAAATAAGGATGCCATTCAAGTTATAGTCTATACTTTCTTGCTGTGGTCATTATGTAAAATATTTGATTGATTACTTTAACTACGAGCAGATGGTTATTATCAAACACTTGTGTAACATGTTAAAGTTCTACTAGTGTTTTCTCTAACTCTTTGGAAACACATAAACAACTAGAACTGCACTCTGTCGAGTGCCTACTTGCTTGTTGCACACAAGTAGGCCATAAATGGCCTACTAGTGCGCAAGCAGAGCGTGCAAGTGCTGTAGACCGCTATAAACTTTCAAATCTTAGTCTCACATATTGAATTATTAGATTTACCTATTTGCTACGTACCTTGCTTCTGAAGGAAAAAAACGTAGTATTTTTAAGTATGGTAAAATCATCGTTACATCACCGTCAACTATACCCTGGCATTGGTACATATATTCATCACGTCATATGCTCATATGTCCATATGTGTACATGTCTATATGTATGTATATGTAGTTTTCTGAGTGCTTGGTGGTATAATGTGATCGGCTGGGTGGTTTGATGCGTATGTACTTGACACTGAAACGTATCATCATTACGTCACCATCGTCAACCAATTATACCCTGGCATTGGTACATAATCTTCATCACGATTCACGGAAAACATACCTGCACGGTCAGCTTCCGTATGTCCGTATGACATCATATCACGTGCATTCTAAGGGACATTGGTACATATTTTCATCACGTCATGGGACATATGCTTCGTAGCATGACAAAAACACACCTGCACGGTCAGCTTGGGGCCAGCATATGACGTCATAACATGTGCTGGCCCCAAACACGTGCATCGTAGCACCTGACTGAAAACATGACTTGCACGCTCTGCCTGCGCAAGTAACTATAGATAAAGTGTCCCTCGGGCACAGGTCTCCACCAGGGCAGGTCAGGTTGTGGCCTCCTAGTGGCGCTATAATGCCATTTCTTCTTACGCCTTGGATGGCAATTGGATGATTTGAGGCATTTTGTTCGAAAAAAACAATAATAGAGCTGAGTGATTGGACTGGATGACACATATGCAAATTAACAACTTCTTTATTTAATTTGTGGAGGAGCTTTCTGAAAATGTTGAAGCAGCAATATTATCACAGGTTACTATAACAGGCATGTCACTGTCTTTCTGTAATAAGGAGGTTGACAAAGAGGAAGTGATACAAATAAATAAAAGGGGGTGGGGGAATTCAAAGTCAAAAAAAATGTTTGACTTTGAATTATTTCCTGTAAAAAAAACTAAACAAAAAACAACAAGATTGTTCCACCTATTAAACACACTTGATATCATTCTCTGTCTGAGCTGGAACATTCCCACAAAGCTGGAAAACTGCAATCATGATGCCAATGTGTCTGGACTCTGGAGTGCCAGACCAAGCAGGCAAATAATTGACCAATTTCTATTCTACCCACTCTCTCAAAGGTCCTGAGAAAACAATATTGCAGAACACCTGGTTGATCACCTTGAAGCTAAAACCATTTGGATTAAGGCCAGGGTACTCAATGGACTACAGTGCTACACTGGCTAGTGCACTGCTACAGTACGTGCCTCACAGAAGGCATTAAAAGTTCATTATAAGGACGATGTAGTGGTATACCTTTATAGATCTTTAAAAGGATTTTGACAGCATGAACCACAAAGTACCTTTGAACAAACTTAGCACTTTGAACTTCTCTGTTCAAAGCTGGTTTTCATCATAGTATTTACAATGAAGAGAGCAAAACGTAAAACTCTCAATCTCCTGATGATCCAGAATGGGCATTCCATATTATATTTAACCACTTTCAACCTGGCATCCCTATTTTAAGGCATGCCATTATGTGACATTATGTGACACACAACATTGGTATTTATTTTAAAGGGGATTTCAGTGATTTTGAAACCTCCGGTTAAATAACTAGGAGGCGGCAAAGAGTCGCCTCCTTCTCTGGAAGTCAGTCCTCCGTGAAGTCAGTCCTCCGTACTAGCTACTTGTACGCTGTTAGCATCGCACATTTGCCATCCTATTAGCATTATAGCAGCATTAAAAACGTAGAATTGAATATCTTAGTTATAATGAAATAATAATATAATGTTTTTTTAGGGCAAATGTTGCATAATCGGTAATCGCAGTATCACTCTCGACTCCCGTGGTCTCCCTGTTACCGAGCCCTGGTCCCCACTGAGATGCTCTAAACCTGGCTAAAAGGGAGATTGATTATTCAATTCAATAGGAGTACATTATTAATGCGGAGTTTGTATAATATAAAATACACGCACAAAAAAATATGGCAGCTGTATTTTAGCTGTTATAGCTGCCCAAAAGCTTCACCGATTTCCTATACTGTTCAGTTACAGATGGAAATCTGGATCTGACGGCATTCATGACACAGGCCGGTATAAGACGAAAGATGTCCCTAATTAACAAAATAATTGATTTAAACGGTAGACTACTGTTATATGGACTGGAATATTCCACTAAATATTCATTTCATTTATGTAAACGAATAATACTTGTAGGCTATTTATTATTTAGCTTCCATGTAGGCCAAGTTGGGTTGAATGAATACATATTATCCATGCACACATGCTCACATGACTACCACGGATATTCCCATTTGATTCTTTAGCAATAGCATGTGCACCAAGGCCCACCCCTGCTCGATCATGATTGGAGGAAGGCCCCCGCTCTATCCTGGAATTTCACCTACAGCCCAAACCGAAACTACTATTTTCTGACCCCAGGGGTTAACTGGGGACAGGGCGGAACTCCTAATATGGACTGAACACTTTATCACAATGAGTACTAGTTAGCACAACAGAATCCAAATGTGCTGTTGTAGATCATTTCAGATGGTTTCTGAAGCACAGATGGGTCTTGAGTAACAAGGTTTTTGATTACATGAAGGCTCATTTTTATATGGTTGTGACTGTTTCAGTAGACGTAACATGAATCGTGTTTTGAAAATAAAGGGTAAAAAGGGGATACTAACCTGGGTTTCGTACATGGTGTTAAACCTGCCGCTTAAGATCAGAACGATTACAATATGGGATATATGTGAATTTAAATTCCTCATTCACTCCTAAATGAAACCTTTCTACATTGAATGCATTTTATTTCCACTGAAGGTTTTGTGCTGTATTGTCATTGGTGTGACATACCGGTATGAAAAGTGGGTGACATGCAGTAATAAATGGCACTGTACCATGAAATGAAAACAAATCCAAGTCCACCAAACCAGTCAGCTCAGTCCAGGCAGGTGTCTGACAGCTAGCTGTCTCTCTGTGTTCCTCATCCCAAATAACATGGTTTGATGATCTACTGTATCCCATGATACCCTATAGGCCCTAGGCCCTAGGGATTGATGGCCATGCCATAACAAACATGCTACAAAATCTATACCACTTTCTGCACTACATTGATTTTATACATATCCATCTGAATATGGTGTGGAATATGGTATCCTAGTTTCTTTAAGGACATTCTCTCTGCGTTTGACTAGTAACATTGTTTATTAACGGTTTATATTTACTCTGCCTCTGCTTGTATGCACAGCGACTCTGGATAAGAGTGTCTGCTTTAATGACTTGTAACTTTACAAATAGTAGAGGTACTGTAGATGGGGACAACAGAAATAGAATATAAATTGTATACATAGGACCACATTGGAAACAAGTCTCCAGGACCTTTTTTGCGTTAATGTTTGCCTGTACCAAATGCTCTTTACATTTCTGACTGATAAAGCATTGAAGCATTGCTATCCGAGCATCTAAAGTCTGTGGTATTCATTTTCACAAAGAGACAAGGTTGTTATGGTGGTGATGTAGCTGCAGGGTGGGTGGGAGGTTATTAGGTGCTTCTTATTTGTGTGCAGAACAGGTGCGTGTGTGGTGACAGTTCCAAAGCTCTCACCCAGCCCCAATGTGCTTCTGCCGCCGATGCTACGGCAATCAATGACAAGTATATGACAAAACAAAACAAACTGAAATGAAAAATAAAAACGTCTGGTGGTCCTGTATGATGTCTTCTTCTAAATATTTTCCATGTCAAAGATATTGTGACAACATTGTGACAATTTTTCGGCTCAATGTTGAATGGCTCAACTCTTCCGACATAATTTTATCGAGCCAATTAACACATACCACGATACAACAACATGAAACAATCCCGTCTGGGGAATGGTTGTTCGGATTGTGTGCCGATTCTATGGCATTATAGCAATAATCAAAATGCATTATACATTTATTATAATGTGTAATAATACATTGCATACTAGCTAGAACTAGGTAATATTCTGAACAGTTCTGGACCATGTGGGCTTGCTCAAAATATTGTAAAGTAAATGTTAGTAGCAAGTTGAAGTAAAAGGGTATTTTGTTAGTTAATGTACATGTAAACAAGAACACATAGGTGAAAAGTAATGATGGGGAGTTGCACTTCCAGTACATTTACAGTAGGCTACATTTATTGCACTAGACTTTGAGGCGCAGCCTTCAAACCTTAGTCCTATGTTGTGCTGATAAGAGCAATGGTCACCAAAATATGGCCCTTTGAAGTGTTAGGAACACTGAGGGGACAGGGCTTAAGCAATGACAGCCTGTCCTTATTGGCCACGTAAGAGCACCTACCAAGTTTGGGACGTTAAGCATGCTGGCAACTGGAGATGTATAATGTCAGAGGACATATTAGCATATGTTAAAAGGCAGGTGGCTTGCGCACATCCAGTTCCTGGCTGGTGCCGGACCAAGGCAAGTACAGTGAAAAGAAGAGAGTCCGCACACAGGATTGCTCCAATGGTGTTCTTTTATTGAAACACCATAGTTAAGACACAACGTTTCGACCGCAGGCGGCCTTCATCAGGTGAAGGCCGCCTGCGGTCGAAACGTTGTGTCTTAACTATGGTGTTTCAATAAAAGAACACCATTGGAGCAATCCTGTGTGCGGACTCTCTTCTTTTCACTCTTCTTTTCGACATATTAGCATATCTCTGAGTGTGTGACAATAATAGATTGTTTTCTGACCCTGGAAAAATAAACATTTCTCCATCACTTATATAGCATTTGAAGAGTAGGACATAATTGCCTATTCAGGTATGTAGTCCGAAGGGTCAGTTTTATTTGTAGGCAAATTTAATCCATATGACTAGGTTGTTGTTTTGTTTACTCTGTCCAACATGGCCACTCAGTAACATTTATTCAATATGTCTGAGGCTATAGTTAGCCTCATTAACGAAGCCCAGAGGATATGCACTCCCTACATCCAGACTAAAATGCATGAAGTAAATTTCACAAGGTCTCTGTTTAATGTATTAAATGCATTTGCAGCGCAGTGGTTGTGTATATTTTAAAATGTGTCCTGGAGCTAAGCACTCAGACTGGAGCCTTGTTCACCATCACAGATATTTGCAGATCTTTACTAATCAAAATAATGATTTCTCCCAGCATAAATAATGGCATTCACATGACTAAAGACGAATATACCTATAGAGCCTATCAAGATCTATCTGTTTAGGTGAATTGGGAATGCTTTTACTTTAAAGTAATACAAAATAGAAATACTGGTAAACAAAATATATAATTTCATTGATGCTTTTGGTGACATAACTATGAAGATGGTTTCTACACCAAACTATTTAAAAAAAAATCTATATTTTTGACAGGCTTTAAAACATAAAATAAAGAGCAGAGAAATAGCCTACAATATTGGACCACAGCTGCACAGATCCAGAAGCATTACATTTCCCAGCATCAATTAAGTTATAAATACAACACACAACATGCAGTCCACCCTGCACAGAAGCCTATATGATCAGAGACATGGGGACTGGGGAGAGGTAGAACCGTAGAATATGGATACGGAAAAAAGAGAACCCAATCACGGGGTCGTCTACTCTAGATGCATGTAGAAAGACCATGAAATAAATGTAGTGCTATTGCCTTTATTTGCAGTTGTTACGTCCCCACCAAAGAGGTCCAGGTGTTATTTTGTGCAAAAGTGCATTATTGGCTATTTCCCCTAATATAAGCCCTCAATGGTTGTTGGGTTTTATGTGCTAATTCGCTCGATTTCCATCGAAATAAGTAGTAAAGTGTGCCGCTTGGGATACTACATTATGAAGAGAGGATATATACATTTATTTTTTATTTTTGAGCGATGGAAATAAGCGAATTAGCACAATTAAACACCCCAATGCCCACTTCAATTCAATTCAATTGAGGGCTTATGGTAGGGGAAATAGCCAATAATGCGCTTTTGCACAAAATAACACCTGGACCTCTTTGGTGGGGATGTCACGTAACAACTACAAATAGGTAAGAAAGCCTTCTAGCATGGAACTATCCTTTAACAGACTTAAATCTTGACTTCATCAAGGACGCTCTGATTTAGGCACTATGCCTAAACACGCTAGAAGCCTGGAATAGCATAATAAAACAGTTGAATCTGATCTAAAAGTCTTGCATTTCTTCTGCTGCTTTTCCCCTCATGATTCATCTGGTGCTTTTTTCCCTCTTCTTTAGATCTGTTAGCACTTTGAAAGCTTCCCCATTATTACTTCACCCACACCACCTCCAACTGTAGCCACGTTCAAATATTCATTTGATCTAACCTTCTTTGCCTGTTGCAAAGTGTCTCCAGACAGAGACATTTTAATATGTTTGTGCACTTGCACACATACACATTTGTCATGTATTCTTTTTTCTATTTTCTTTTTTGGCATTTTTGCCTTTATTGATAGGGTACACTCATAGGGTACACTACAGTAATTAGACAGGAAAGGGGAGATAGATCGGGGGAAGACATGCTGCAGAGGCCGACGGGCTCGGGAGTCGGGACTCGAACCCACGGCACGCCGTCGGGCTGGATTACCGGCCTAGGTGACTGGACCGCTCAGCCGCAGCCCAGGCCTGTTTTTTCTATGTATTAATGCATGCTGGATTGTTTTCAATTATATAATTATAGTGTTCCAGTTCAAATGTTGTGTGCTCATGTCTTTGTCAGCACTTCCAATTTCACTAGTTTACCCTATATATCCTATGAGTTGTCTCTCCTTTTTGGATACAATTGGTATCCCAACCTGAAAACACATTTTCAGTTTAATAAAGAGCTGGAGAGACAGGGAGATCCCTGTTACTGAACAAACAATGATTGCTGTGGCAATGATTACTATCAGAATAATAACACTATTGCCTGGAATGAGAATCCTGAAGGGGCCATACACTTCTTAAAGGAGCACCATTTTCAACCTATCTTCATTTAATTGGTCCTCAAATGTTGATGATAAATGGTAATAATAATAACAATTGCACTCGTGTGAAGCGAGGGGGCGCTCTTATCATTATACATCAGCCGTTAGCCGATTTTCCCTTCATTGTCAATGGCATTTAATGTTTGTGTTGCCACAAATTTATGTCATATACCTAATTTCTCCTTTCATTGTTAATGGCAAATATGAGCCTATACGTGTCGGCAACAGAGTTGTCCTTTAGAGCCAAGACACCCGGCAGTTTAGTTTACTTTATAGACAATTCAATTTGGGGCTATGGGTGTTCTATATGGGTTCGATGAAGCATAAAAACAAACTACTTAGACGCATAAAAACAAACTACTTCATATGAACAACATTAGTGTAACCAAAATATTTGGTGGGGGATAAAATCAAGTTTGTGACTGCGGTAGTCGCCACATTTCTCCCGTAATAATCCCCGGTTTGAGGTGCTTGTAGCTTTGCCACTTTGCCATACAATGTGGATTCACTCCCCGGACACCCGCTATGGTCTCTTATGAATACAATATTCACTAACGGCGAGGATATTCAGCCATATCCACTTGCCCAAATGTGCTGACACATTAATTCACATTCATTTTGTGATGACGGCTATGGCCGTTTTTAGGCCAAGGAGTGTTTTTCGTGCAAAACTAATGCTTGGAATGAATTCAGAATCATGAAAACCCCCTAGTTTGATATGTCACATGCTATTAAGCATGATGAAATTTGGAAAAGTTTGCCTTATATAAGTTGTCTATATGGTGTCAGGTGTGGTATACAAAAATGGCCATAACTTTTTTTCCGGCAGAGCAGACCTCTCATTCTGTGGACCTTAATGACCAAATTAATAGAAAAAACACAAATAAAAAGTATGTCATGACATCACAGGTCCTCTCAAATTTTGGGTTATAGTGAGGAGCAATGATATAAAGATAGTTTGAAAAAAGATTGGCAGATTAGGCATTTAGTAGACGCTCTTAATCCAGAGCGATTAACAGTAAGCAGGAACAAAAACATGGTAATACATCAAATAGATAAAAATAGTCACCAAGAATCATACGTAGGCTAAGCTAAGACAGAGATGTTACGCTCTGTTAGGTCTGAAATCACTGAGGTAAAAGAGTCAACATGAGGGTGTGATTACATAATGGAGAGAATTTACTCCTGATTAAGGTCAAATCACAGACGATGGTTTGCATTTTGGCATCTGATCACACAGGAGCGTGCATGCCTGCGCACTTGTGTGCGTGTGTGAGGTGCAGGTGCACTTGTAATGCTGCAAGGTGATTTTGTCCCAGTGTGAAGTGATTAGGCCAGTCTCTAGGGAGGACTTTAATTTTCCTCTGAGTAAGAGTGTCATTAAAATGCAATGACATGAGATTAATGCTCATCTTGGAAATGGCATTTACTTTCTCATTTACTGTGGAAATGGTCTTTGCCTTGTTTTGAATGCTGATGAGTTTTGACTGGAAGATGTTTATTATGTGTACTGCGTCAATATAACAACAAATGATGGATCTATTTTATCTGGCAGAAGGGTATGTAACGTAAATGATACTGTACAATAAATCATTCTATATTAGATTGTGTGTACCGTACAATAGTTTACATTGTGGTTTTCTTCAAAGGGGGAAACTTTACTCTGTTCAGTATCATGAAATAAATATATAAAATGTATAGGTAAGTAAAAACACACAAGTTACAACACATGACAATCTGCTGTAATACAGATTAATTAAAGTGTGAGTTGAAGCTAATACAAAGGGATGAAGGAATGATAATACGTGTGTGTGTGTGTGTGTGTGTGTGTGTGTGTGTGCGTGTGTGTGTGTGTGTGCGTGCGTGCGTGCGTGCGTGCGTGCGTGCGTGCGTGCGTGCGTGCGCACAGAATTGTATAGAAGTAGCCACCTCAATAGATAATTTCTTGTGCTTTAGATTGACTTGGTTAGAGAAGATGTTTGCCAAAGACAAAGGAAGACAAATGGACTTAATGGAGAGACGCTGTAACCTTGGACAGCGGGGCCTGTCAGTACCAACACCATCTGTATTGAATATATCCACCAGTGAAAAAACACTACACAAAGGGAAAAGAAAAATAGAACATTAGCCGGAGCTGGTTCTGACTGCTTTTAATTTAAAAGCTTTATTCTATAGGCTATAGCTTAAAGGTGTAGTGAAACGGAAATGGTGGACATTTATTGTGAAGTTTCAAGTTGAAACACCGCTGTGAAGTTTCTGAACCAATCAGAGCGTCGCATCCCTTCAGGGGATGGGACGGTAGCTAGGGGCCGTAGCTATGCTGCTGCTATGCTACGCAGGACAGCGTGTGGATGTTTGTTTACAAATCAGATAGTCGTCCAGCTTTACCAGTTTACTCTTATGTGGCTTATTTCTACCCTATAATGTTTTCAGATACATTTTTTAGCGTGATGATTAAGTTGAAACCGAGTAATACACTCCCTGGATGTTATCTTGAATGGGAATAAAAACGGAAGATGTCTGTAATCAGTAGCAGCTGTGCAGCCTGTGCTGGACGGATGCGGAGATATGGGGAATTAAACGGGTGAGCTTCATTTTTATTGGCTTTTATCGATGTTGGCCTCGACACGTCATCACGCAGCACGTTTTTGTTTTCAGGAAGTAATACAAAATATATTTTTATGGACGTTTGATATAAAAACACACAAAAATGAGAATTTTCTCGTTTTTTTGGCATCCATTGTTAGGTATGCCCCGTGATGACCACGGATATGGTCTAAAAGTGTGAAAAACTATTTTTCATTTCACTACACCTTTAACGACGGGGTGAAATGGTTAATTTGGGCATTTTGTTTTGAAGTTTTAGCATGAAACGCTGGCTCTAAGTTTCTGAACCAATCAGAGCGTTGCATCCCTTCAGGCGATGGGACTGAAGGGATGCAAGATAAGATTCATTAATATGCATGTGAGCCTCGACACGTCATCAAACAGAACATTTTCATTCAAAGGACGCAATTAAAATTGGATTTTTATTGACTTTTGATATAAAAATACACAAAATGAAAATGTTCCCATTGTTTTTGGCATCCATTGTTAGGTATGTCCATATGATTACCACGGATATGGTTTAAAAGTGTGAAAAACACATGTTTCATTTCAGCAGGTCTTTAAACATAAAAGCCAACATTTGTGCGGGTCCATTTGAGGATTCGAGAGAATGCTCCTTATATTTTTGAAATTTATATAATGTTAATGTTCTCTGCAGGGGAAGTTGTGGTACAACAGGAGATAACGCATAATTAATGCACATCAAATAAAGATAAACCTCTGTTGTAACAACAGATTGATGTATAGCTGATGCATGAGACTTATTGACTGATGCAAGCTCACAATACATTTCCAATGGGAGTCACATGGTTTGACACAACATTTGTGTTGTATGAGGGGGTGGGGGGCAGTCGAAACACAGCCGAAAGCCGTACAACACAAATGTTGTGTCAAACCATGTGACTTCCATTGGAAATGCATTGGGGCAAGATGTAAACAAACCCTTTCTTTACATCTAGCATGCATCAATGTTGTATGCTAGATGTAAAGGTGTGAGTCAGGCCTAAGTGTACGGGGGTGTAAAGAGGGGGCTGGGCCAGGATCACCTGTCTGAGGGAGAAGCCATTATTGTCTCCACCAGGCCGAAGGCATGGGGAGAGAGTATGTTTTGCACTCCGTCCGTCCGTGTGTCCGTCCGTGTGTCCGTCCGTCTGTGAACAGCTAATCTCCGGCACCGTTAACCCGGTCGGCCAAATTTTGCACACACACTCCCTGGATGCCAACAATGAACCTCTGCCCCAACATTTCCAGAACGGCCTGTTATAGCGCCACCAGGAGGCCGCTTTGTGCAAAACAAGTTTTTGGACAGTACACCTACAGATTTTGTCCAAACATCACGCAAATTGGTACACAGTCTCTCTAGAGCCATTCAACGAAACGGCCTGTTATAGCGCCACCAGGAGGCCGCTTTGTGCAAAACAAGTTTTTGGACAGTACACCTACAGATTTTGTCCAAACATCACGCAAATTGGTACACAGTCTCTCTAGAGCCATTCAACGAAACAGGTCTTTCAGATTTCTCAGACTCCATCCTGATTGGCTAAGATTGGCTTCCAAAGTTCGCAGGAGTGCTCAGTTTCAAACAAAATGCTGCAAATCATTAACACATCGTGTGATTTCCGTGAAATTGTGCACGCACATTCCCACTAGGCCGAGGAAGAAATGCCATGTGAACATTTTCAACTCAGCCTCATGGTGGCGCTATAACTGGCCGAAAAGTGTTTTTACCTCTAACTGCACGGATCTGTGGATAACTTTGTATGCCAACTCCCTAGAGGCCAAGGAAAAACCTTTGCCTGGAATTTTTCACATCTGCTCTTTATAGCGCCACCAGGAGGCGACATATGTATAACAAATTTTCTAATATTACTCCTTCAGATTTTATCCAAATTTCACGCAAATCGGTACACATGCTCTCCATAGTCATGTGATCAAGACTGGTATGTTTGATTTCTCATAATCCACCCTCATTGGCTACGATTGGCTTCTAAACTTTTCAGGAGTAGCCCGCTTTGTACCTGTTTTGTACAAATCGCCACAACTACTCAACGCAGCGTCCGATTGTGGTGAAACTGTGCATGCATATTCCCACTAGGCTTTGGAAGAAATGCCACTTGGCAGTTTTCAAATCAGCCTCATGGTGGCGCTACAACAGGCCAAGCATCACACACACACACTCCTATCCTCCTGGTGGAGACCTGTGCCCAGAAGGGCACTTTTTCTAGTTTCTTCTCCATTTTGCATAATGAAAGGTGGATTTTGAGGCCCATGTTTGGATGTTTCAGGTGTGTTGGACTGACAAATGAAACACACATTCATGAACAAAAATCCTGTACAAGCTTGGTCTTGATCAGCAGCATGACGTTTCGATCCCCCTGGACCTTCATAAAAGAGTGACTGGATGTAGTGTCTTAACTCTTGATGAGGCCCAGAGGGACCAAAACATCATGTCAACTTGAATAAAACGTATGCTGCTGTAGGGGATTTTTGTTCATGTTGTTTGTTCAATTGCTTCAAGAGCTGTATACCAACAACTGCAATAACAACAAAGAATTGAGAGTATACAGCAGACTCTTCTCCACAAGAAGTTATTTTAGTAATTATGTTCTTTGAATAAGAGTTGAAGCTGCTTGGAGGAAGCGAAGGACAAGTCTTTGTTCAGGAGTTGTATGACTTTGCGTAGATGCCAAGATGATTTGTACTCACAGTACTATACCATGTATTCACAGCACTGGAAGAATGCTTGGCTCTCAAGGAGACAAAGCATGAACTAACACAATTTCCTCCAGTGAAAGATGTGGGTTTTCTGTTTCCATCTCGCCCATTATAAACACTGTCAATCATTGTGCTCTTTGCACTGTGGCAGATTTGGAGCTCTATCTTGAACTGAAGTGGCTAAACACACTATTTGGGGATTAGCATTGAAATAACAATCACATTCATAACAACTTTATTCAGTGTCCACTCACTCTGACTCACTGTGGTTCCCAGATTGACAGAAGACGTACGGACTGGAGGCGAGAAATTTCTCTCACCCTCCATTGCTTAGCGCTTTGTGCGTCAATTACGTTCAACTCTGTAAAGCACTTAAGGCTTTGCCCAAGATAGGGCCCAAAGTTTATCATTATATGTGCTGTTCTCTCCATAGTGTGAGTTGTGGTATTCAGCTACTGGACAGAGGCCAGGGCCACAGGGCTGTTAGAGCTGGAGAGTATCCAAAATTAACCACTTAAGCTTTCTCCCTTCCTTAAGATATACAGTACTTCAGAAATAGCAGATCGAGGTGTGTGTGTGTGTGTGTGTGTGTGTGTGTGTGTGTGTGTGTGTGTGTGTGTGTGTGTGTGTGTGTGTGTGTGTGTGTGTGTGCGTGCGTGCGTGCGTGCGTGCGTGCGTGCGTGCGTGCGTGCGTGCGTGCGTGCGTGCGTGCGTGCGTGCGTGCGCGTCAATATGGTCTGCATTTAGACTTTAGATTTTCTACTAATTTAGGTGGAAGCGTTTGAAAGATTGTGGGAGCCAACAAGTCTATCTCAAGAGACTACCAAAATAGGGATGCCAGGTCAAAAGTGGTTAAACTGTCCCACTGAATTTAAGGATGACTAATCTGCTCACTTAGTGGACAGGAAGGTGGTTGTTAAGAAGGAGAACAAACCTGCCAGGGTAGTTAAGTGAGTGTGATTGCCATTGAGCGAGAGAAGACACAAGGAATAGAAAGCATTGTTTAAAATGGATTGGAATTAATGACTGTAGATTGAGTGCTCTGTTTTTGGTACTGACCATGCCTGGACAATGGCTGGAGACAAAGTGAAAACACCGGGAACTGGACAGCATTAAATTGGACAATGGATTTGGAACACGGATGAATGGACTTCAGTGGGGTTCAGTGTCATCACTTTCTTGGCATCCATGGCTTCTTTGGGAAATGTCTGTGTGGATCAGTGACCGCTTTTGACCAAGGCTAAGTCATTGATTTTTCTTTTTCATGTCAGGTGAAAATTGCGGGACTTTTTATGTTTTAATATTTCTGGGAAAAAAGTTATTTTTTTCCCAATATATTATTATTTTTCCTTACAGAGTATTCCTTAGAGATTATGTTTTCAGTAATTGCCAAGCTCAGGCATGTTCTGATTTTAGATATTTAATTAAAAAACAGATGTTAACTCATTTTTGTTCAAAAACTGTAAAGTTTTAACTTTGGATAAATGTCAGATTTTTAAACAAATCATTGTTCTTGGAAGAATGTGCGTCTCCGCTTACCTACATTTTCAATTATAATCCCCAATTATTAAAGGAAATGTGTCTTTTTTTGCATTAAACCTCCTAATTTCACAGAATGTCTAGATTTTCTCCCAAAACTCCTGAAATTCATGGTAATTTTCTTGATTAAATTATACTGAGCTACATATTTCACTGCTACTAAGTTGCTAAGTTATTTACTTAGAGTTTATGGAACAACTATATATATTAAAGAAAAAATAATAATGGTAACATAGTTGACAGTATGGTAACATAGTTGACTAAGTACTAACAGAGTTGACTGGACATGGAAAAAGTACAATGATTTATTTAATAACCTATGAACAAATGAACCTCATGAACAAAATGAATTCATGATTAATATTTTGTTAGCAAACTGCATATTCCACCTCTTAGTGTATTTAATTAAGACCATTTGATATATTGCACATTAGGGGTAGTACCCACCCAAATTGCAAATACAGGCCTATAACAATTAATGTGAGGGAAAGCAAGTCATCGCTTACTGCAGGACTCAAAACCAGTGCGTCACCCAGAGATATAGGCAGAGGTATAGAGTCTGTGAACCACTTCAAGTCTTGTGTTGAGCAAAGTGAAGTTTGTCATCCTGAAGGACCATGTGGTTGATGTCGTTCCGAGAACTGGAGAGGCAGGTGGGGAGATGGAATGAACAACTGCAGGAATACAAGTGATCTGTGGCATGCATTAAAAGAGACAGTCAGATAAATGCAGACGGGCCGGCTCTCCAGATGATGGTGCACACTGTGGCCATTCATTTTTGTTTTGTTCACTTACTGTTTGTCACGTCCTTCATTTTACTTATTGCTTCTCTGTGCATGTGTATTGGCAATATGCCATTTTTCACGAAACCATTTCTTATAGCCCTTCTAGGGATGTAAAAGAATGTGGCCTTCTGTGAAAGATATATGCCCCCCAACCCCCAGCGATCATTGAAGCATGTTGCATTCAGTCTCTACACACTGAATTCCCTAAAGGACTAAATTAGGTATTATATCATATCTCAAGGTTGCAATGGACATTAATAACAGAATGTTGAAAGCAACAACAGTTTGGTACAGTATCATTCTCTTCAGAGATATGTAGTAACTCACTCCCAGGATGTTTTGTGGCTGTATCCCTTTAGCCTGTAAACAGGTTTATCATTTTCAGTGCTCTGCCTGATAAGGATGAGCACTACATTGTCACTTCCTGTAAGATATGAAAAAGTAAAGGAGTGTTTGTGCTGCTATAAGCATTTATCATTAGCAGCTGTTTTTTATTTATTTTTAAAGAGTACTGTTGAATTTGATAGCCTACCCTAAACGATAAACACATAATACCAAGGTGGTATGGAACGTGATTAGAACACTGCCTTACAGAACAGACTGCTTGGAAATTGGAAGGTTATTCCGGTTCGATCCCGGGCTCCCCCTGTGTTACTGTCAAAGAGCCCTTGAGCAAGTCACTGAACCCCTAGCCTCGGAAACCCAGACGTTTTTATTTCCAGGGAGAGAAAAAAAAGTCTGGGTCCGAGTCCACTTCAATTCGGCATAGAGTAGCGCAAACATCACTCACTCTCTGCTGATTTCTGATCGTCTGCACCTTTGTTAAATTGACACACACACGCACACATATACATACACACACTCCTCTCTCTCCCTGTCGCTCTAATTAATTAGTCTCATGTGACATGAGTCATGTCTAGCAGCTGCGCATAGTTTCTGCCGGCGGATCCTGCCGGGAGCTGCCTATGCCATAAAAAGCATAGGTGAGTTCCAGGCTACTGAACCCCTAACTGCTCACGACGAGCAGATTGGTGCCTTGCATGGTTTCCCCCCACCATCGGTGTACAGTATGTGTGAATGTATATTGTAAAGTGCTTTGGATAAAGGAGCTACAGTATATAAATGCGCCATTTTACCATTAAGTAAATGTATTTTGTTGCACCACTGATAATATGCTATCTTCTGGTAAATCAATACAAGATAACAGTCACACAACACTTGGATACATACATGGATCTATAGGATCTGAGGATCTGAGGATCTGGAGCCATAAAGAACTATCAGTAACTCAGCACAGCATAGGTCCATGTTTACATGACAACACGTGGGGGACGTACAAGCCCACTGCGTATCATATCCTTCTGACATTCATCTAGGTCTACAGTAATCCATAAGCGATAAGTGAAGTAGGTCCACATCGTTATGGATTTAAAAGCACAGCTATATTCACCTGTTTACTAAAATAATTAAGATATTTTTGGGGGATTTCTTTGCCTTTATTTAAGTAGACAGGAAGGGGGGGGGGAGACGGGGGGAGGACACACAGAAAAGTTTGTCAGGATCAGGACTCGAACCCACGACACTCTGTGAGGCTTACCAGCCAAGGTGCCTGGACCGCTGAGCCACGGCCCAGGCCAAAATGCCCTATTATTAAGATAATTGTATTTTTTTAACTTTTTATTGTTGATTATAGTCAGCTTTACAACGAGGCATACCGTAACTTGTAAGGTTCAGGCATTCCTTGAATGAGCTACACAGCTACATGTGTTGGTAGCGCCACAGGAGGCCTTTGCTATGTTTCACCAGTGAAACGGGCCTCCACCCTCCGGGGGGGGCCTCCAAGCTCAGACTGACCGTCAGGCGTCAGTCAACCCCCCGCCACCCTTAGCCCTCTCTCTCTCTCGCTCACTTGTTGCCTTGCTCTCTCCCACGATGTTAAGTTACACCTATTTCCTGGTAATAACCTGGGTAAAATCATCTGCATTGGGAGGTAAAGGGGAGACACTTTATTGTGAAGGGACGACAGGATGAGGACAGGTGTTGTTGTAGTATCTCTCAGAGACATAACTTGTCATGATTGAAGGCAATATCAATGCAGTGTGATATCGGGATGAGATTCTTGAGTCAGTGGCGATCCAATATCTTCAGAATCTGGGGCTTAACACCATCCTCCAGGATGACAACGCTCACCCCCACAGAGCCAGGCTTATCACAGAGTAGCCTACCTCCAGAAATTGGGAGTGGAGAGGATGGAATGGCCTGCCGTGAGTCCAGACGTCCTCAACCCAATTGAACACATACGGTACGGGATCTGCTTGTACTGTATGTACTAGACTTGAGTGACCAACAGAACTATTGAAGAATGGGATGCCATCCCACAGCAAAATGTGCCTTGGTGACTTTGATTGATTGATTGAAGAATTTATTAACAGTTTGCAGAATTACAGTACATTTCAAGCACAAACTCAATACAAAGGCAATAGGAGGAGGTGCCAAGCTGTTATGGCTGTATATGGATCTCCCACACGCTATACTGAGTTCCCTAACACTGAGTGTGAAATTAATTAAGTGTAAAAATGGCCACTATGTGTTGTTTTTTCCTTATTACTGTGGGAGAGTGACAAGGCGGAGGCAGTGAATACCAGACATTTGCCACTTTGGCAACATTTTTGGAGGCGCTAACCCACATGCTTAGAATACAATACAATACCACTGGGCATTATTAAAGGGGAGAAATAACTGAACAAAGTTAAGTTTCAGAACTTGTTTTGCTTAGTTTATTTTATATTTCAAAGTGCTTGAAACACAACACCTCGGCACAACAGTCTTTTCATTTATTTTATGGCCAGCTTTGTGTGTTTGTGTGTACCCCTACTACCCCACAGTGATGATTTGATTGGCTGAGCACGGAATGATGTATGATGATAAGAGCGCCCCTCACTTCACACAAGTGTGATTTAGAAATAATGATAACTATCATGTTGCTCGACAGGCAGCTCTGCTATGCAGTGAACGCAAAACATTCTATCTAGAACTTGCTTTACGTTCAAAACACATTGGACAGAAATACATTTTAAAGAGCTGAAAAAAAGTGGTTTGAGAGATGGTTCTAGTTGCATACCCCCACATGTGCATTCTTGCATGAGATGCAAGTATTGAACATGACTTCGGTGCAGATTGTGAATTGTGTTTTGTGTCAAGCTTCCAATGAGTCTCAGTCTCACTATTCTTTTTGTTCTTGTTGTTTGTTGCTTTATTTAGATATATAGGGAGTTGGGACATAGAGAGATAGGAAACTATGAGGACAGAGAGGGGGATTCATGGCAGGAATGAAACTGGTGAAGTTGCTGTTTATGTAAGCCACTGGTGTTTTATTTTATTTTTAGATCCACGGTGATGGGTATTTTCTTAATTATGATTTATTGTTTCATATTTTATGTTCACATCTTATTACTATGTTAAAAATAAGACCTTGTAAATCTTCTTGTATCTGGTGCACAGGACTGCCCTGTCACCCAGTGATGTCATATCAATATTTGCATGTGTATTAATTCCACTATCAGCTGTCGCCCACTCCAGATTGTCAATTGTACCAAAGGGAAATAAGATTAAATGGAAAACAACATGACAACATCTTTGCCCTTAAAGATGAGGATAAACATACACCCTCACCATATGAGATAAAGGGTCAACAACAGAATCCTAATCACAGGATTTAGACGATCGGACGCCCATGACAGCCTGATGACACCTTACTCTGATGGGACCTTTCAACCTATTGAAATGTGACAGCTGAATCCTGATCTATGACATGTTTTTCAGTATATATGTTTGTGCAAAATGATGTGATGACATTCAGAGCACTTTCTCTCTCCTCTTATTTCTTTACATTTTGTATACGCTCTGGATCTAAAGATAACTTCGAAATACTTTAAGAGCTTGTGCCTTGTGTCAAAATCCTTTCAGGTTTTTTGCAATACTCTAAGTTTCTCTAGAGTTCATCTTTTGGGTTTTGATACTTTGGGTTCTCACTTTTCCAGTGAAGTTTTATAAGGTTGAGGTATCTGGTCTCTTGGCTATTTTAATAGCCTCACTCAGATTTATATCTGTCACACGGTGTTGTGTCATAATGTGTGTTGTGTTTGATGTGTATGCATGTATAGTCAGTCATATGGACTGAGTTGTGTACATGGACTAAGCTCATCAGCCCTCATCAGTCTAGTCAAGTCTAGTCAGGTCTGTGTTGTGTGTTTGTGTTTGCTGCTATCTTCCCACCTCCTCCTCACATCATTGCTTCTGAGAAGAAGATAATAACAGCAGACAGGTACTGTACAGCTCAACTGCAGGCCACCATAGAACTTACTTGGACTGGCTGAGCTGAACACAACACCCACAGAGCTGTGAACTGTCTGACTGCCTGTATGTTGTAAGTACATACAGTATAGTTTACGTAGATAGAGACCAGCAGGTTTGACGTGTAGCTATACTGTACCTGTACTGTCGGATTTTCTATTGCCAGTTTGTGTTTTGATGTGACCTTTTCTTCCTATAGATATTACTGTGATCTGCAAGCAAGAGCTAAACAATGTGTTTGCAGCATGCACTCCCAAATGTCAACATCTTACCTGACGTTAAATGTTAAACGTTAAGTGTAATTGTACACCCGATAAGCCCATCCACACTGGAATGCTCTCAAACCCAAGACGTAGAAACTCCGCTAAAAACCCGTTAACCCATTTAGACCTGAGGCCGATTCTAAAACCTAACCTAAGGTTTCTGAAAACCCTCAAATTCTTATTCAAAATGAATTATCAAATAATTTTCGTAATTATTATGAACCTCCTCTCCACGTTTTGTAAATATACTGTAGCACTTACGGTAAAACAAATACTTGACTGGGAGTCTTCGATCTTCCCATTATAAGTCAATGGGGTAAATTAATTCACTAATACATTTAAAAAGTGCCTCGTTAAGACCTCCATAATGTAATGGTCAATGCCTGTCTGGAAATTCAGAGCCATTGACGATATTCAGACCACGGCCATCTTGCCATTGACAGCCCATTCATCCAAACCGAAAAGTCCTATCTAATTGTATTAAATAACGTCAAACCCACCAACATTGCAACAATTTGGACATAATGCAGCAGGAGGTTGCTTTACTAAAAACGAGTGCTTCCAACTCCAATACTCCAATAAAACAAATCACCTGCAAGGACGTAGCTCATAACAAGTCTACAGTGGATTTTTATGAAACAAACACTTTGCAGATAATTCAAGCTTTTAGCACAGCTACGAGTTTGACGCTGTTTAATACAATCAGATAGTCTTTTCTGTTTGAATGAATAGGCTGTCAATGGAAAGTTGCGCCTAGTTAGCACAAAATGGCCGCGGTCTGAATATCGTTAATTGAGTACCACAGACGAAAAACAGTCTAAGTCCAAATTTCAGACTGACCCCTCCACGAAAAGGCCTCGTTGTCCTGAACCCTTATCTATCATTTATATATTATGAATCAATAGTGTGGACTTAGACTGTTATTCGTCTGTGGTACTCAATTGTTGCAGCCAGTGAATAGCAGTGACAGTGTTTCGTACAGTGTTTTAATACAATCAGATAGACTTTTCTGTTTGAATGAATAGGCTGTCAATGGAAAGTTGCGCCTAGTTAGCACAAAATGGCCGCGGTCTGAATATCGTTAATTGTTGCAGCCAGTGAATAGCAGTGACAGTGTTTCGTACAGTGTTTTCATCCCTTAATTATGTTTGGGATGAGTGTGTGTGTGTGTGTGTGTGTGTGTTACATGTATAGCAACAACTAATGAGACACAGAAGTAGCTCCCAGATCGAAAGCTATAACCACGTATACAGGTAGGTTGCAACAGGTCTAATGACGGTAACAATGCCATCTGAAGCAGAGCCATGTAGAGGCACCGGCAAGCGAGCCACATGGGCGAGCGACTCGTCGTGCCAAACGTTGTGAAGTCTGCTTCAGCCCACTCAGCGGCATTCCAGTAGCCTACGTCTCGATAGGGACACAATCGTAAATCATCATGTCCCTCCGCCAGCATGCGACGTCATGGGTACCTCTGAAATGTCAAATTGTGCTGTATGGTCAAATCCATCCCCAACCGCCACCCGTTTGACTGATTGGGTTGGTATTTGAGTGGAGAAACAACACAGCCTAATTCTGAACTCCCTGTGAATATCCCTGTGTGTGTGTGTGTGTGTGTGTGTGTGTGTGTGTGTGTGTGTGTGTGTGTGTGTGTGTGTGTGTGTGTGTGTGTGTGTGCGTGCGTGCGTCACGGTGCGTGTGTGCGTCACGGTGCGTGCGTGCGTGCGTGCAAGATCGAACAAGGTCAGTGACTAATGTGTAGTAATTAGGCCTTTACTAGGGTTGTAAAAAAGAATCCACAGGGTGTCAGGTGCCTATAGTGTTCAAGACCTCACTCAACCCTCATTTAATGAAGAGAGCTTAAGGAAGAGATAAACAGACTGGGTTGACAGTGAGGGTGCAGAGAGACAGAGAGCTGGAGGGCCAAGGGTATGATATGCATTATAGATAGCTGTGCTTTCAAGCTGTTTCGAAAGGGGTTTTCTTCAAATGAATAACAATGTCGTCTCATTCAATGGAGCCCTCCTCAGGCGGTTAACAGGATGTGGGCAACAGATGGAGTACGGTGAAGGTTGGTGTGTATAGGCCTAACCGAGAGGCCATACGTAGAGAGGTGTGAAGATGACAGCCAGAAGTGAGGCGAACAGGATGTTATACAGCCAGGAGACAGCAGGTGTTTAAGGGCTTGTTGTG